>NW_005356150.1:215420-218348 GCF_000412655.1 Myotis brandtii
AAGAAGGTATATAATTATAACATTAGTTGAAACACCTAGGTTATTATATAAAACCTGAGAAAATGATAATGTCTTCCTGGGCTATCTGAACAGTTTCTCTAACCTTCATTCCTGAGAAAGCTCTAGGTCTTTTATTGAATATCTGTGCTTTAGCCACACCAACCTGCTCACTGTTCTCAGAATGGGGCAGGTGTTCTCCTACACTTACTGCCTTCGTGTTTACAGGTACTTACTGGTACTGATCCAGTGCCCAACTGCTGGCCAACTTTTTGTGTGTGACTCATGTCCCTCATTTTGGAATTATTTTTTATTTTGTATTCTATTTAGTTGCTTATATGTCTGTCTCCTAAAAGACAGCAAGCTCCTTGAGGGACAGGGACCAAGTCCTTTTTATATTCATTTCTGTGTCTACGTCTTCTAATACCACAGCAAATAAAGCCTTAGATTAAACAGGTACTTAATGAGTATTGAATTGAAACCATTATCTTTTTTATTAGCGATTTAGGAAAATGAAGAAATGCTACAGAATTTGCATCTTAGGAAATCTGGGATACTTTGTGATTAAGACCATGGAGAAGGTGTCCCCTAATTGCTGAGAGCACTGGGAAGCAGCCTTAAGGAACTTGTCTTTCTGGCATATTTTATTATTTTTTTAAGATATATTTTTATTGATTTCAGAGAGGAAAGGAGAGGGAGAGAGAGAAAGAAACATCAATGATGAGAGAGAATCATTGATGGGCTGCAGCCTGCACGTGTCGGAGACCACTTATTGTCTTCACTAGCTGAGAAGCATAGAGATCCCAAAAGCTGGTGACCTTTGAAGCCCTAGCAAAGGTCGGAGCTGTGCACCACCCAGTTAATCTAGATAATGGTAGCTGAAGAATCCTCCCCACCTTAATTCATTTAATTACTTATGTAAATCCTTATTGATAAGATAGTCTGCATATTACTGGAAATTGCCTGCTGATGAGTTAGTCTGTGTGTTACTGGAAATTCCCTACCTAGGGGCTATCCCAAGATCAATAAAAGCTTGGTGAGGCCTTAGCACCAGTGGAAGTCCTTCTCCTTGAGTTGGACTTGCCTGCCTGGCTCCCCAATATTTCCAAATTATCTCATGTCTCTTGTCTCTTTTCTTTCATTTGTGTGCGGCTCCGCTTTCAGATCCTGAACCCTGAACCATGCAGGACGTGGAGGGAAAACACAGTCAACATGCACGTTTCCTACTAAGGATAGAGCCTGCAACCCAGGCATGTGCCCTTGACTGCAATCTAACCTGGGATCTTTCAGTCCACAGGCTGATGCTCTATCCACTGAGCCAAACAAGCTAGGTCTCTTTCTGGCATATTTTAGCAGTGGCACTAGGCATAAGATTCTGTACCTGGCTTTGTTTTTTTTTTTTAATATAAGGGCAATCAGGGGGTTGGGGAGCTCCCCCCTATCAGGCACAGAGCAGGGCTGATCAGGGGGTTGGGGTCCCGCCCCGTCACACACAGAGCCACAGGGCAATCAGGGGGTTGGGGAGCTCCCCCCCTGTCACACACAGAGCCGCAGGGTGATCAGGGGATTGGGGAGCTCCCCCCTATCAGGCACAGAGCAGGGCTGATCAGGGGGTTGGGGTCCCGCCCCGTCACACACAGAGCCACAGGGCAATCAGGGGGTTGGGGAGCTCCCCCCCTGTCACACACAGAGCCGCAGGGTGATCAGGGGATTGGGGAGCTCCCCCCTATCAGGCACAGAGCAGGGCTGATCAGGGGGTTGGGGTCCCGCCCCGTCACACACAGAGCCACAGGGCAATCAGGGGGTTGGGGAGCTCCCCCCCTGTCACACACAGAGCCGCAGGGTGATCAGGGGATTGGGGAGCTCCCCCCTATCAGGCACAGAGCAGGGCTGATCAGGGGGTTGGGGTCCCGCCCCGTCACACACAGAGCCACAGGGCAATCAGGGGGTTGGATGTGCCCGCAACCAAAGTACATGCCCTTGACCAGACTCGAACCTGGGACCCTTCAGTCCGCAGGCCGACGCTCTATCCACTGAGCCAAACCGGTCAGGACAATGTACCTGGCTTGTTTATTAGAAACCACGCCATAGGTCTAGAGCTTTACCTACCTTTTAGTTGTTTCCGGAATTTGGCAAGGTCGTTTGTCCACTTCAGAACCTCAGGATTGGCTGCTTTGTCACTGTGGGAGGGCTGAGAAAAGGAAAATTATGGTGAATGTCTTGGAATTGGAGCAGGAAAAAGAAGCATTTGATGATCAGTTTGTGTTAAGAAGGAAGGAAACATGAGTCTCATTGGAATAAGAAATTAACCAGGACCAATCAGGACAAACTTCACAAGTTTAATTCCAGCATCCTTCTTTACATCTGGTTATTTTTGATGCTTTTAAAGAATTCCTCAGAGGCAAAATGCTGAATTTTTATGGTTGCGAACTTGTATAAGGCCCATGGATGGCCCTGTTTCCATTACTTGTAGGGTTCAACCTGTCAGGCTAACAGAATAGAAAGCAGAGGAGTGTCTGATATTTTACTCTGCAACCACCTTGAAAAATGCCTTTTTGCTCTTCTTGTGGGAAATACCAAGGAAAGAGCTGAGAGTAGAATGAGGTCAGTACTAATGAAATTTTAGAAGATAATCTTGAATTAAGTTGTAGCCAAATAAAAGACATCATTTAATGATTTTCCCATTCTGGCTCACTGATAAGTTTACAGAATGGGAAACTGAAGTGTTCAAGTTATCTACACTAATAAAAGAGAAACATGGTAATTAGCGTATGACCGCTACCCTTCCCACTGGCTAATCAGCATATCCTTATGCAAATTAACTGTCAGCCAAGATGGCGGCCGGCAGCCATGCACTGAAGCGAAAACACGAGGCTTGCTTGCTTCAGTGACTGCAGACTCCAACGTTCCCCGCCTGACTTGCCGGCCTCT
>NW_005356150.1:219515-278398 GCF_000412655.1 Myotis brandtii
GGGCGGCGCCCCAACTCCCCAGTCGGCCCTGCTCTGAGCCTGACCAAGGGCTGCACCTAGGGATTGGGTCTGCCCTCTGCCACCCGGGAGCAGGCCTAAGCCAGCAGGTCGTTATCTCCCGAGGGGTCCCAGACTGCGAGAGGGCACAGGCCGGGCTGGGGGACCCCCCTCCCCCACCGAGTGCACAAATTTTTGTGCACCGGGCCTCTAGTCCTATATAATAAAAGGGTAATATGCAAATTGACCCTAATGGTGGAACGACCGGTCGCTATGATGACACTGACCCCCAAGGGGCAGATGCTCAACGCAGGAGCTGCCCCCTGGTGGTCAGTGCGCTTCCACAGGGGGAGCTATGCTAAGCCATAAGCTGGGCTGACAACTGCGAGTGCAGTGGCGGTGGCGGGAGCCTCTCCTGCCTCTGTGGCAGCACTAAGGATGTCCAACTGATGGCTTAGGCCTGCTCTCCAAGGGAAGCGGGCCTAAGCCATCAGTCGGACATCCCCCGAGGACTCCCAGGCTGCCAGAGGGATGTCTGATTGCCAGCTTAGGCCCAATCCCCGGGGAGCTAGCCTAAGTTGGCAGATGGATATTCCCCAAGGGCTCCCAGGCTGCCAGAGGGATGTCTGATTGCCAGCTTAGGCCCGATCCCCTGGGGAGCGGGCCTAAACTGGAAGGTGGATATCTCCCAAGGGATCCTGTACTGCGAGAGGGAGCAGGCCGGGCTGAGGGACACCCCTGAGTGCATGAATTTTCATGCACTGGGCCTCTAGTTTATAAGAATACATTTGTGCGAGGAAAATGCTGGTACATGATGTTTGAGGTGTATGAGAGTTCACTACCCAGTCTTTATTGCCTTTTTGCTTTGAGACTCCCTAGATATCTTGCTTAACCTTTACCATTTCTCTGCATTGCTGACATGTTGGCATGTCACATCAGAGAGAGGAGGCACTTACTCTGTACTTCCTCTCTTCTTCGAATCTGTCCTCAAACTTCCGGATCTTCTTTTTAAGGCTCTGAATCCTTCGTGTGAGCTGGGCAGGTGTCAGGTCCTCGTGTTCGTCATCGTAGGACCCCAGAGAGCAGCTCCGTTGCCTGTGAGGGGAAACCTTGAGTCAGCTCCCCAGCAGTGAGTCACTGCCTGCTGGGAAGAGCTGGGGGATGAGGAGGAGGCATGGGTGGGGAGGGTGTGAATGGTCTTCATGCTCTCCAGTAAAATAAACTGGACTACTAATTCATTTTGTGACTTTGGGCTCTATATGTCCCACCTATTAAATGGGTCTAATTTCCTCTAGCTCACATTTATAATTAGCAAAGTTAGGGTGGAAATGTCTGCTGAGGCTTCAAAGTTAAATTTGAGAGAGCTTTGGAAAGGAGGTGCCAACGCAAATTCAGTATGTGATGTTGCAGTTGGGCCACAGTTCAACTGAGAAACTACGATGAAGCCTGTGTCCCAGGAGGGAGAATTTTAAATATATTCCTTCACAGACTTACAACTTAATTAAGAAAAATTATTGCCCATCAGCCATGACTATCCTAATGATGATGCATTTGCTGATCAACAAAAAGAAACCTACCTCATGAAAGAGTGGGAATTTGGGGGAGAAGGAGGCACTTCTGTGTCATCCAGGTATTGCCTACTCTGTCCATACGAGTAGAACCGAGGAGAGATCATGGGGTCGCTATCTTCGTCCAGAAGCTGACGAATGAGATGCCCGGCTGGTGGGGAGAGGGGCGCATCGTCAGAGTCCCCGTTCTCCTGCTGCCATGAGGACAAAGCAGGCATGGGATCTGGAAAATAATGAGGGTTAAGAGGTCAAAAGCATTCTAAACATATATATATCGATTTCAGAGAGAAAGAGAGAGGGAGAGATATAGAAACATCAATGATGAGAGAGAGTCATCGATCAGCTGCCTCCTGCGCCCCCCCCCCTCCCCAGGGGGATCAAGCCCACAACCCAGGCATGTGCCCTGACCGGGAATCGAACCATGACCTCCGGGTTCATAGGTCGACACTCAACCACTGAGCCATGCCGGCTGGGCCAAAATTGTTCTTTAAAGCACAACTGTTTGCCAAGTTTTCTGAAAGCATTAGGAGGCAATGAATTTAAGAGGCACAGAATGGTTTCTCATTTTAGATGTAAGGTTCTGACTAGAGACACTATGTCCCAACCAGAATCACCAAATTGTCTGAGAGCCATCATCTGCCTTCTATCTCCATCCTCACTTGCTTTCAAAAGAGAATTTGCTAGGGCTGCCCTTAGGAACAGCCTTGAAGGAGCAATGGTGTCTGTCCCGACTCCCAGCTGCAGGTCACTGGCGGGAACTTTCCACACTTTCATACGGAAAAGAAATGTGGCAGGGAGGAAGATACTTGGCATCTTGGCTATCCATCTTTCATTAATGTACAGAACTCCAGCTAAGGCATCACAGTAATTATGAGTGAGCCCATGATTTAAGAGCTTGTACCTTCCACTGAGGTTTAGGTAAGCTGTTTCGTGCGCTTCTGCTTAGTGGTTAGAGTTAGCATGTTTAAGATGCATGCTTTTCAGTTGAAATTTCAGAAGCTGCTCAAGAATACAGTTAAAGTAGGATATACAAATTAATCAAAAAAAAAAAAAGGAGAGAAAAGAAGAACGCCTTATAAAGGACAAATCTGTACAAATTATCTTAGATGATCTTTAAGGAAAAGACATACTCAGTACAAAAATCCTGATTTATGATTTTGGGAGTGAATAGTACTCACTGCAAGATCCACCTCAATATATTCCTTTCCTTATTAAAAAAATCCTATCTAACATATTTTAAAGATAGGTCTCAGATGATGTAGGATATTTCATTTCTAATACTCTAGGCATTAAAAAAAGTTATGCTTTAAATGCAATTGTGGATCACTGTGATTTACACAAGGCTAAGATTTGGCCATGATTTTAGATTTTGGCACAGAATGGATTCCCACAGTCTGAATCATGGAACAATTGCTCCTTCAGCTATCAAAGTATTTATAACATCTACAAAGTTATCTGCAACAAGTGCTACTCAGTATTTTATTTTAAAAGATCATATTATAATCATAGAACATTACAGCTCGTTGAAACTTCATACATATCTACTCTAGTGATTATTCAACCTGGCTGCACGTTAGGGGCACACAAGGAGATAGAAGTAACTCCCAACGTACAGGTCCTCACATCACACAATTAAACAGAATTTTTAGATGAGGGCCCAGATATGTAGACCACACACACACACACACACAGACTTTTAAAAGCTGCACAAGTGATACCAAATGCAGTCAGTTTTGAGAACCACTGATTCAACCCAACAGATTACAGATAAGGAAACTGAAACCCAAAGAGGTTAAGAGCAAATACCTAATCAATGACAACAGCTGGGACTAGAAACTAAATCTCCTGACTCTAGGACAGTGCTTTAATTTAGAACGTGCCAGGTGCTGCAATAACAAGGATGACTGTATGAAACTGTTGAAGACCCCACTATGTCGTAGGAGAGATAAGCACATTAATGAAAAAAAAAATTACCCTCATGTGGAATGAGGTCCCTAGTTTTCTCAAGATTTAAAGAGACCCAACTTATCTGGGAACTCAGATGATAATATACATATTTGGGAAAAAATGAAAAGTGTTGAAGACAGACTCTTGCCTAGTGAGTCTCAAAGGTGGCAGAGAATCTGTTGGTACATTTACTTGGCTGAAGCTGGAGACGCACAGGCGCTGTTTCATCATTTGTACTAAAGCTATCAGCCGGCTCCTCCTCAGTGGCGGGGCTCGGACAGGAGAAGCTCAGAACTGCCAACGTAAAAGTAAAAAATGGATTGAGAGGTCAGAGGGGGAGGAGGAGAGTGGAAAGTAATCCCTGAAAAATAATAAAAATGTAGTGTTAAGGAAAATGGAACTATTAAGCTGACCAGATTGCATCTTTTATTTCAGGATAGGTCATAAAACAGCAGTCATTTTCTTCAAGGAAGAAAATCGATGGAGCCGGGAAAGGAAAAGGGTTAAGATGGCTTGAACAGCAACGCAGCAGGCAATAACCTCACTTCAGAGAGGCCAAGGAGCAAAACAGCCAGGGGGGAGGGCGAGGTGGTGTGGCGGGACAGAGGGTGGTGACAAAGTCTGATGTTGATATTGGCATAGGGGTGTGCTGGCTGGTTGGACATTTCTACTCGGCAACACTTAGTTTGAAAAGGCTAAGATCCCGAAGCCGTTTAAATTGTCTGAATCTTAGCAGAGTATCTCTTAAAAAATGTTACAACTAATTTTTGATTTAAGTTTTCAGCTATGCAGTCTCTGTTTGCAAAATGAGTATGTGTAACCATTAATCAAACATGGCTCCAGTAAGAGATATATTGTGATGTTGAATTAACTATAAAATACTAATCCTGGAACGCAATTATGCTTATTTGATGCTTTGTGGCTCACACGGAGCCACATATCTTATTTCCTTTTAGTTAGCATGGCTGAGTTTTGTGGCTCCATTCTTTTTTTTTTTTTTTTAAGTGCTTTCCCAATATTTCCAGGGCTCTTTTTATTTTTTTTTAATTAGTTAGTGTTTTATCTTATTTATTTATTTAGTTAGTTTGTTTATCCTCACCCGAGGACATTTTTTAAATTGATTTTTAGGGAGAGTAGGAGAGAGAGGAAAAGACAGAGAGAAACATTGATGTGAGAGAAACACATCGACCTGTTGCCTCCTGCATGAGCCCTGACCAGGGTCTGGGTTGGGAAGGAGCCTGCAACTGAGGTACGTGCCCTTGACCAGAATTGAAACTGGGACCCTTTGGTCCACAGACCGATGCTCTATGCACTGAGCCAAACTGGCCAGGGCTGTGGCTCCATTCTTGACCACTTCACTAATAAGAAAACCAAATGTGTCATTTTCTTAATGCCTCCAGTGGTATATATGAAATACACAGCCTAAGAAATTCTAGCTTATGGAATGCATTTTCTCTTAAAGCATACAGTTAGGGTAGATGAATTCACTTATTTCAAAATGAGAAATGGAAAACCATTATGAGTTTTATCCTTAACAAAATAAAAAAGGGATTTTTAATCATTCGTCTGCATGTAGCACAGAGGTGAAGTTTCTCACCTATGTTTATATGATTTCTCCTTTTTCTCTCTTTACTTTTATTCTATACAGTCTTATAATTCAAGGCTCCTATTCAAAGGAGTTATACAAGTACATGTAATATATAATATGTTCAATACAACTGAAGAATCTATAAAACCAACTGTTCCTGTTTTATTTTGAAATGATCTCAAAATACAAGGCTATCTCATGTTTTGATCGTTGGCACTTAAATATAAAAATGAGAAAGAAAAAAACCAGAACAGTGTGGCACATGATAGAGTCGGTCCTGAGGATTCCCAACTGCTGGTTTGGGAAATGTTTTGCATCTTAACCAGTAACTTTAGAGCAATAAAACAGACAAAGATATTGTAAGAAATATTGCAAGAAAATTGTTCAAAGAGAAAACAGAAAAGTTTTCAGGCTTCAAACTGGATGTTCCTCCTGAAGGACCGCATAAAATAAACAAATGTGTTTTCCTACCCAGACCAAAATTCCCCAGGGGCAGTGGTTTTTATTTCAGCCATGTGTCTTGTCACAAAGAACTCTGGACATAAGTATCGCGTGTATCTCTATTAAAAATTAATCCACCCAGGTCAGCTGACATCACAGCAGGTCAGAGATAACAGAGGGAAGAGCTGTATGCTTGCTACCTAAGTGATAAAAAAGAGGAGCTCCTGGGGGAATCTCAATTCAGACACCACAGCACACGTGGAAATAAAGGAAATCCACTGCCGAAAGAGGGAACAGAGCGCTAACGCTAATGCGGTCGTTGGGACATAGCTACTCTCTGTGTAGCTGGCTGGATCCATCTATGATACTAATGAAAATTGAGGTGATTTATTTCTAAGAAATCTGCACAGAATTAAGGGAGCTGAAGTTTTCCACATCTAATTTCCAAAGCTATATTATTTGGAGTCATTACTACTGGGCATAGTGTCATCATATAGCTTTCAAATGCTAGAAGGTACTGCACATCCCAGACACAGAGAGAGGTCAGCCCCAATGGATAGGGATCTTTACTGGGGGAATTCTTTTATAAAGTTTTCCTTGGCGTTTCAAAATTTAATCTTCGAACACTGGTCATTCTATTCAATTGTTCAACCAGAGGTCCTCAAACTATGGCCCGCGGGCCACATGCGGCCCGCCGAAAACATTTATCCGGCCCGCCGGGGGTTTTTGCCGCTGATGCTTGTCCTGCTTAGCAGCCGACTCGTCCCGGGCCCGCAGTGCGCATGTGTGGAATGTGTCTGAGGGACAGTGAACTGGCCCCCTGTTTAAAAAGTTGAGGACCCCTGGTTCAAACAATGTAGCAAACTATCAGAGTTAAAAGGGACCTTAGTCATCGACTTTATCAATCCAAATTTAATTCTTCTACTTCATATATCTGCATTGCCCCTATTTGCCAAGTGAATAAGCAGGCCTGCAATAGCTTCATTTAAGTTATTAATAAATGTGTGACCCAGAACAGGGCTGAGGACTTACTGACTTTGATTCATCCACCTGCACATTTAAGCAGAGCTGCTTCACCAGTTACTAATTCCCTATTCTACCTGACTGTCTTCTGTCCCTTCCACATCTCTGACAAGGCCGTCACTAGTCCCAGTTAAAGAAAGGACCAGGGAGGCCTCTTCAAATGCACCATTGCCCTAACACAGAGAGAGAAAGGAAGGGAAAGAAACGAAAGAAACAAAAGGAAGAAAGGATGAAAGTTGGTGTGACATGATTAGTCCTTGGTAAATCTGTGAGGGACCTAGTGATTACTGACTTCTGTGTTCAGAGCCATCCATGATTATTAAGTAGAAATGGGCTCAGGTTTCAAAGAGGGCACTTCAGCTGTTTTTTCTTTTTCCCTGAAACTGTACTTGGAAATGTTTATGAAAGACAGTAATAACATCAGCTAACATTCACATAGTGCTTTTTAAGTGCCCACACTGTGATGAGCACTTTGCATATTAATAGCTCATTTAACCCTTGAACAAACTTACTTAGTAGATACTATTATATTTATTATTTATTATTATTGGCTGTTATAATTATTTAAAGATGGGGAAGTTTAGGCCAAAACTGAGGCATGTTTACTAACAACACTGGTTAAGTGGAGGAGCCAGGATTTGAACCCAGGATGTGCCTGGATCTTCACCGCTATGGTCTACTGACTGCCAGGATACAATGCTTAGAAAGAGGTGTCAGAGTGGAAGTCAGGAGACTTTGTTATATTGAATCATCATTTTGATTCTTTTGGTCTCAACTTTCTTATCTGTATAATGGGAAGGTTCAACTGGAAGATCTTTACGATCCCTTGCTGCTTTTCTATCATTCTTTCAGAGAATTATTCTTTCCAAAGTTATTTTCAATACGTAATAGTGGTGAACAAGACATATCGCATACTCTATGCCCTTTAAAAAATGTTGTTTTAAAATTAATTTCACCAGGACAAATCTAATAGAGTAGATTTCAGTGCTTCCACAAATGGATTCTCCCAAATCCACATGAACTGGTTGATTAGGAACATTCTAACTATGCAACTTCGATGAGCTTTAAGTAACAAAAAATACTATATCTATGTACTTATTTAATTTTGGAGAGTGGGAATAATAATAGTGATGATGATAATGATATGTGGATAGATCAATTAATGTGCCCTAATACACAGCTACATATGGGGGTGGGGGGAGTAGGGAGAGAGAGAAAGTACATATCATTTATCTGCCAACAACCATGATTAGACTCTGATCCTACATTCCCTTTGAGAGGGTTCCACTCTAGGTAGCCTACAGAATATATGTATTAGTTTCCTTTCACTTTTTGTTTTCCTGGTACAATGTATTCCAGAAACCAGAGAACGTCATTTCCACATGGGCTGGTCATTAAGTACTGTCTCCCTTGATATTCTACAATTCTACATGAATGAGAGAGTATGAGTTATGGTGTGGGGATGGGAAACAAACAAGCAAACCAAAGAGAGGGGTTACTCCAAGGGAGGCTCGGAGACTGGTGGTAGAGACTGATAGATGGATATTGACTTATATGGTTTTGGTAGCTATTACTTCCACTTATATAATTTTGTTGCATTGATTTCACATTCATGGTTAAAATTAGTGCAGAGTTTATTCCTTACTGGAAAGTCACCATTTTGTTTGTTTCTTATTGAAGCTATAAAAAAGATGATATTTTAGTGATTGGACTTACTGCTCTCATCTTAACTATACTTCATGCAAAAAATCCTTTATTTTAACTATACTTTTAACTATGTTACCATTATAATATATGTAACTTGAAATTGAAAATAAATATATGATAAAAATGGCCACTGAAAGCTGTAATCAAATGATCAAAACAGTCTTGAAATGAGCCTATGTAGATTTTTAGGATATGCAAGTTCAATGACAAATGCAGAAATTGATTTAAAAAAAAGTTAAAGCATGTTATCTCATAAACTACATGGATAACATGACTTACATTCCTAAGCCTATTAAAAATATATTTTTCCCAATAAGCTTTTTCTTTATTCTATCTAGTTTCCCAATACAAAATAAAAATGTTGCGGCCTTCGTATTACTATTATTTATCTGGAAGAAAGTTCTTAATATTAAGTTGTGAAATAATTTTGAGGAAACTATAAGTTAACCTTCAACCACTCTGGGGAACATTTTCAGCTTTTTATTTGCCTGTTAAACTATGTTGGAAGAGATTATAAATTTATGATTAACCAAGATAAAAATAATCAAACAGTTCATTTTAGGAGGAAGAGGAAGAACCTACCTGCCTCTTTACTGACTAAATCATCAAGACAATGTGGTTAATTTGAATTCTGACCAAAAATCCTAGTTCTTATTAGAGCTTTATGTTAATGTTATGGGGAAACCATATTACTGAAACCCAAATACAGTATTTGTTTTGACTACTGCTTTTTTCTTTTATTGGGGCAACAGTGGCTATTATGGTACTATTTCCGGGGGGGAGGAGCGGGGAGAGTGGTGTTTATAATGTCTGAATTAAAAACATACCAGGTTATTTCAAACTACACAAAACAAAAGAAGAACAACGAAATACTACCAGGAATGTATCACTTAAAAACAAAACAAAAATCCTGCATTTCGAAATTTTTCCCACCAGTGAATGTATCATGAGCTGGGAAGATCTCACAAAAATCTCAGCCCTACAGCCTAAACACATGCAAAGAACTAGAATGTGTTTCTTAGATTGAAAAGAGGGAAAACTAGAATAAAAAACAGCTTTCGCTTCAGTAAGCCCCGGGTGCCAGGGGCATGATGGAACTGCTATTGTTCACCTTGTGGTCTCTTTAGTTCACCATTTGGTAGCTCATCTAAGATCATTACCATAATGAGTACTTTTTGGTTAAAAAAAATAAAAAAAGAGGGGAGGAGAAGAAGAAACAAGGAAACCCAGGCACTTTTAAAAAGATTGCTTTCTCACAGTTGTGCTTCTCTGCTAAGTCACTGTGTTAAGGCATGTGCTGCTCTGAGCTTAGAAGCCTGACTTCTCCCTCTCCGCAGCCTCAAACGCACGCCTACAGAGGCAGATGGGCATTTGTTCTGGATACGCACTGATCTGTGTTTGGATGCGAACACATGGACAGTGAGAGAACAGCAGCTTGATGACACTGTTACAATATCCTTCCTGAAATATGGCTTTGACATGACGAGGATGCCCTCTTCTTCCTTACGAGTACATTTCTAACATTTTTTCTAACCAAAAATCTCTAGAGAAAACCATCTAAAACACTGTATTAGAGGCAATCAATAAGAAACAGTTTAATGCAGAGTTCTCTTTAATTAGCGGATCCCTTATGTTTGCTGATCTGGATTTTAAAAAGTCTATAATAACAAGCACAGAAACACAACAAAGCAAACCAAAACAGCCCTGAAAAACGGGAAGGAGATTTAATGAAGAAGGTCGATGGCTGGCACGCAGTGGGGGGACAAAGGGTTACACTGAGATGAAATCCTCAATGTGTACCGGCTCCTTAGGACTCTGTTTGGTACTATCAGAGGGAAGACGCTCCACACAGCAGCACTCCCGGTGAGTGAAAAAGGAAAAAGAATAAGACTGCAAGGTGACACTGAGAGCGGGCAAGCACATTTTCTTCCTTAGAGGGCAATTACTCTTGGCAGCACTAAACACGACACGTCCTATGCCAAGGAAAGGATTTTTCAGTCGTTTAGAAACGCCGTCACTCCTGCACGCGGAGCTGTCTCTCTCACCTACACATGCCTCTCGGCTACACTCCTTTACATACGCTTTTCCTTTATTAAACCACCCAAGCGTCAGGCAGCGACCCTACCTGCCCAGCTCTTCTCCTCACACAAGGCGGTCAGGTCCAGCCGGGGCACCTCCAAGACGAAGCTCTCCTGCGGGGTGTCGGCATCAGGAGTCCTCTGCAGTTTGGTGTCAGGGATGCTGGGGTGCTCCTGGATCTTCATCGTGGGGCTCTGCAATAACAACACAACGTCCCTAAGTCCCTACTGCTCGCCAAGACCCCAAAACGTCTGCAGCAAGTCCACTCCGTCCGGATGAGACCTCCCAAGCCACTGCTGCTGGTGCACCCGGCACAGAAACCAAAATCATAGCCTGATGCCCCTGGACATTAGCTGGTCACTGGCGAGCACAAAGCCACCGTCCGTCTGCGCTCCTTTAACTTTTCTTCTGCAAGAAAGACAAGCTCATTTCCCGGGGCCGCTCCTCCTGACAACGGCAGGCAGGCGGCTGGCGGTCTTGAAGATCACTGATTGGGGCCAGAAAGGAGGGAGAGGAGTTTGTTTCCTTAAAGGAGCTTGGCTCTCCAGACTGTAAACAACCACCCCGCTACCGTTGCTGTGAAGGCTGTGGGAGCAACATGGTGTCTTCTGCCGGCAGACTTCTTTGCCCCTTTGCGTAAACAGTCCCGAAAGGCCAGGAGCAGAGAGGCTGTGAACACTGCCCGCCCTGCAGGCTTAGATCAATTAAGAGGAGCGAGGCACATTCCCAGATTTCCTGCGGTGGTTTTCTCCCTGAGTGTGGGGAGAGCAGACTATTTATGGAGGAGCGCTGGGTATTAAAGAATCATTGCGCAAATTCAAATAGCACAGAGGTTTGGCACCTTATCTCAGCTAGCAGTAAGGAATATGGACTCTGGAAATGAGCCAGAATTATACAGGGAACACAACTTTTTTTTTTTTTCTAAGTAAAAAGCCAAGAGTTGGCAAGTCAGCGATGCATAATTTATATCTAACAAATATGCAACTGTCACTGAGTATTAAATACTCCGCTACACTTGGCTTTGCTTACTGGAAGCAACTACACCAGGCTGGAATATCTGGGGGAAGGGACCCCCCCCCCCCAAAGGCTGCGATTTTAGCTAAGTGATTTTATGTTCTGAAAATTGCACTGAAATGAATTCTTTTTTTACCCTGATCTTTTGGTATCTCGTCACTTTCCCCTCTTTCATAAAATTATAAACAAAAGTGTTTACCCACAAACATATTTCTCAAGTAGCACTTAACCTGTACCAAAGATTTTCTTTGCGAAAAACTGGAAATTTACTTTAGCAAATACACCATCGTTAAATGAAAAAGACAAAAACATCTGGAAGTCATAAATGATTCCATAATGAGAAATGTTCTTATGCTTAAAATAAAGTACTACTAACATTTCCAGCTACTTTTAATAGCTATTCAACCTACTTTAATATCACCAGGGGAATAGCCGGAGCTTTTACTATTACCATGAAATGATGTGCAAGGACTGGCATTCTCTTCACATTTGGGATAAAATGAAATCTCATCACTCGCTTTATGATGAGCTACTAAAGTCAGATAGAAATGCCAAGTGAACCTGGGACTTTAAGATACTTCAAAAATGCTGCTTGCCTAGTGGGGGGAAAAAAAACCCAGATTATGCATTTATACTACAAGAATTACTTGTTCCTTGAGCTGAATCCTAAGTAACCAGTGCTGAGTGACTTATCTGGTGTTCAGCTTTTTAGAAGTTACAGGGCCAATCTGCCACCCATTGTGTGGCGTGTGTGTTAGAATCTGCATACAGCAAATAAACATTTTCTTAATTAAGATTTATGACAGCTGCTACACTTAAGAGTCATAAAAAGGTAGGACTATAGGAAATGCGATTCTGTGCTGCAAGTCTGGCATTTTCTTCACAAGGAATGTGACCGAGCCCCTGGGGCTGTGCAGCAGTGGAACAGACAGGGGCTTTGCTCACGGCCGACCTGCCGGTCACTAGCTCGGTGCCCCGGTGCCCCGGCTGGGCCACTCACTTCCCTGAGCCTCCATTTCCTGATCTATACAACCCGGCAATCACTCCAATCTGGGAAGCTCCGTTGAAGGTCTGAGAGAAGGTATGACAGGCCTCCAGCAGGGTGCTCGGAGCGATCATTCTTTTTACTATCAGGCACCCTGTGAAGAGGAGTAAAACACTGGCACGTCTCCAAGTGCTAGAGAAAGGAGATGGAGAAGAGCCTACACAACCTGCTTTGAGATGACATGTGCTACAAGATAGGCGGAGCAGAATTTTAGGTGCATTATCAAAAAAATTAGAGAACAAAACCACTTGTGTTCCGGTCAGGTGTCAGCAACAGAAGTTTTGACTGGGGTGCAGATAGTGTGGGTCGGAGGGGCTGGGGAGGAGGGGAAAGTACAAAGGCAGGCGGGGCAGCAGGGTCCCCATGGTCACAACAAAAGAAGAGGTTCCT
Organism: Myotis brandtii; assembly: GCF_000412655.1. Classification (NCBI taxonomy): domain Eukaryota; kingdom Metazoa; phylum Chordata; class Mammalia; order Chiroptera; family Vespertilionidae; genus Myotis; species Myotis brandtii. The sequence goes on from NW_005356150.1 coordinate 232,315, forward strand.
GGTGGCCGGCTCTGGAGATACAAAAGGGGTTGGCAGATGCTGAGGGTGGACTGAGAAAGGCCGTGTATACTGGGCTAAGTTTGGATTTTATGCTGTAGGAGATAATAGAAAGCCATTGAAGGATTTTAAACACAGAGTAATAATGGCAAAATGTGTGTTTCCAGGAGACCTACAGGCCTGTGACCTGGGCTGTGCAGGCCACCAGGCTTCACTCCCCAAACCAGTCCCTGGCTCTGCTCCCTCAGGGCACTGCAGAGCTTGACATCAGACATGTAAAATCCCGAGATTCCACACATATACAAATTAATGTAAAAACGCATACTTTTTATGATTGCTAATCTGAATTAGCACCAATTTCAAAGTAAAAAAATTAAACATTTTTTCTTCATTTTCTTTTTCCAAAACATATGAATTTCTATTTATTCCTTCAACAGCACGGTTTGGGGCACCCCCTCTATGCTGGGCTCTGTGTAAGACATGCAAGCTTCCTGCACGGAGAGAGCTGGCATTCAGGGGAACAGGTTCGAGTACGTCCAGGCAATTTTGGTGTAATACAGCAATGGGCCACCTTGTGAATTAGTGAGCTGCCCGCCTTCAGTGTTCAAATAAAGTCTGAGAGCCAGGCATGTGGGAGAGGGAGAGGGTACCACCCTGGGTGGGATGCGAGAATAAATAACCTCTGTAAGATTTTACTCTTCTAACGAAGAGAATCACGTCACCATTGTACTACTTTATTCAGTAATAATATATGTCACAAACTACATGTGTGTAAAGGGCTGTGCATTACATGTCAGCTGCACACAAAGGCAATTTATTTACTCATTCATTTAAGAAATAATTTTTTAGTACCTACTATGTGCTAGACAGGCACAAAACTTTAGTGGACAAAATAAGGCCTCTGTCTAATGAACAGTACAGAAGAGGACAGTTATTCAGAAAAAACATGTCAGGTGGCGATATGGACTATGGAGGAAACTAAAGCAGGTTAAGGAGGCTGGAGAGGGGGAGGCCTGCTATTTTATATTGGGTGGTTAGGGAGGTCCTTTCCAATATGAGCAGAGATGAAGGAAATGAGTGGGCAAGCCGTCGATGGAAAGAGCACTCCAGGAAGAGGGGAAGCAAGTGTAAAGGTCCCGAGGCACGAGTATTTTGTAGCCTTTGAGGACTAGCAACGAGGACATTGTACCTGGAGGCAGGGTCACCCCATTTGGGCATTTCGTATGTGCACTGTACCACATATAATGGGATATCATTCATAATGGAGACCTATGTCGACTTACAGGAGCTTTTGGACTTGCTGGCTGATTTCCTACACACCAGTGGAGCGGTCCCTCCTACACAGACCCCAGCCATGGACACACTTGGCACGGCACTCACTCACCAGCACACGCACATGCTCAGCCTGTCCAGCTGTGCTCTGACCATCCCTGAGGCCGCCCTTTCACTTGCCTGCTGCCCGCAGAGGCCTGATTCCCCGTTGCTGGCTCCACTGGTCTCTGAACCTGACATGGCTGCCTGGCCGGTGGCTGCAGAGTGGACTCCTGGTGCGGGCACAGCGCTTATGCACAAGGGACCAGCAGTGCTGCTCAGGGGCGGCCCCTGGGGAAGCTGGGCTCTGCAGCAATATACTAGCAGAAAATGACTCTCCCTTCAGACGCTAGTCAGCTTCAGCTGGGTGAGGCCACTCGCCAGACGGTTCCACTCTACTAGCCCTTACAATACATTCTGCACTTGTCTACTTGCTTGTCTGTTTCTCCTACTAGATAATTAATGTTAAAATGTCAGGGACTTTCTCAAGTACCAAAATATTTTTAGTTTCAACTTTTGTCCTTTATACGTCTTATAGCTTCAGTTAAATCAGAGAGTACATTAAGTCAATTTCACAATTTTCAACCGAGATGTCACACATTAAACCCTTGTCAAAATGTTGTGCCATATGAAAACACACTGAATATTCATGTACTGAAATAAACGGACTGGCTCTTAGGAGAGACAATATGGTATGGCAGATGGGTTTTAGAGTCAGAGATGTGAGTTTAAATACCACCTTAGTAGCTATAAGATCTTCAGTGGGTAAACCTCTTAGTACTTTAGCTTCTTTTCTCTAATATAGAAGATGGCTTCCTAAAGTTGTTGTGATGATTAAATTTAAAAAAATGTATAAAAACAGTCAGCCCAGAGTAACTGTAAAAGAAATGTTATTTGCATTTATACACTATCTTCCTTTTGCATTCATTAATTTGGCACGTGTTTATTGAACACATACTATGTCCTAAGCACTGGAATGACAAGAACTAACAAGATAATGGTCACTAGAATAAAAAAATTATAACTATGTGGTGATGGATATTAACTACACTTACTGTGGTGATCATTTCACAATATATACAGATGTCAAAGCATATTGTAGACCTGAAACTAATATAATGTTATATGGTAATTATACCTCAACTTAAAAATCTGATAATAGAATTTAGCATGAAAGGCAGACATTGAACACATAAGTGCCAAGTATCATCCATGTTCTAAAAGATATACCCAGTGTGCTAACAAACAAATAATGAGAGAGCTCACCTTGCCTGGGGCCTCAGGTAACATACCTCATTAGGGTCAAGGAACAAATAACTACGTCTATCCATCTGGCTGGGTTGGGCTTTTTCTATCCCCAGACTTTATTGATCCTGCTCCTTCTCTGGCTTCAAACAGTTGAAAAATTTCCCTACCCTCCTCCCTCCCTGCACAGGCCACAGATAAGTAGCCTGACAGCTTAGCAGAGCCAGGAATGTCGAGGTCACAGAGTGTACTGAATAATGCAGTTTGCACAGGAAGGAACCACACACTGTTAATAGAAGGACCACATGGAACCATAAATATTTACTGTTTGGCCTGACAAGAGAGGAAAATGGACATAACAAATTTTCAAAATCTATGTGAACTGCAAAGCTTCAGTCATCTTTTGAGACTGGATGGAACCAGAAATGAATCTAAACAAGTAAAGCCTTAGTTTTTCTGGTTCTAACATTATAACCAATAACAAAATCCTAAAGCTTCCATGAAATACAGTGAATTTGAAATAACAGAGCCATCCATTTCATAAATACTTGTTAATGGGTCTATTTCGGAATCTATCTCAGACTTTCTCAGGGAAAAATGAAGTCTGCACTTAGGATCTTGTGATCAATATTAATTCTCAGCCTTGCCTTCTCTCCTTTCTCCCTCGCTGCTTTTCTTTTCCTTCTTTCTGCTTTATTTTTTTTTTTTTGAAGCAGGATTATTTATTATGAATGTCTTGTTTGTTATCGAAGGTATGCTCTTAAGCTCTCCTAAGCAGTAGGCTTAGAATGCAAAAAGAATGTAAAAGTATCTTTGAAGAATTTAACCTTCATTAACCTTATACTACTGACATAAAATCTCCCCCAGATAATATGCCCTTCCATGTAGTGAATAATTCTTACATGGTTTGCTTTTTGACAAAGTGATTTAAGTATAAATTTATAATTTTACTATTATGGATTTTATACTGAAGCATAATATATTTCCATAATAGAAAATAACTTATCAGAAGGAATCAAATAGAAGCGTAAGGTATAAACTCCATTTAAACAGAAGTCTGAAAAATCTGTATTTTCAGGGATAATTTTTAGAGCCTAGAATTTGCTAGTTTTAAGGATGACTTCTCTTCGGATCCTTTCAGTGGTTAATTTAGTTTAAAAATAAAAGACAATAATGTGATGAAGGCCTGGGGTGGGGCAGGGGCTCGGTGGAGGGGGGGCAAAGAGGGGGGGGGAAAGGAGGGTACATTTGTAATACTGTCAACAATAAAAAAATTATAAAATAAAAAAATAGAAAAAAAAATAAACAAAAGAACATACCCAAATAAATCATACTTACAGTGTCGGCATTTTGAAGTGACTCAACTTTGTGTTTCATTATCAATACGTCACCAAATAGATTTTAGAACAAACCATTTAAGAAACTCAGATAAGGCCCTGGCTAGGTAGCTCATTTGGTTAGAACCTTGTCCTGACACACCAAGGTTGTGGGTTCGATCCCCAGTCAGGGCACATACAAGAAGCAACCAATGAATGCATAAGGAAGTGGAACTACAAATTGATCTTTCTCTCTCTCTTTCTCTCTCCTTCCAGCCCCCCTCAAATCAATCAATAAAATTTTTAAAAAGAAGAAACTCAGATAAAATAGAAAATGGATAACTCTCATTCACTGTCTGAGATTGCAGCAGACTGCGTAAGATTAGTAGCATAATTATAAGAAATTAAAAAGATGAACAACACAGTTGGCTAAGCCCATTTTCACTTTTCAACACATTCATTCAAACGAAACCACATTTAAGGCTGCAAAATGATTACTTAATAAATACAGTTGCATTTGTATCTGCATTTGCCTTGGAGAAGCAGACTCTGAGACAAGCCTCTCTTTACAGAGCATTTGAGGCTGAAGGTCAGGGTTCCTCATTCTAATGGAAATAAATTCTGGTCAAAACAAGAGAGATAAACCACCTTTCCCTAACAGGTGTCATATGCTGTATCTTGCATGAAAGTGAGAGTTTACAAGGAGAATTTAATAGACAATAATATTAACGAAGATAAAATTTGCCTTAATGGCCCTGGCTGGTATGACTCGGTTGAGCGTCATCCCATGCACCTAAAGGTTGCTGTTTCGATACCCTGTCAGGGTACCTACAAGGCAACTGATGGATGTTTTTTCTCACATTGAGTCTCTCTCTCTCTCTCTCTCTCTCTCTCTCTCTCTCTCTCTCTCTCCCTCCCCCCTCCATCTCCCTCTCCCTTCCTTTCTCTGGCAAATCAATAAAACATATTTAAAAAAAGATTTTTAAAAATTTGCCTTAATGGAAAATTAAATTGGAAACATCGTCATGTAAATTTTGGCATCTCAATCTGATGCTGTAGGAGCCCTGAAAGAAAATATTGGCTCAACAGAATTTGAGGAGCAGTAACCAAAGTCTAGATTTATTTTTCATCTCTGAAATTTAGAAATTATTGTGGTGTTACCAGAAAACCACATTAACTATTTCAGTTGGATAATGTTCTAGAAAGTGCTACATATATTAGAAAGTAAACAATTACAAAACAAACAAGGGAAAGAAGTTTTAAAAAGGAAGATGGGTCTTTCACAGCCCTTCAAGAACGATGTATTTCCGTCAGTGCAAGAAGCACGTGCCTCCGTGAGTAGAAACACAATCCCACAAGACAATAACCCAGTGATGTCTTTTTCCTCCTTTGGTGCAGTTGTGAAAGGTGACACAAGAGCTTAATCTAGATTTTAACTCACTGCATAGTTTTATCTCCTAGCTAAAATTATTATGATGGCCATGATTATTAATAGCGAATGCGTAAGGAGTGCCAACAGTGGGCTAGGTGCTGATTAGTAACTGCACATGGGTGGCACATGTAAAAATAGGTCCTGGCAGGTAAAAAAGGGTTGGAGATTCTTTCCCCATGATTCAGCCACGGCCACGGGAGCCAGCCACAGAAATATCAAGGCAAACTGAGTCCAATATGAGTTAAGTTTGTGTGCCAGTTGGAATTTATGAGTTAATGTTATGAAGTTCATCCACAAAGGTTGCCCTGCACCCTTTGAGCTCATAAAGAATAACAGGCACACAAGGGAAGAACTGAGAAGACCTCTTCAGAAGGCTGGCAAAGCAATTTTCTTTAAAATAACGATCAATGGCATGATAAGTAGGTGCTTGCTGTGATCAGAGGAGGAGAGCAGAGAAAGGATAAAACCAGAAGGAAACAAAACAACAATATCAAGATACATGAAACTATGTATAGGGAAACTATGCTCTGAGAAAAGGTACTTAGGGACAAGAAAAGAATGTCAGCTTGTTGCGTGGGTCCCATGGAAGGCAGCTGGAAATGAGAGATGAAAGAAATGGCTCAGAAAGAGGCCATTCGTGAAGTCAGAAAGAGGAAGCGTTTCCCTACTCTTACCTGACTGGGTTAATGAAGAAGTATCCATGACAAGAACTGAATAGAGGATTATGCGGAGCCCACAGCCATTAATTTCCAGCATTTTTATGGCAACTTTTACATGAATGTGCATTTTTCTAGGAAAGGTCCACAGCTTTTAGATCTGTAATCTGCTAGATTATAAAACCCTATGGAGGCAGGGGCTGCAGCTGCTATGAAATCCCAGCTCCTAGCCCAGTACCTGCACATAGTAGAGCTTAATGTAAGTTCTTGAATAAATCCATCAGTGAATTAGGTCCGTGCCCAACAAAGATTAGGATTTACTAGGTTAGAGGGAGAGTTCTATGTATAATTAATATATCAAGATCAGATTCCAGGTTGAGAAAAGCTTTAATTCTTGCCAAAAAGAAAACACAATAAGAAGAAAGGTGGAGTTGGAAGCATGAGGCAGTAGTAGAGGACATATACACACGAATGAAAAATGAAGCTGAGCACACGGAACGGAAGCCAGAATTGGGAGCAAGGGAACCAAATGCTCGGGTCAGCCTGGTGATGGCCTCCGAGGACAGCAGGGAAGCCAGGAGAGTCACCGAAACATTAAGATATAGACGACATAATGGAGTTAGGTATTTTTTCCATCTTGTCTACTTAAAATAAGATACAAAACTCAGAAAATGAATTGGATTTAATAACTCAAACTGATGTTATGATAATCTGAAAGTTAATGAGATAATCCCTGTGAGAGAGCCACTAAAACTCACTTTCTATTTCAATCACTTAAAAATGCATAAAATCATGGAAAACCCAACCAGGAGCTTTGATGTTTTGTTTTATTTTATTTTTAAATATATTTTTAATGATTTCAGAGAGGAAGGGAGAGGGAGAGAGAGCTAGAAACATCAATGATGAGAGAGAATCATGGATCGGCTTCCTCCTGCACGCCCCCGACTGGGGATCGAGTCCACAACCCCGGCATGTGCCCAGACTGGGAACTGAACCGGGACCTCTTGGTTCATAGGTAACGCTCAACCACTGAGCCATGCCGCGCGGGGCAATGTTTTGTTTTATTTTTAAGAAAAAACCTAAAGAGAAATCTCCATGCTACTCAAGTTTATTGTGCAAGTAAAAATCAAAGAATTGAAAATGCAAAAGAATGGCATTCTTACGTTTTCTCAAGTAATATTTATGTCCCCATATTTACTTTTCTAACCAATCACAGTCCTGCCCCTCAATCTTATTACCCCTTACTGACAGGCTAACAACGCTTCCCGTGTGCTCTCAGGAATATACCAAGTCCTGCCACAGTTACAGTCTTACTTGTTAGCGACTTACCTCAAAATGCTGGCTGTGGCCACTGTCTTTTTCATTTTCTTTCCTATAAACAATAACAAAAAGTGTCACAAAGTGTCAATCTGTTTTATAACAATGCTTTTCATCCACTGAAATTATAATTTACTTTAAAAGTAGGCTGAGTAGCTCTAAATAAAATTCCTATAAAATTCAAAACCGAAAGAAAACAAAAAAGTGATAAAAATAAAACAAAAGTAGAAATACAAACATGAATATGGTATTTGGCTTTAATAGCACCAGGGTAGATTTTTTATTCTAAGTATTTCCCTTGCTATAAAATACTGCTGGTAAACATACAGTCCATTAATTCTATTCATTTTAGTTCTTATAATGCACATTGCATTAAGTAAAAAAAAAAATCTATTCAAACTCATAAAAAATACGAGGAGAAAATTCTAAAATTACCTGTCATCAGACATCAGTTCAATATGATCAGGTCTAGCACTCTCATGAGATGGGGTGGAGTTGAGGCTTTCCATATTCTGTAACAAAACAAATCATTGGGTGCCCAGTAGAAATGGTAAGAAATATGCAACAGCATACTCTGCCTTCTTTAAAACAGAAAAAATTGATAATATGTAGATATAACTAATTCTTGTCCTTGTATTTCTATGTTTGTTAAAACTAGTAAAATGATGACAGTTCATTATTATACACTGCTTGCAGAAAAGTGTATATTAAATTTTATCATTTCTTTAACAAAGATATCTGACAGCACCACAGAAATGGACATTCTGTCCGATAGTGTGCTTGTTAGGTACTCTCCACATTTTATAACTAAACATAGCAACACTCAGGTTGTCAGAATATGAGGATGGCATTGGAACTAGAATAGAGGAATCTGACCTTGAAACTGATCAAAAACTGATGTTACACTCCTTATTTAACAACTTTCATACATATTGCCAATATGATCTGGGGTAATATATAGCTATGCTTTAAAATACCCATAAAAAGAAATGGGGTTGTCTTAACCTTCCTGCAATCCTTAATGTTAATCTTTACATCTGCTAAGATAAAAAATACAAATGGGAAACCTACTTTGAATGGCATGTATTTCATGCTGACCAGGAGGGCGTAATGCTTATCAGGAGGGATAGCTGCAAGGTTTTTTGACTGCCTCTGTGAATACCAGGCAATGCTTTCCACAAACAATTCGGATGACTGAGCACAGAATAAGTAAGCATTCCCCATGAAGGAAGATTGTAAATAAGCAAATGAGCACATTTACATTTAGCAGACTCAAGAACATAACTGCCTTAGAGACTTGGATCCGAATACCATTGAACTCAAAGATTCATATCTGCAATAAAAGTCATGAAACATAATTCACCTATTCTGTGTCATTGAAATAACCTACATACATATTGAAGCAACATGTATTCACCTACATATTTATAACCCCCCATTATGAAAAACTCTTTACAAAGTAAATTTGACTAAGGATCACAATACTCCCATAAAACTGACATATATTTAAAATCTCCAAAATAAAACAACAACAACATACAATTAGGATAAAAAAACAAATCTTTGACTTGGTAAATGGATGAATTATTTTCCTTTTATGTTGGTTTGGCCAACTTGTCTACAATTCTTAAAGTTTAAAATACTAGGCTTCATCAAAGAATAGAAACTAAGGGAAACAGCATAATATAATAGTTATAATGGTGGCTCTGGAGTCAGAATGTTTGGGTTTGGATCCTAGTTTTATCATTTAGCAACCATATGACCCTACTTGACCCTCAATTTGCCCATGTGGAAAATGGAGATGGCAACATTACTCAGCACAGGGGTGGTCATGAGATTAAATGACATAATACAGTTAAAGCAGAATTATACCTGGTACATTTAATGAATATTAGCTGTTGTTGATATTGTTATTCTTTCTAAAACTATGAAACCCCCAAGGACAATATTTTACTACTTGTCCACAGTGAAGATGATGTCCCAGGAACTGAAAGACTGTTTGTGTTTGCTACTGAACAAGGATTTACATGCTGAGATAATTTACACCGTTAGATAATTTTAGAATAAACCCGAGAACTTTAAAAAAATGACAATTATATTCCCGTCTTTGTTACTCTAAAGCTTAAGTAGCTTAGGTTACAAGAAGCCTCTTTAAAATGGCTCTCATTTAACCAAAGCAGAATTGCTCCTATTACCTGGAAGTGATCTTCTTGATAAAGGGTGATGTATCTATGACAAAGAATCTTTGTTTGTTCTCATAGGTAATCTTTAATAGATTATCAAAATCTTTAGTGAAAGATCTAGTACAATAGTATTAGGTTTTCCTAAAGTTCTGAAACATGAATTCTTAGAGAAAGCATAACCAGATCATTTTAAAACAGTGTCAATAACATACTTTTATAATGATATGCAAATGACTATTTCCAAAGACATACAAATTTTTAGATTAAGGCTAAGAAATATTCAGAAAGGGAGAACAGAAAATAGGCCATAATAGCATTACATAAATGCAAAGATATTTCCGTAGGACGATGTCAGAAGATTGATTTTTTTCCTAACAGAAAGAACCAAGATATAACTGATATAGGTTTTGAGATTTAAAAAGAAAAAAGAAAGAAAGTATAGATAGGTATGTTATACAATAGGAAGCTTTGCAAAAAGCAGTTGAAAATGTGAGAAAGTTTAGCTGATCTCCAGGGATAAAACAAGTAGTAACTTCTTCAACCCCCTCCCCACTCCACTTTTTTCAAAGTGTTTGGTCCAAATGTTTAAGAACTCCCCAAGGACCCGAGTTTTCATAGATGTAACTGACAAATGGTGACTTTCCGCACTGTTCAGTCGTCCTCTCTAAAGCTTTATAAGAATTCCTACTTTCATGCCGTCCTCCACACATTTGAGACTGTTGAATATTCATGGTCTGCTTTTACAAAGCAGCATGCAAGTACACAGTGTTCCTTTGCTAAGGTAGTTGGATTGCCCTCCTATACCTTTTGGAAACAGGAACATGTGAAGAATGTGTTACAACTGGCAACCTACCTCAATTTTTTTCAGAACGAACCTAACAAGGGTAGTAAAGATCTATGAATGCAGTAATGAAAATACCTATTTCTCTGGGAGCAAAATGTTTTATAAATTCTGACTTCCATTCTTGCCTAGGATTTAGAGAGGTAAAATTAAGATAAGAGATAATATCGTAATTCCTCCACTTCCTTGAGGTGGGGAAAGGGATGAATGTAATGGTCAGGTCAAAATGAAGGCTGAAATATAGAATGCTTTCATTGTATGAGAAATATGCTACTGGACTTTCAAATGTTCTGTTGTTGTTATTAGTACTTGTCTTAGGAGAAAATACTGGCTCAATGCCTTTTGAAGGTTTTGAACTGTTTTATGTCCAAAACTCTTCTCTAGGTGTGATAAGAGCAGCTCATTAATGTTTTCATTTATTAAAGGTTGAAGTTAATAGAATTCTTACAAAAATGTTTTATTGCATTAACTTTTAATATGCCTTCTAAAGTTGTAATCTTTTAAATAGGTAATTTAAGAAATAGCAAAGAACAGAGTATGACTTTGTACTATAATGAAATTGCTTCTTGAGTTGTATTTTTTTTTCAAAGTCAGGTAAAGCCTCATTTATAATGCAGAAAATTTTGCCTCATATAAGTCCTACGAGTGACTTTCAAAACACACACATTTGCTACGATATAATTTATTTGGAAAATTTTTGAGTGTCAGAAGGGACATTTAAGAACTATACTTTTAAATTATAAAAGAACCTCAAATTTAAAAAGAGCAAAAGCCTCTAAAAAAGCTTTAGGCTGTGGATTTTATTTTCAATTCTTACCCCCAGCTCTGTTTTGGCATTGAAGCTAAGGCTTAAAACCTGTTTGACCACTGAAGCACATGAAACCACTTGGAGCAAAAACAAATTTGTCTTCTAAAACTGTAAAATGCTGACAAAGCCTTTATAGAGGACACCAAGAGAAAAAAAAAAAGAAAAAAGAAAGAAAAAAAAAAAGAAATGCCTTTTCTCAATATACAAACAGCTCAGTCTGACGGCTACATGGAATGCTTCTAGTCAAAACACGCTCATTATTCTAACCTTGAGCTCTAGGAGAAGGAGAATATTTGATATATTCTCATTAACAAATGACGAATGGCAGATTTGAATCTCTTTGTGTTCCCTTTTGTACATTTTACTGCTTAAAACTATATAAATTAACCCATATTAAAAAATAACTACTGGCACTGTTAAGAGATGCCTCTGGAAGAGCTTGCCAGCTGTCCACCCAATTCCATCCTTTTCGTCCACAGGACTGCATAGCCACATGCCCAGCAAGAACACATCCCCTGGCTCCTCTGCAATGGGAGATGGCCAAGCGACCAACTTGCCTCCAACATGATATGAGAAGCAATGTGTGTGGCTTCCAGACCTGGTCATGACACTAACCCACCAGGTACATGCCTCAGCATTCAATTGCTCTATCTCTCGCTCTCTGAGGTGGAATGGAGATGAAAACCACCAGAGTGCCGGGAAGCTATCTGCTGAAGACGGCAGAGTGGGAGTTGGCCTGGGGCCCTGAAAAACTGTATGGAGCAAGCCCTCGACTCCTCTCCCCAGCCCGAAACTCCTGCTCTAGACGGTCACAGAAGTAACGTTTACTATGTCCAAGACATTGTGTTTTGGGTCTTTTTGTTATACAAGTTACCCTAAACAATATGGCAACTGTTCACTCACTCTTCCCCCCAGCACATGTTTAGTGAGTGTCTAACCATCTGGGCATGGGGGTGCAATGGTGAGCCAGACACACACTTGTCCTTGTCACCATGACACTTGTATTTTGGTTACTGCTCCAACTGCAGTTTGTTACATTGTTTATATTACCTTGATTTTTGTAATAGGTTCTATCTGAATACAAATGTAAACATAAAATTCAAGGCCAGCACATTCTTTTCTTACTCAATAGAATACAAGGAAAATGAATCATAGATGTGTGTAAAAACATGATGAGATTAAAAAGTTAGAAGCTGTGGTACATCTGTGCAATGGAATACTACTTGGCCATAAAAAGAAAGAAATCATATCTTTTGTGATAGCATGAATGGACCAGGAGAATATTACGCTAAGTGAAATAAGCCAATCAGAGAGACAAACACCATATGATTTCACTCATGTGTGGAACAAACAAAATAGAAACAGACTGACAGCTGTCAGAGGGGAAGAGGGCTGGAGGAGAGGTTAAATAGGTGAAGGGATTAAGTAAAAAAAAAAAAAAACCAACAAAACACACACCTCAGATACAGACTACAGTATGGTGATTACCAGAGGAAAAGGAGGGTGGGGGGGGGGGGTAGAGGAGGGAAAAGGGGGATAAATGGGGACTGAAGGATTTTGGGTAATGAATACAATATACAGATGATCTATAATAATAAAAGCATAATATGCTAATTAGACCTGACTTCACGAAACCGGGGCTGCGAGGAAAGCCGTTGCCGGCAGCCGGGGGAAGGAAGGCCTACTCTTATACAAATTTCGTGCATCGGACCTCTAGTGTATTATAAAATTGCACACTTGAAACCTATATAATTTTATTAACCAATGTAAACCCAATAAATTCATAGAAATCTTTTTAAAAAATGTAGAGTACTCACTTTTCTTAGATTATGAGTAGCCTGTGGTTAAAACACAGGTGCTATGTGAAGGAGGCAGCGGGGAAAAACCATTCGAGTTTCTGATGAAACGGTCTTTGAATCAAAGTAATTTGCTATCAAAGCTCTCTACTCATCCACTAGGTCCCAAACCCTGTCAATTACTCAAGAACACTGATACTGCAATGGACCCTTCTCTTACATCATCATTTCCCCCTCTCTTTTGGCCTAGCTTATACTAATGCTGTATAATATAACCGTCCTTTAAAAAGACTCTCTTAATCTTGCATTGTTTCCAGCTACTATATCAATTTTCTTTATTTCCTCCTACACTCTCATGAACCCAGGCTCTTCCTCCCTTCTCCAACCAAAATAGCTCCCAGCGAGGCAGATGTATGTTAGCTGGATATTATATGTGAAATTATCATGTACCTACTATTCCAATTTCTCTCTTCTGATTTTCTCTTGACTCAAATCTATAAGGCTCTTGCCCCCATACTGCACTGGAAATTGCTAGCTGCTTCCCTTTAAACTCTTTTGCATGTATCTTCTCCTCCACCAATCCTCTACAAATTGGTATGTCCCAGGGCACAGTCCTTGGACCCTTCTCTTTGTTCCGTCCCTAGGGGCCAGCTAGGGCTATCTCAAAGCTTTAAATACCCAACGGTGTGCCAAAGACTCCCAAGCTTATTTTACTTATCCCCTAAACTCCAGATTCATATATGTAACTGCCCACTTGACTTGTTTTTTAATAAACACCTCAAGCTCAACATATCCAAATGGAATTATTGATGCCCCCCTCATTTACCCTTGCAACAGTTTCTCTATCTATGGCACTCCATCCTTCTAGCTACTCCAAAAGTCTTGGAGTTATCTTGCACCCCTCCCTGCTTCTTCACATCCCAAATACAACCCATTAGATAATGCTCTTGGTTCTACTTCAAAATATACTGGTATCTATAGTCTGACCACTTCTTACTACCTCCATTGCTGTCATTCTGGACAAAACTGAGTATTAGTATTATCTCTTCCTTCGATGATGCCAATTATTCTGCTTTAGTTCTTGTCCATCTCTCACCACCTCTGGGCTATTCCTTACACAGTTGCCAGAGTGATCCTTTCAAAAGGTACATCAGAAAATGACTTTCTTCCCTTTAATCCTCTAATTGTTCATCTTACTCCAGGTAAATGCCAAAGACCTAAAAATGGCTGTAAAGCCTTAAGTGATCATGGCCCTTGCTTTGTCTCTGACCTCATCTCCTATAATGCTTCTCCCTCAACTCTGCTCCAACCATAGCAGCCTCTTGTTTATCCTCAAAAGGTTAAGCCTTATTGCCCCCTCTGCCTGGATAGTCTCTCTAGCTATCCTGATGGCTCACTCCCTCACATCCTTCAGGTCCCTGCACAAGTACGATTCGCAGGGAAGCCTGACCTGAGGACCTTAATCTATATAACACAATCCTTACCTCCCACCCTCCTACTTTGTTACTCAGCTTCGTTTCTCCCCACAGCACGTATTGCCATCTGACTATTTTCCTTGTTTCTTCTCCCTCTCACCCTTTGAAAATGCCAACTTCAGGAAGGCAGAAAGTGTGTCTCTGATTACCTAAATTTTGCTTGTCAAATAGTTTCCTGTTGCATGCTTGAAGGAATGAATAACTTTAAATCTGTGGTTCATAGGGTTAGCTTCTTTACATTATGTTGACACCACTCAGAGAATCACTGTCCTGTAGTTTTGGTTTTTTATTGTTAATCCTCACCCGAGGATTTTTCCCTATTGATTTTTAGAAAGAGTGGAGGGAGGCAGGGAGGGACAGGGACAGAGAGACAGAGAGGCACATTGACTGGTTGCGTCCAGCACATGCCCTGACTGGGACATGGATGAAACTGCAACCCGGGCACGTGCCCTTGACCAGGAATAGAATCCGTGACCCTTCGGTGCTTAGGCTGACGCTCTAACTACTTAGAAACACTGGCCAGGGCAGTCATGTAGTTTTTGAGAAGAGTTCTGGCTGAGTTGTGCTGCACTGAAGACAAGAGTTGATAGTTTCTGCATTTGGTAGATGATTGTTTTGCAGTAGCAGGTAAATGGTTTGAAGAGGGGAGAGGGCAGAGACTGGAGGCTTGGAGATATGCTGGTGGCTGTTTCAAGGTTCCAGACTAGTTATAATAAGGGCTTCGGCTATGTAATGGCAATACAAAAAGAAAAGGGTGACATACATCACATTTTTATAGTAGAGTCAACAACATTTGACGAATTATTGAAAAGTTGGAAGAAGGATTAGGGGTAAGGAAAAGGAAAGGACTTTGAAAATGACTAAGAGGATGATGACCTGATAAACTCAGATGGGTATCTTGAGTGAAAAGAGATCAAAGAGAAAAAGACAAGTTTGGTTTTAACATGTTGACTTTGAAGTACTTTCTAGGGTGAACTGCAGAGCGCATCGATTAAATGTTGATTTGGGCCCTGGCCGGTGTGGCTCAGTTGGTTGGAGCGTCCTCCCATGCAGCGAGGTCCTGGGTCAAATTCCCAGTCAGGGCACGTGCCTAGGTTGCGGTTTGATCCTCGGTTGGGGTGTGTTTGGGAGGCAACTGATCGTTGTCTCTCTCTCACGTTGATGTTTCTTGCTTTCTGCCTCCCTTCCTCCCTCCCTCTCTAAAATCAGTATTTTTTTAAAAATGTTCATTTGGGGGGAAAAAATGTTGATTTGGAAGTCATTTGTAAAGAGATGACATTTGGCACCATGAAAGTGGAGAAGCTCTCAGATTAAATGCTGGTAGAAAAGAGATAAGAGACAGAAATCTGGGTAACATTTACATCCAGCTCTGCTTTGTGGGACATTAGCCAGTGAAGGATGCAGCAAAGAAGAAAACAGTCATTGTGGTAAGAGGACAAGGCAAGGTCACCATCACAGAGGCCAAGGGAGAAAGAGTTCTGAGAAAAAGGGACTAAGTATCAAAAGCACCACAGGCCGTAGGGAGGCCAAGGGTCAAGCATACGTCACAGCACACAAGCCTTGCAAGGCCAGCTCCAACTGCAGGTCGGTCCAAGAGAGCAGTCTCTTCAGAGAAGCGAGTAGAATCCTGACGACAGGGGTTGATGAGCAAGTGCGAAAAGAACTGAAAATAACAAGTATGGACTGTTCAAAATATCTGATGGTAAAATGAAGGAAGGAGACTGGAGATCAGAGCAAAGGAAACAGAAAGAAATTTAAATATGTACTGTTTTCAGTTTTTCCTGTTTTGTTTTGTTTAGCATATTTCATTGCATTTAAAAAAACACACACCGAGGGTATTAATATCCCCGATTTTACAGATGAGGGAACTAAGTAACTGGGTAACACGTTCACTTGTATAGCTATTACATGATAGACAACGCAGCAGAGGTAGGATTATTGGATAAAATGCATGACTGAGTTATGGCTTTTGATTCAAACTGTTACTAGGCCAACAGAAATGAGCCAATGAAGAAAGCAATGGTGTGTGTGTACCATACTAGTACATGGGGGTGGGGTGCGGAGATGGAGGTAGAAAATAGAATTTCTAAAGATACGCCTTAACTTTAGGATTTAGAAAAACCACTTTATCATTTGACCAGGTAAGAATATAAGATGAGTGAAGACGTAGAGAAATTTTGCAGCAGGAGGGAGGACACTTGCTGAACCACCAGCCAGCTGTCTTAACTCTTCAAAGTAAACCAGGAGACAAGTTTCCAAGAGAGACTGAGGGCACAGGCATGAGCTAGGGGTTAAGGAGAGGAAAAGGTTGAGATTGTGGCAACAGAGATAAGGCAGAACATCTAATGTCACCCACGGCCACTAACTTCCAAGCTCTGAAATGTCTGTGGTCTCTGGTCCTTGCCGGCCATGACAGCCTTGGAAGGTGAAAGGACAAAGGTCAAAGTGCCCGGACTGTTCCCACTTCAGAGATTCCAAATCTGCAAGATGTTTTTTTTTTAGGTCTACAGCATATTGTCCTCTCTGGCTGTGCCGTGGGCTGTGAGATCACTGTGAAATGATTACTCACAGTCTTCAGTTACTCTCCTCTCATTTTCTGTGGAAAATAGTTTTTGCTCCCATCTCTCCACCAAAATTGCTCTCTTATTAAGTGGCCTCCAGTTTGCTAATTCTAATAATGGCCATAGTCAGCCTTCTATTTGATCCATCATCTGACCCTCTTTTCACTTAGCTTCCTAGACAACAAACTCACCTCATTTTTCTTCTACTTGGCTGGTTGCTCCTTTTTAAATCTTTTCTACTGGTATCTTTTTATCTCCCCATCCTCTCAATGTTGGTACGCCTCAGGCTCAGTCCCCGAGGCCACTCCTCTTTTCTGTCCACACTGTTCCCTTGGTTGCTCACTCAGGATACTGGCTTTCAATAGCCTCTATCTGCTGATGACTCCCACACTGTATCTCCAGCCAGGATATCCTCCCTCAACTCTAGGCCCAGAAACCCAGTTGGCCTCCCTCCTCTGAGATATCGGATGGGCAGTTCAATCCTAACATGTTCAAAACTGAACCCCGGACTACCCCCCGAACTTCTGTCTCCTCCATGTCAGTAGACTGGCAACACAAATCTTTTAGCTGTTCAGGCCCAAAACATTGCAGTCTCTTTGACTCCTCTATTACTTTCATACCCCAAGGGTAATGTCAATTCTACCTTCAAAATGTATCCAAAACCCATCTCCTACTTCATGACTCCAGCATGCAGTGCTGCAGGAGGGACCATTCACGGTTAGTTGATGTGAATAGTGCTCCCTGGGGTAGTGCGCTGTACAGCCTGCAAGGTGGTATGTGCCGGCTCTGGCATCACCTGCGTTGAAGCCACAATCATCTCAAACCTTGATGACTGCAATAGCTTCCTGCCTTGGTTACTCTGCTTTTGCCCACTTACTGTCTATTCTCAAGGTAGTAGTCACACCAAAGTTCAGTAAGTCAGACCACCATTCCACCTAGGCCCTCCAGTGGATTCTCACCTCACCCAGAGTAAAGGCAAAGCCTTGCAATGATCTCTGAGGCCTTACTTAGTCTGCCCTCTCTCCCTTTACCTCTCTCACTTTGCTCGCTCTCTTTCAGCCATGATGGTGTCTTTGTGGTTTCTTGAACATTCCAGATGCATTACTGCCTCAGGGCCTTTGCCACCTGCCATTATAGTACGTCCTTCTATGGCTTGGTCCTCACTTCCTCTAGGTCTTTATACTCAAATGTCAAATTCTTGGGATATCTTCTCTGACCACACTATTTAAAACGGCATCCCTTGCCCCCTCACAATTCCTATCCCCATATCCTGCTTTATTTTTCTTTCCAGTAGTTATCACTATCTAATATGGCCTATGTTTTACTTGTTTTCTTGATTATTGTCTGTTTCCCCTATTAGAAGGTTGGGCTCCATAAGGGCAGCAAGTTTTGCCCGCTCTTTTCACTGTTGTATCCCCAAGATACTTCCTGGCACATGGAAGGCATATAATTACGCACAATACTTTTCCCCAATCTATGGAAACAAATGTTTAATCAGGGTGTAAAGAACTTGACATGGAGTAGAAAAGGACTGTGAAGGAGGGTTGGGTAAAGTAAAATTAGAAGATTAAAAATAGTGGGAAGTTAAGATGCACAACCTAACTTTCAGGATGTGGTCTAAATACTAGTCACTGTTATGTTCTCTGGCTCTTAGTTTTGTGGTTACCTGTGAAGATGAGATTTAAAAATTCATGGAATATGAGAGTTAGGAAAGATCTTAGAGAATACCCTCACTTTATAGATGAGGAAAATTTTTCTAAGTTGCACGGGCAGGATTTTAAGTTATTCATTGCAACAAAGACACAGTCCACTTTGCTCACTTAACATGTGACAGGCACAATTCTGGAATGTGGAAACTGGCAACTAAGGTGGGAACATAAGTAAGACCAACATGAAATTAGGTTTTCCCATCCAAATGTTTTTAAACAAAGACTGTGTCCATAGTTTTTATCAATCAAATACATATTCTAAGGAATAAGTGTATTTTTCCACTTTTATTAGCTGTTACAACCTAGATAATTTAAGACACTATCCTCGGTGAAAAAAAGATTATTGATGGGTTCAGTTCCGTGAAAAGGGATTCAAACAGAGAAGTACACTCTTTTCAAAGAAGCCAAGAGTCAGACTTTTAGTCACTGTAATTCTCTTCAGCAGATAAGCAAATCATGGGCCAAATAAAGAGCTAATGAAGTTAGTATGATTTTTAAAAAACTTTACTGTTCCCCCAAATATGAATTAAGTCAATACTCAATAACATTTACTGGGTCATGAATGGTTCCAGGGCTTATACTTGTTATCTGAAGAACTGTGGCAGATGAGGTCTGAGGTAAATGACTGCTCTCTGTTCATTCCAGCTGATCAGTTAATTTCTAGAAACAGAGTATCAAGACATTTTGGGGGAAAATTGAATAAACAAGCTTTCCCTGGATTTGCATTCATGTGTATTTTACTTAGGGCAAAATCTGGAATCTTCTGTGAGCACGTGCAGAAACTGACAATGAAAAAAATAGGTGGCCCTTAAGTGTTTCTAAATGTATGGACCCAGCATGGAGCTAACAACTGGGCAGAGATAAAGGAGAGCAAGAGGATTTACACACCGAACAGTGGGGATGTACATTACCTGTTTTTATTAGGAACACCAGTTCATGCTATGCTATACAATCTATCTCCCCTTTATATCTTTTTGAAAATTTTTTTAAATAAAGAGAATTAGAAGACAGACTTTTGGTTCTCACTTTCCAGAGAAACTGAATACACAAAAAAGGATGATATATATTCATTGCTAAACCATATATTGTTTTAGTTATTGACTGAAATCTCTTGTAACACCTTATATATCAAATTAACGATCCAAGGTTCAGGTCTGAGGAAACTGTGTAGGAGATTAATTTTTTTTTTTTGGGGGGGGGGTTTCGGATTAATTTGGAAGAAAATACTTGATAGAATATAGATTTGAAAATAAATTTCTGAACATGAAGAAAGTTGATCCTCTTTCCTTTTGTATTTTCCTTTCATCTGGCTTTAAGTTCATTCATTAAAACTTGTTTTTTACATATTCATATAGACAAGAACAAATAGAATGTAGAAAACAAGGACAAATGCAAATTACTGACAATTCTGTCCCAAAAATAAAAGCTAAAAATGCTCAAAAGAATGACAAGTCAGATCAATTTGAATAATATGGAACTCAAGTTCGTTCTCTCTCTGGTTCCTTTGGCAGAATATAATCCTTCCCAGCCTTTTATATTTATAAAAATGAAATACAAGTGTGTATAGCAGGTAGTTCTAAGGTCTCTTTCAGAATTCATAATTTATAATTTTGTAAAACTCAACATTGAAATTATTATTCATTTTTTACAAAGCAAGGAAAAGAGATGTGATATTCCCTAATTGGTCGCAAGTAAAAATCTTATGAAATTATTCACTTACCACAAGATAATCTTGATTTTCATTGAGATCAGAAAGTTTGGAACTGGATTTCTGACGTTTAGGTTTGCTCCTTTCTCCAATATAGCCAGAAGTATTTTCATGTAAATTTTCCACTTCCTGAGCATTCAAAATACAATCATCAAGGTTGCTGAGCCCAGAAGGAATATTTTCTTTGTTGATGAGTCCCCTAGAATTGAAAGAAAATTATCTTAGTTGTATCTCAAAAGGTAAAAGGGGCATTTTAATGCC
Source organism: Myotis brandtii (assembly GCF_000412655.1). NCBI lineage: Eukaryota > Metazoa > Chordata > Mammalia > Chiroptera > Vespertilionidae > Myotis > Myotis brandtii. The sequence goes on from NW_005356150.1 coordinate 252,931, forward strand.
ACTGCCACTGCCTCACACAGGAGTCAGAAGAGTGCCTAGAAATTCCAGTTTGCGTATTTGATCAAAATCTGAGCAGAGTGCCACTACTGAAACCTCTTGGTGCCAAATAACTCACATTAAAAGAGAAATTACTCCTAGAGGCAATTGGCAAGAGCTGTGTTTCTAGCAAATGAACAACTTTTGTATTTGTACCAAAAGTAATTTGTATTCAAACAGGAAGATTAGTGTAAGCTAACAAAATAATTCTGCCCCCCTCCCATATATATGTGTACACACACACACACCTTACACATTGATACAATGTATGAAAAAAATCTGAAAAGGAAATATGTGTTTCTCTAGAATGGGACATGATGGTTTTCCCAAACGATAAAGACATTTTAGAGTAGTAAAAATGCATTAATATATAAATCTGACCATGTTAGATAATCTTGGTAGAAATAGCACAATAAAAACTATGGAATACAGATCATTTAAAAAAAATGTATCTTTATTGTTGGAAGTATACAGATATCCTCTCCCCCCTCCCCTTGACCTCCTCTAACCTGCTCTTGGCCCTCCCCAGGCCTTTACAGCACTATTGTCTGTATCTGTGGGCTATGCATATATGCATATAAATTCTTTGATTAATCTCTTCCCCAACCACCCTTCCCTCTGAGATTTGTCAGTCTGTTGCATGCTTCCATGTCTCTGGATCTATTTTGTTTATCAGTTTATTTTGTTCATTAGCTTATACATATGAGTGTGATCATGTGATGACACTTGTTCTCTGATTGGCTTATTTCCTTAGCATAATACTCTCTAGGTCCCCCCATGCTGTCTCAAAGGGTAAGAGGTCCTTCTTTTTTTACAGCTGCATAGTATTCCATTATGTAAATGTACCACAGCTTTTTATGCACTCATCTACTGAGGAGCACTCTGGCTGGAGTACAAATCATTTTTAATTAAAATATAAATTTATTACTTCCCAGTGCAAGGAATTCCAGAATGTAAGCTTGTAACTGGAGGTCCTTCATGACTTAGCTGTAGACAAATGTCATAATTACAGAATTTAATTCATTTCATGTTCTTGAAATTGTTTTAAGAATTTCAAACATTCCCTTTTAAGAGGTTTTCACAAAATTAAATTACTTAGCAAAATGTTTGTCTTTTATCACATCACAAAACAAATTAAACCATCCATGTAGCACCATGCCTTGGAAAGGTACAAATGAATGAGCTTTTACTCGTCTTCATGGTATGACCCTAAAAGTACCTTCCTAAACACCTAAAGCTACATCTTAAAATAAAGGGGCTTTAAAGAATAAAAATACATGACCATATTTTACTATCAGTTCATATCCCAAAATGAAAGATAATATTAAATATTTATTCTGCAATCTAAATTCGTATCTGTCTTAGATGGGATATAATGGAACAAAATTATGAATTAATATAATCGTAACATTTTCAAAGTTATACTATCTTTGGTGATTTTTAACACTCCATATTTAATTTATTCTTATTTTATACTTTTCACGTAAAAATGTATAGATTTAGTAAAATTATATAAAAGTTATGTGCAACCTTTATAGGAAAAATCCTAATATAAAATACTTGAAGACATCAGGAAAAGCTGGTAGTGAAAGGAGTTTCGAGACAGGAAAGGCAGTTTTAGGAAAGGGGAGTCCATGGGAGAGGTGCCAGATTGTTTATAAGAATGTTACAAGAGAAGGGGAAGAAGAAGAGGAGGGTACCGATGGGCTATGAAACTTTGGAACTGATACCATGTAGGAATAAGGAGGACAGTGGACAAGTAGGAAAGCACGGGGGACATAAAATAAGGAAGGGGCCAATTAGGAAATGGGATGAACAAAGAGCTTCCAGCATTTATAAACCCGTAGACAGAGACTCAGAAGACTGGGTTTTCCCATTTTAGAGTGGGCAGGTTTTCCCCATTAAAATCTTTTAGTCCACAAATTTTATTCTTCCAATGTCGTAGGACAAGAACCCACAATGAGAGTCCGAGCTCGCCATTCGAGTATCAATAGGGACTATCTCACAGTCTGGAAGCCCTCGGGGGATGTCCGACTGATGTATTTTCAGTCGGACATCCTTAGTGCTGCCACAGAGGCAGGAGAGGCTCCCGCCACTGCCGCTGCATTCGCCAACTGTCAGCCTGGCTTTTGGCTGAGCGGCGCCCCCACAGAGGGAGCGCACTAACCACCAGGAGGCAGCTCCTGCATTGAGCATCTGCCCCCTTGTGGTCAGTGTGCTTCATAGCGACTGGTCGTTCCACCGTTCAGTCGATTTGCATATTACCCTTATATAGGATAGTATGTTTTTCTCAATAGATGCTTATGTATAATTGATTCATTTATCTAATATTTTCATCAGGCTTTGCTTGAAAAATAAGGGAAGATTAAACTAGATTTTACTCTATATTCTATTCAAAACTATTAGCCCTATGGAATGGTTAAAAATGTTTTGAAAAATAGAAATTTTATTGACTATTATTTTGCCTCTAAGAATTTAGAGCTGCAACCATATATTTTTTTTTAAATCCCTTGCCCAGCCAGCATGGCTCAGTGGTTGAGTGTCAACCTCTGAACCAGAAGGTCACGGTTTAATTCCTGCTCAGGGCACATGCCCAGGTTGCAGACTCGATCCCCAGTAGCGGACATGCAGGAGGCAGCTGATCAATGATTCTCTCTCATCATTGATGTTTCTATCTCTCTCTCCCTCTCCCTTCCTCCCTGAAATCAATAAAAAAAACATTTTTTAATGTTTTTAGTCCTTGAAACAGAACACACCCAAAAAATCTCACACACAAAAAAAAATTTTCACAATTATAATTTTTTAATGGGGGTGGGGATGTTTTAAAACTGTTATCCACTAACTAAACTACATTCCCCAAATTCCTATGTTGAAACCCTAATCCCCAATGGGGCTGTATTTGGAGATAGGGTCCTTAAGGAGGTAATTAAGGTTACATGAGGTCGCAAAGGTGGGGGCTTAATCAGAACAGGTGTCCTCAGAAGAAGAGGGAGAAGCGCCAGGACAGCACCTACATAGAGGAAAGTCTGTGTGAGGACACAGTGAGAAGGCCCGTCTGCAAGTCATGGAGAGAGGTCTCACCCAAAGCCAACCCTGTCAGCACCTGATCTCGGACTTCCAGACTCTCAGAACTGTGAGAAAACAAATTTCTGTTGTTTAAGCCCCACAGTCCAGTAGCCCTAGCCGATTAATACAAAAGATGAAAATATTTATTATGAAATTTTCAAACATATAGAAAAATAAACGATTGCATTGAACTTCCATACACCCATCAGAAAGATTCAACATTTCCATGCATCCAGCAGATGGTAAATTTGTAAACTGTACTCTTTCACATAATAAATATTTTGCTTAAGTTTTTATATTTATATTGTAGCAAATAGTATCAGGTTTTCCCCATTAAAATCTTTTAGTCCACAAATTTTATTCTTCCAATGTCGTAGGACAAGAACCCACAATGAGAGTCCGAGCTCGCCATTCGAGTATCAATAGGGACTATCATGCCAGCACATACACTTACACTAACATTCTTCAAGGCTCTCCCCCCACGCACTGAGAGCAGTGCCCGCTATGGGTAGCTGGGTGAGTTTGTTCTGAAGTTCAGAACTGTTCATTGTACCAATATATTCTGTCTTCTTGTCATTCTTCTTCTTTTTTTTTAATCCTCACCTGAGGATATTTTTCCATTGATTTTTAGAAAGAGTGGAAGAGGGAAAGACTGAGAGAAATACCGATGTGCGAGAAACACACCCTTAACTGGAATTGAACCCAGGACCCTTGGGTGGGTCCACTGAGCCAAACCGGCTGGGGATCTTCTTGTCATTCTTAACGCTTTCCCTAAACTCCTGGGATAAACATCCAATTATAATTTTTTAATGGGGGTGGGGATGTTTTAAAACTGTTATCCACTAACTAAACTACATTCCCCAAATTCCTATGTTGAAACCCTAATCCCCAATGGGGCTGTATTTGGAGATAGGGTCCTTAAGGAGGTAATTAAGGTTACATGAGGTCGCAAAGGTGGGGGCTTAATCAGAACAGGTGTCCTCAGAAGAAGAGGGAGAAGCGCCAGGACAGCACCTACATAGAGGAAAGTCTGTGTGAGGACACGGTGAGAAGGCCCCGTCTGCAAGTCATGGAGAGAGGTCTCACCCAAAACCAACCCTGTCAGCACCTGATCTCGGACTTCCAGACTCTCAGAACTGTGAGAAAACAAATTTCTGTTGTTTAAGCCCCACAGTCCAGTAGTCCTAGCCGATTAATACAAAAGATGAAAATTATTTTTAGAAATTAAAAGACAAGGTTTATTTTATAAGCTTTTGAATAGAGAATGAATGGCTGGAATAAATCCTATCCACATAAATACATGAAAATCTGATTGTGGTGCCCTAACCGGTTTGGCTCAGTGGATAGAGCCTCGGCCTGTGGACTGAAGGGTCCCAGGTTCAATTCCATTCAAGGGCATGTACTTTGGTTGCGGGCACATCCCCAGTAGGGGGCGTGCAGGAGGCAGCTGATCGATGTTTCTCTCTCATTGATGTTTCTAACTCTCTATCCCTCTCCCTTCTTCTCTGTAAAATCAATAAAATACATATTTAAAAAAAAATCTGATTGTGCAGTTGTGCTCATGTGGAAATCGTGCTCTCCTCCAGGGAAAGTCTTTGCTGTCCTGAGTCAATGCCTCTCCCCACAGGACCTGTGTGAGTGTGAGGAGCTCTGGTGCACAACTCCTTCCGGCAACATTGGGACAGATTTCAATCATACTTGACATCACTTACCTTTGACTTGAATTAGATCTCTGTGGTCTCTCACTCTCACTGTCTAGATATTATTTCTTGTTTTTGTTTTTTGTTCAGTTCCCTCCTCACCCTTATGCACACATTTAATGTACTAGCAATACTGAGCATATTACTCCCCTAACATAACATGATTTCTAATTTACAGTGGGAATTTAATATTTATATAATAAAAATTGTATAGTTCATTTGTGTTTTAGAAGATTAAAACCATTTTCTTTTAAGTAATGCTTTGCTTTCAAAAAATATTTATTATGAAATTTTCAAACATATAGAAAAATAAACTATTGCATTGAACTTCCATACACCCATCAGAAAGATTCAACATTTCCATGCATCCAGCAGATGGTAAATTTGTAAACTGTACTCTTTCACATAATAAATATTTTGCTTAAGTTTTTATATTTATATTGTAGCAAATAGTAATATAAGCCTAATAATGTTTCTGTATAAATTTAGACAAATAAGAAATCATTTGCACTACAATGAAGTATTTATTATCTTGCTTATTTCAAAAATTTGCCATGATGATTTTAGTACAGACTTTATTGACTCTTTAATCTCATCTCAAAATATGGTCACCATTGGTTTCAAGATATTATTTTTTGTGAAAATTTTTTTTGCGTGTGTGAGATTTTTTGGGTGTGTTCTGTTTCAAGGATTAAAAACATTAAAAAAATTTTTTTTATTGATTTCAGAGAGGAAGGGAGAGGGAGAGAGAGATAGAAACATCAATGATGAGAGAGAATCATTGATCAGCTGCCTCCTGCATGTCCGCTACTGGGGATCGAGTCTGCAACCTGGGCATGTGCCCTGAGCAGGAATTAAACCGTGACCTTCTGGTTCAGAGGTTGACACTCAACCACTGAGCCATGCTGGCTGGGCAAGGGATTTAAAAAAAAATATATGGTTGCAGCTCTAAATTCTTAGAGGCAAAATAATAGTCAATAAAATTTCTATTTTTCAAAACATTTTTAACCATTCCATAGGGCTAATAGTTTTGAATAGAATATAGAGTAAAATCTAGTTTAATCTTCCCTTATTTTTCAAGCAAAGCCTGATGAAAATATTAGATAAATGAATCAATTATACATAAGCATCTATTGAGAAAAACATACTATCCTATATAAGGGTAATATGCAAATCGACTGAACGGTGGAACGACCAGTCGCTATGAAGCACACTGACCACAAGGGGGCAGATGCTCAATGCAGGAGCTGCCTCCTGGTGGTTAGTGCGCTCCCTCTGTGGGGGCGCCGCTCAGCCAAAAGCCAGGCTGACAGTTGGCGAATGCAGCAGTGGTGGCGGGAGCCTCTCCTGCCTCTGCGGCAGCGCTAAGGATGTCTGACTGATGGCTTAGGCCATCAGTTGGACATCCCCCGAGGGCTCCCAGACTGTGAGAGGGTGCAGGCTGGGCTGAGGGACACTCCCTCCTCAAGTGCACGAATGTTGTGCACTAGGCCTCTAGTAAGCTATAATAATGATTCTCAACCTTCTCACAATTGATGCCATAGTGAATATATCTCCTGGGGACATATGTGAGAACCTTCATGGGGAAAAGATCTAGGCATGAGAGGTAAGGGCCTTGCTTTCCAAAGACCTGGAGAGCTCAGAGAAGTGGTTCAGGATAGGCTGGGAGTTGAAGGTCTATCAAGACATGAGAATGACCAGGGTCAGCTTAGGAGAGGGCCTCAAGACTAAGAGGGTAGGAAGAGGGCTTCTGAGTGCCCGGACCACATACTAACTAAAAAAAAAAAAAAGAGTAAGGTGAAACTGTAAGTTACTCAGCTATATATAGTTTGCACCCAGGATTCTATCACTCAATTCACAGCTGTGGTTTGACCACGAGTGACTAGAATGAATGGTGAAAGGGATACCAGAGAAGGAAAATTAAGGGAAAGGCTAAAGTTTCATGGGTGTTTAGATGATTAGTTAGGCTCTCTCTACCATTCTCCATCTCCTTTAGCTCCCCAGATGTGGACAGTAAAATATAATCAAGATAACTCATACTAGAAATATCCCGGGTCTTGGGAAACTATATGTAAAATCTACAGGAGAGGTTACCATCCTATATAATACTAGAGGTCCGGTGCATGAAATTTGTGCACGGGGTGGGGGAGGGTGTCCCTCAGCCCGGCCTGCACCCTCTCACAATCCAGGACCCCTTGGGGGATATCCAACTGCTGGTTTAGGACATCCTTAACTGGCAGTCAGACATCCCTCTCTCAATCTGGGACCACTGGTTCCTAACCGCTCGCCTGCCTGCCTGCCTGATTGCCCCTAACTACTCTGCCTGCCTGCCTGATCACCCCTAACCACCTCTGCCTCAGCCCCCGCTGCTGTGGCTTTGTCTGGAGGAACGTCCGGAATGATGTCCGGAAGATCATTCATCTGTCTAATTAGCATATTACACTTTAATTATTATAGAAAAGCCTAGTATGTAAATCAACCGAACAGCAGGAACATCCGGAATGATGTCCGGAAGATCGTTCATCTGTCTAATTAGCATATTACACTTTAATTATTATAGAAAAGCCTAGTATGTAAATCAACCGAACAGCAGAACGACCGGTGGAATGACCAGTCACTTTGATGCACACTGACCACCAAGGAGCAGACACTCAATGCAGGAGCTGCCCCCAGCCCGCAGGTCCCAGGCCAGCCAAGGAGGGTGCCAGTGGGCCCCACCCCGACCCCGATTGCCTCACCAGTCGCCCCACAGATAAGCCCTGATTGCTGGCCAAGCCTAGGGACCCTACCCTTGCAAGAATTTCATGCACTGGTCCTCTATTGTGCTTCATATTTCTCTCCTGTTTCTGACCTAACCCCGCTGCATTCCTCCTGCCCACTGCCAGGCACCCACTATCACCACTATCACCATGGGTTTCTGTTCTCTCTGCCCACCTCACTACCACTTCCAACCTCCGCTTGCTTTCCCTCTGTCCAAACAAGAGGGTCGGTGAAAAGCAGGATGCTGTGACACACTAAGGATATTTTAAAAATGAGAAGTGTTGCTGCAAACTATCTGGAAAAAAACAAGGCAGAGGATAAGAACAGTATTAAATGAGTAATTCCTACTTGCTGTATAACACAACATAAGCAGTTCACAAACTGATCATACTCCTAAACACTTCCTATAGAGCTTAGTCGGTACCTAACTTTAAATGTAAGTATCTCCGGTATCATAATTTTTCTATTCTCTAAAGGGAATATTACAGTACCCCCTCCTTTCCATAAGCTCGAATAAATGCTTTTTAAAAAAGTGATTAGCTAAAATTTCTGTGGTATTATTTCACAATATATATAAATCAAACCATCATGCTTTATGCTTATATGGTCATGTATGTCAGTTATTACTCAATAAAAATGGAAAATAAGTGCTGCTTATGTCACCTGGAAAGTCAGTGGGTTACACCACTGACACTGTTTTATTCTCAAATTACAGTCGTTAATATAGCCTTTAAGTGATGTGCAGCATGGGATTTACTTATACTATTTATCTTCTGTGTCTTTCTTTAAGTAAAAAGACTTTTTTTTCTTTTATTAATGAATATTTTGATGGAACTTATGAGTCCAGGTAAGAAAGAATGATGGGAACTAGGGTTTAGTTTAGTCTTGGACATTTAATAATGGGTTCAAAACAAAATTTTATACAGCCCAAATGCTATAGTAGGTAAAAATATTAAACCTTTTGGGAAAATATATCAATATAGTCAGTTATATGCAAATTTATTTTATTTGACAATTTAAATCATGATTATTCAATGATTGTTCATTGGTATTTATCAAACCTATTAATGGAGAATAAAGTTCCTTGTAATACTATTCTTGAAATTCATGCTGTGGGAATGCCTTAAAATTAGTCATTATAATAATAAAAACTTCAAGTATTTCCACTTTTGATTAGACTTAAGCTCAACCTTATACTAAAACATAATCAACTGTCAGAGTACGAGAAAGATATTCTAGTATTTAATTAGGTCAACATAGTAGAAAAAATTGTTGGTTCATAAGGTAATCTAGCAGCCAACTGAACGTCTAACAAGAAAACACCACATCTGGACAGGCAAATAGCAATTTACTCCTCCAATTCTTCAGAATCCCTTAAAATAAGATATTTGCAAGGAAACCATGAAATGTATTAAATAGAGGTGGCTTCCTACAACATACCAAACATGGAGACTAAACTGAAATGTTTATTCAACCACCTCTAAATTCCCAAATGTTAGCTAAGTTTAGAAGGGTCAAAACAAAAACTTCTTAAAGTTTTAACGTAAATACTGAAATGGGAATGACTATGACACAGCGACTAATTCAGGTGTTTATTTTTAAAAGAACAGAAAACACAAACAAGAATCAGCAACGCCAACTCACATGTCTCTGTCGAGTCGAACTTCATCCTGCTCCTTGGACTGGCGGCGGCGCTGCCTGGCGGATGCGGTGGAAGGGGCTAGGGATGTTCCAGATTCTGAGTCCTCTGAGCTTTGGGCTCCAGAGCTACTAACATCAAAAAGATGCTGCTCCACAGCTGACCGGATAGTTCTTTCTAAGAGTCTGGTAAAAAAAAAAAAAAAAAAAAAAAAAAAAAAAGAAAGAAAGAAAAGAAAAAAAATAAGAAAAATAAGAATTCAGAGTGATTCAAGCAATCAAGTTTATCAATGGTTGCCTTTAAAAATATGTGCTCAGCCCAGCTGGTGTGGCATGTGGCTCAGTGGCTGAGTCTGGACCTATGAACCAGGAAGTTATGGTTTGATTCTCAGTCAGGGCACATGCCCGGGTTTCAGGCTCCATTCCTGGTGTGGGGTGTGCAGGAGGCAGCCGATCAATGATTCTCTCTCATCAATGATGTTTCTATCTTTCTCCCCCTCTCCCTTCCTCTCTGAGATCAATAAAAATATATTTAAAAAAATATGTGCCCATAAATATGAAAATATTGGTATTCCAATGGAAGAGCTACTACAAGTTCATGAACAACAACAGTGTTTGAGGCATTCATCCCATGAATATTTGCATTGTGAGTTAAAAACTAAACTGACCAAATTCCATCAATTTGATAACTGTGTCTCTCCTTTTTATGAGTCCAGGATTCCTGAAATGCTTACAGCAAGTCTAGCAACAGAGGCATTCAGGAAATAAGAGTCACTTAATATAAGACAGAATGAGGAAAGATTTTTTTCCTCATAGAATAATAATGGACCTATTCTTACACAGGTGAGTTTCTTCCAGATTTCATACCACTTTTGCAGAGGAGGAGAATATGATTTACAAAACAAAACTGGCACAAATAATTTTATGTCTATTATTTATTTGAAATTCCTTTAAGATAAAATTATATAGAGAGCAATGCTATCAAAAAAGAATATCTCACTGTGACAATTATTACTCATAACAGAACAGCAAAATCTGTCTGAATCTCTAATTAATTATGATGTATATAATTGAAGCTGTATTCATACAAACACCCCAGTATAACTGAAGATGGAATAGATTTCTTTTCTTCAACCTGAGAAAAATAGTGAAGCCCAGGGGCTGAAAAGAGCTCATGATAAGATAAGGTATCATTTTTAAAGCTACATAATCTTTGAATGTGTCTAAACTTTTCATCATCACACTAATTCTGAGTAAGCTGACATTAAAAATTCTAAACTTATGCTCCTCAAAACATGCTTTTCTTCACCTGAAGAAAGAATCACATTCAAACTCATCAAACTGTACACATTACACATGTGTAGTTTTGGATATTAATGATATCTCAATAAAGCTGTTAAAATTTTTAAAAAGAACCATATATATATATATTGAATGTTTAGATTGAGACATACATTCATTCTAATGGCTTTTGAAAACTTTACATTCATTCTAATAAAATGGATTTTAAGAATTTTAGATTTTCCAAGTATCCTATATAATAAAGAGGTAATATGCAAATTGACCATCACACCCTCGCACAAGATGGCCACCACCATGTGGGCACAAGATGGCCACCACAAGATGGCCTGCAGGGGAGGGCAGTTGTGGGTGATCAGGCCAGCAGGGGAGGGAAGTTGGGGGCGACCAGGCCAGCAGGGGAGGGCAGTTAGGGGCGACTGGGCCTGCAGAGGAGGGCAGTTGGGGGTGACCAGGCTGGCAGGGGAGGGCAGTTGGGGGCAATCGGGTTGGCAGGGGAGTGGTTAGGGGGTGATCAGGCTGGCAGGCAGAAGCGGTTAGGGGCAATCAGGCAGGCAGGCAGGTGAGCGGTTGGGAGCCAGTAGTCCTAGATTGTGAGAAGGATGTCTGACTGCCTGTGGGATCGGGCCTAAACCGGCAGTCAGATTTCCCCCAAGGGGTCCCAGATTGGAGAGGGTGCAGGATGGGCTGAGGGACTACCCCCCAGTGCACAAATTTCGTGCACCGGGCCTCTAGTAATTTTATAATAGTCTCATAGAAATTTCTTTAATACTATTTGAAGACAATGAGCAAGTATAGTCTAACTTGGGCATCAGAATTTTTATATTTAGAACTCCACTTCCCAATGATTCAAGATTACCTAATAGCAGTACATAGGAATGTGAGTACATTAACATAGGGTGTCCCAGAAAAATGAATACACATACTTTGAATAATTATAAAGGTAGTGTTTATCAAAATATATTTCATTTTCAAAATTGAGTGATCAGCTGTTAAAGTGTATATACAGTTTTTTGGAACACCCTGAATATACATATAGACCAACCCCACTCCTTTCCAAACTATACAAGACATACAAAAAAATAAAGGTTATCAGGAAACAAAAAGGCAAGAAAATGTCAATTTTAGGGTAATTCTGGAATCTCTTTAGACTTCACAAAGGTAAGAGAGGTTAATCCTGCCCTTTGATTTAATTGCTCTCTTACCTAACAAAAAAGAAAAAAATCCAAATTCATCCTATTAAATTTAAATTCATACCAATTAATACTTCTAATTCTTCTCTCTCCCTCCTTATCACATCACATCTTCCTCTACCTGATCCCTGCTGATGGAATATGCTCCAAAAAGGCCCATCCATGTGCCAGCAAGGAAGAAAGAGGTGGGTGCAATGGAAAATCTTTGGGCAAGGGACTATTTACAAATATTTAGTGATTAACATATGCCAGGCATCTTTCTAGGTGTTAGGAATACAGCCACGAATATGACAGAATATATATATATATATATAATCTATCTATGAGGTGAGACAGATAATAAACAGATCATGAAATTTCAAATAGTGATGAGTCTTCTACATTAGAGGACAGGTTTGGAGAGTGACTATGGGTAGTCTGGGATGACTTCTTGAACAAGGTGACATTTGAACAAAGAGGTGAATGATAAGAAGTGCATGGCCAGGCTGAGGAACAGCCAGTGCAAGGGCTCCGAGGCAGCTATATGCTTGGTCCATTCCAGAAACAGAAGGTCATGTGCTTGAAGCATAATGAACAATGTAGCTGGACATGTAGGCAAGGGCAGATAACAGGAGTTTAGAGTTCAGTTAAATGCAATTGGTAGCCTTAGGAGGAAAAAGACATGCGGTGGGCAAAATTAACAGGGCACTGCTGCTGTCCTGTGGAAAAGGATGTGTTTTCACTAATTTGCTTTATTTTCTATGTCCCTAGGAGGCTGAGCCCAGGGCTCGTTTGACATTACACACCTAACACTGTGCTTGGCATATTGCAGGCCCGCAATAAATGTAGGCTGACTAAAATTAACGAAGGAAGAAGTAAAGGCATGGTTAATATCTTAACCTTTACTGGCATCCTCTGTTGCAAGATACCTCCCAAAGCAAACTGACTGCTTTGCAAATATTGACTTGACATTATTTAGACTGAAATAAATATAAATCTCATACGTTGTCATGGTAGAGCTGTCTCTAGTCACATATCCACACAGAAGCTCAAATAGGAACACTTGTTACTTGGTGCTCCTCTGTGTAGTTTTCAAAATCATTTGCTTGCTTATTGTATTAATCTTCCAATACTATCCAACATTAGAATTTCCTTTTTTCCTGTTTAATAAGAGGTAAGCGGGGCAGGGGGGGGGGGGGAAGCACCCAATTCCAGTAACTTACTCTCCTGTTGTTGAAACGCTGCTGACTTGGGATACACGGGCACTGTGGAAAGAAGCAAAGAGAAAGTCAGGTTAGATGGAGGACCAGAGACTGGGAAGCAAACATCCGAAGGGGATCTCAGGCTTAAAGTGTCAGCCAGGCCCTGAGTGACCCTCGCATGATGTTTCACCATCCCTCGATGGATGCCGATTTTTACTTGTTTCTAAATTAGAGATGGCCCTGGGTATTTATTCCTGAAGTGTTTTGTCTTGTTTTTTTCCCTTCTCTCCATTTTAAAGATGTCCATGATAAGACAATTTCACAAGTGACTTTAAAAACTCTCTCACCCTACTGCCATGGTCTTAGTCCATGGTATTTTTATCCCCCCCCCTCCCGGCCCAGCCTTTCCACTACCAACTCTACCCATTCTCCGCTCTCCCCAGCCCAAATCTGTCCCTTCCTTGCCCACCTCTTCCAGACCTGAAGACAGAAGCATCTTTCTAAAACTGCTCTGGACGTGCAGAGAGCAGCAGGCACTCTAGGGAATAGAGGACAAGGAACCAACATTGTTTTCCACAAGCCTATTTCTAAACCATTTTCTAAGCCACCTTTCCTTCCTAAATTCCTCAAGATAGATAATACATCAAGCTTTATAATGTTTCACCTGATTTACGGCTCTTTGGTTGAACATTTCTAAACTTCATCTCCTTTCCTATTTTCTCTAAAGCCTGAAGTCCTTTAAAAGTATTAAAAAGAGGTCAACGTAAAGTGGGATGGTGAGGTTATAGAACACCATTTGATTAGCAGCCTTCCTCACTTCGCCCTCTTGCCTGCACTCTGTTCACATAACCAGTGAGGGGTGAGGCTGGCACCTATTTTAACCGTATCAATATCAACACATTCACATTCTGCCTTCTAGGGCTTAGTCAGCTTCTAAATCAATATTCGAAAGTATCAATGCTTAAAAAAAGAGATTAGAATAAATATTTAGTGCATGTCAAACTACAGTTTTGCCTAATAGATCTCTTCTCTCCCATTTCCTTCCTTCTTTGTAGAAGACACCAAAGAAAATAAAAGGTGTTAATGACCAATATTGGTGGTTGCCTTTCAAGCACTCCAAACACGCTAATTTCTACGGTATAATTTTCAACTTATGAACATGCTGCTTTGGAAACATCTTTTGAGGTTTTCTTCCATGTACGTGTATATCTCATCTCCTGCAACTCAGAATCTAATTGCCTCAATGGACTTTATGATATTCCTCATTTTCTTTCATTAGACTCCCTACCACCACCACCATCACACCCAGCATAGACCTCATTATCTCAGAGGTGATCAACAGACACCCACTCTAGCTGTAGAGAATTTCCTTTGTTTAAAGCTGCAGCTCTTTGCCATGGCCACAGACCATAATCAAATCCCAGAAAATTCACCTAAAATAATCTATTGTGCACATGGGAAACTGATGAGAAGAATCTTAATTAATAAATGAATCAATGAACAAACATACAAATAAAAACATCCTAACACTTAATGAGTATTTACTGTTTCAGACACTGTGCTAAGTAGTTTTACAAATATTTCCTCATTTTTTCTTTACAATAACCCTATGAGGTATGTTCTATTGTTTTCTTTTTTATATTTTCAGATGAAGAGGTTAGAAAGGTTAAGTAATTTGCTCACAGTCATGAGCTAAGAAGTAAATCATTTGGGATTTGAACCAAGAAAATTGTTAGCTCAGAGTCTGAGCTCTTAATCACTACAGTAGACTTTTAATCACTCAATTACTAGGAGAGAAACTCACCAGAGTTGTCTTTGTATATGGAGCCCTGCTTTTAGGTATTTTACTTTGCTTTTCATCACAACCATTCCTCCTCTGCCTCACAATGCCTGTTATTCACTGTGGCTCCCAGGTTATATAACCAGCAACAAATCCTTTGCTGGTCTGTCCTTAACTGGAACAGACAGTTCCTGCTTTTGATGCTTTGTGGCTTATCCTCTGTAAATTCAACACTATACAATTAACTCCTGTACTCCATTTCTCAATGTAGTTATACAACCTTGGTTTTGGGAGCAGGGACCAATGTAAATAATGACTGGGAGAGGAGAGGAAAAAGAATGTAGATCTGCTAGATCAGTGGTTCTCAACCTTGGCTGCACATTAGAATCACCTGGGAATCTTTTTAAAATCCTGATTTCTGGGCCTCATCCTCCGGAAATTCTGTTTCTTTGTCATGGGCTGGGGCCACAACATTAGGTAATTCTAAAACATTGACAAAAAGGTGATAAGCAAATTAGCTACACGAAAGGTAGAGGTTTCCTTCATCTACATGCATGTAGCTTGCTTTTTATCCTCTACAATCAGCTAAGAATAATTTTTTTCAGAGCTCTCCACTCATTTGCTAAAAAAGTTCTTACTTATGCAATATTAAACATTTAAATATGGAAGAGTTCATTTCCTCGTGTTGATAAAGCAAGTATTCAAAACTGAAAGAAATAAGCTTATGTGCAGGCTTCAGCATTATGATCAATTTCATTACCCAAGCCTGCTGTAAGTGATGCAACTGAATTTTCTATTGCTATGATCATTTAAAATAGATTCTAAGCCTACTCTGAAATATGTTTTATGAAATATACTTAGGCTTTATCTCTATTAGCAAAACCCAAACTGTATTTCTGTAAGCCGATTATGCTCAGCAATACTAGTATATAAAATTTGCATGTGATAAAATGCACAGATGCCTGCTGACAAGTGATTCTTTAAAATTAGATCTCTTGACTTGAAATAAAGACATTTACATATAAAAAGAAAGAAGTTTCAAATCTACTGAAACCAGACATAAAACAGCATGTGTTCTTTTTTTCTATATTTACTCTTTTCTGTGTGTATAAAACCCTACCTGTAATAAAAAACTGTTTTAATAGGAACCATTAGGTCTAACAGAATTATCCTTTTTCTCTAGAAAATAGTATTTACAAGTACTCAATTTTATCTATCTATTTATTTATTTTCATTTTTTAAAGTTCTCACCCAAGGACATGTTTTTCATTGATTATAGAGAGAGAGGATGGGAGAGGGAGAGACAGAGAAAGAAACATTGATCGGTTGCCTCCCACATGAATCCTGACCGGGGATGGAACCTGAAACCTGGGTATGTGCCCTGACTGGGAATCAAACCCATGGCCCTTCAGTGCACAGGACCACACTCCAACCAACTGAGACACACTGGCCAGGGCTTATGTGATTTTTTTAATGAGCAAGAATTTAAAATACAATTAATTTGATTAAGCTTCAGGATAAAGACCGTGTAACTAATCATCAAAATGGCATACAACTCTTAATTTGCCTATTTAACAGAATACAGTATTTTTAGTGTCATTTTAAAAAATATATTTTTATTATTGACTTCAGAGAGGGAGAGGAAAAGAGAGATAGAAACATCAATGATGAGAGAGAATCACTGATCTTTTGCCCAATGTTTTCTTCTAAGAGTTTCCACTCTTACATTTAGGTCTTCCATGCATTTTGAGTTAATTTTTTGCATATGGTGCTAGCTAAGGGTCCAACTTCATGCCTTTGCATGTGGATACCCAGTTTTCCCAGCACTATTTGTTGAAAAGACTATCCTATGGCAATTTTTGAAAATACACACCCCCAACCCTCAGGAGACTCAGAATCTTGGCCAGTGAAACCCAGATACCTTTAAAGAGCTCCACATACTTCATACCATAAAGATGCTATCATTAAAAGAAATGTAACAAGTGTTGACAAAGATATGGAGGAACTGAACTCTCGTGTATTACTAGTGAAAATGCACTTTAAATAGTTAAGATGGTAAATTTTACATAATATATATTTTATCACAATTTTAAAAGTGATTAAAATGGCAAAATGTGTTATTTATATTTTATCACACACACAAAAAAAAAGCTCACAGGCAGCAGTGATGTGCCTCCTCGGTTTAGAAACACTGTGCTAATAAAAAAGGACAAGGAAAACAAATATTTTAAATATACAGTTATTTGTTTCTAAAGACACCCAAATATCTAGCTGACTTTATCATCTTGGGGGAAAAAATCAAGTAGATAAATAAATAGCCTGCTTGTTTGTCCCACTTGTTAGTCAGGAGCTCCAAACAGGCTTATAAACAAATATTATGTCTGATTTGCTATGTTTCTCCAAACTATCCCATCTAAAAATGAGAGCTTTTTACCTCAAAATGATAATTCATAAAATATACAGCATGCTTAAGAAGAAAAATAGACTATTAAAATTTACTAAAGTATGACCAAAAAATCATAAACCTATAAACTCTAGCACAAGTTGTTTGGAAAGGAAATCCCCAAAAAGCTACCTAAAAATAATCTAGAAAGAATTTTTCCACATATCAAAGTAGGAGTGGTATGATATAACTCCTAGATTTCATCAAATGTCAGGTAATATTTTAATCTGAATTTATTTCTTCAACAGAAATCCTACCCTTAAAAGACCTTCATAAAATTGATGAT
The DNA here is from genome assembly GCF_000412655.1 of Myotis brandtii. Taxonomy (NCBI): domain Eukaryota; kingdom Metazoa; phylum Chordata; class Mammalia; order Chiroptera; family Vespertilionidae; genus Myotis; species Myotis brandtii. Next base: position 270,313 of record NW_005356150.1, read on the forward strand.
TGCTAGGTTCTAGGAATAAAAATAAAAAAAAATTAACACAATCCTAAAGAACGAGTTTGCATGCCAAACAGCTAATTTAGAAATAGATTGATTTGATGTTCCGGATTCAGAAAAATTAAAAAACATAAGTACTGAAAATGACCCTAAGTAACTCCAAATCTGCTAAAATAGTAATTCGGCTTCAATTTGTACCGTTTTAAAACTTGGCTGAATTTGATAAAGGCTGTCAGTTTTAAGGTTTCAGTGGAGAACAAAATGAGAAAGGGAAAGCAGAGGAAGATCAGGGCAGGTGCCAGAAGACAGGCATTAGGTAAGCAAGGAGACACCATTTGAAGGCCAGGTGAGCTGGTTAGAGCCCAGTGGACCAGACTGGTTATAGGTATGTAGCCCCTGAAGCACATATGTAGGATTTTGATAAAGCACAGGAAAGACAGGCTATACATATAAGCCAAGAAATTGGAAAGAAGAAGGAATTCAGTGGTTGACTTCTGATGGGATGGGATAGGATAGGGTCTGACCCTGCCATAGAAACATGAAGGTAGTGTAGGTGAGGTGGGAGCGGGCAGAGATGAGGAGAAATAGAAAGTAGAGATGAAGAATCCAGTGGAAATAACCACAGAAATCACAACCTGGGTTTGTAGACACTGGAGACTCAGACGAACAGAAGTGAACTAGCAACAGATCCCAGCCAGATCTGACTGCATGCCAGCCAAAATAAATCAGACAACAACAGGCTGAACACGGCACAGGAGAACACCTACAGCAAAAGTTGCTTTGATGCCAATCTGAGCAACTGAGGTAGGGGCTCCTTTTCTGGGACTCCAGCCTAGACTATGAAAGAGGCCAGGTATGGACATCCTAGCCAAGAATGCTCTTCACCTTAAGTTGGCCTGTTCATATTTATTTTGTGGCAATCTCACTAAGGATTTGGCATAACCTGTCCTTCCTTTTCATTTCCTTAATAACCTCAACAGGGCGGGTAATCTCTAATGAGCATCTGGGGAACAATGACAGCTACTGTTTAAGCTACTGTAGCTGCAATACACTTGCCACATGGGACAGTGGCAGGTGTACATTTGTGGCTACTATTTCTTTCCTTTAAAAAAGAACAAATGGCTCTGTGGTGAGTTAGGTAAGGTTGGAGAAGTACTGAAATTAGAGAACACAGAGTTCTCAACATAGAAGATATTTAGTCTACAATAAGGAGATATGTTTATTTATAACAGCCCTGCCTTACTATGGAAAAGACTAAAGGTGCCCTAAGCCAGTTTGGTTCAGTGGATAGAGCGTCGGCCTGCCGATCATAGGGTCCCGGGTTTGATACCGGTCAAGGGCACGTACCTTTGGTTGCAGGCTCTTCCCCAGCCAGGGCCCTGGTCAGGGTGTGTGCAGGAGGCAACCAATGGATGTGTTTCTCTCACATTGATGTTTCTCTTGGTCTTTCCTTCTCTCTTCCACTCTCCCTAAAAATCAATGGAAAAATATCCTCGGATGAGGATTAAAAAAAAAAAAGAAAGAAAAGACTAAAGGCAACGTAAGTGTGCAGTAGACTAACATGTGGTTCAGCCATGACTGTTAAAAGAGAACTGCAATCACAGAAAGTGAAATTCTACAAGGTGAAAAGTAGAGCAAGGAAGCGACTGAAATGGCCTCTCTGGATCCCTGTCCTGCATTCCACCCCCTCTCCTAGCCACAAGAGGGTCTGGAGCCTCCGCTAGTACACTGCGTGCTCTCCATCTCTATCCTGCAGCCTAGCGATTTTCAACTGGCATGCCACAACAATTTTTAAAACATGCAATACCTGACTATTTAGTCAGGGGCACTGGCCTCTTTTCCCTTAGATTGTCAAATAAAAAAAATGCCAATAGTCAACACAACAATAGCTGTCCGATGTGAATGAATCAAAACCAATAGTCAATACAACAAAAGCTGTCCGATGTGAATGAATCAAAATTACACCTTTTTTTTTTGTTAGATCAGCAAAAAGTATATATTTTTCTGGTATGCCACAGAATTTTAGTAATTAGTTTGTGTGTCATGAGATGACAAAGGTTGAAAATCTTTACCCCAAACACAGATTCTGTCTTGTTGTTAAGCATTCATTTGCTCTTATGAGAGGTAGTACAAAAGTACACTAATTTATAAATTAAATTATCAGTAGACAGGTTATGTTTCTAGTCCAAAATTCTAGAAGTACTTAATCATAATTAACAATCATGTTTTCTTTCTTCTACTTGAATTCTTTATGCTAGAAAAGTTAATCTCAACCAGCCATGCAAATAATTTGGGGGCAAAAAAGGGTTTATGTTTTACTAACATGTTCTCCAGCTTCATGTCAAGTACATAATAAACAAAAGCTAAAATAACCTGTACCAACCTAATTCTAACATAATTTCTAAGACTATTACAATGTTATTCAGAAAAAACTGCATGTGAATTTTAATTTCAAGCCAAATAATTATGATTTTTGCATTTATGTTTCTAAGACGATTACAATGTTATTCAGAAAAAACTGCATGTGAATTTTAATTTCAAGCCAAATAATTATGATTTTTGCATTTATGAAATGGCTCCACTAAGTTTAAATTTCTCTCATGTGAAAAGAATGCCTGCTGGTAACTTCCATTTTTTTTTTCAACTTGACCTCTACTGTAAATGTGGGTTACTTTACATATTCATTCTTTTTCCTAATTTTTATATTTTTTCCTAATTTTAATCTTTATGACTCTTAACAATATTAATTTTCTTTACACTCTTTTACCTTCATTTTGCTAGTATAGAATTTCTTTTTCAAGACTGCATTGTTAGTCTAGGTAATTACAAAAATTATCACACTATAAGACACAATTATGTGTCCTTGAGGATTTATGACTTATAAGCCCATTTCTCCCATCTGCTTTTTACAATAGTGGTTAAAAAAAAAATTTAAGACAATGTAAAACATAGGTTGATGTTATCTAGAGTAAAAAATATAAGACAGTCAGAGAACAAATAGTTCTCATTAGTTGGCAAGATCCTGTGTTTTAATCTTCTGTAGTATGTAAAACTTAATTTCCATTAATATAGGATAATCATGTTTGATATGTGTGTATTTACATAATGAATACCAGAGTCACCATGTGCTCAGAAATAACATCTCGTGTGTTTACAGTAATTGCACAGTTGAGATAGCCTATGAACCAGAATATGCTGATTTGGTTGGCAGGAAACCAGGATGAATCAAATGGACCACCATGTTGTCTCAGACAGAAACCTCAAATGTCCCCTCTTGCCACAAAGTGATTATGCAATAAACTTCAAGTCACTAAAGGCCAGAACACTAGTGGAAAGCAGTTACTTGGCTAAACCTGAAGTCCTACAACACATTTCTGAACCACTGGTGCTTGAATTAACGTCTAAATCTAATGATTGCCACAATCAGATTAAAAAATAAATACACAAACTATGTATCACATATCCTGAACATTTCTTAAAAAAATAGATTTCAAAATTGAGAAAAAAATTAAAACTTTAGCAATTTTAACTTTAATTAATATGGTAATATTATTTTCAAATATATTTTCTAAGCCTCTGAAGTAGATAGGTAGTGAGCAAAGAAATTCAGTAAGAAAAACTTGGCTCTAGGCTATACCCAAGTTGAAGGGCTCACTAAAAATCACATTAATATAGCAAACGTTTTAGTCTGGAGAGATGTGATCCACTCCAACATTCTGTAAACTTACTTGCTTTAAAAGTTGATATTTTAGCATTATAAGCTTTAGAAAAGAATCCTGAACTCCATAACCTTACTGAATGTTTACTTTCTCATGCTGCTACTACATAGGAATGATTTAACATAACCTAAAGCAGTGGTCGGCAAACTCATTAGTCAACAGAGCCAAATAACAGTACAACGATTGAAATTTCTTTTGAGAGCCAAATTTTTTAAACTTAAACTATATAGGTAGGTACATTGTTATTAACTTAATTAGGGTACTCCTAAGCTGGCCTTTGCTAAAAACGTCCTCAATCTGATTGAGGTACGTTCGCTGAGGTCAACCCCTTCCAACTCTCCCATCCACACTCGTCTATCTGAAACAAGTATACAATATTTTCTAAGCCTCTGAAGTAGATAGGTAGTGAGCAAAGAAATTCAGTAAGAAAAACTTGGCTCTAGGCTATACCCAAGTTGAAGGGCTCACTAAAAATCACATTAATATAGCAAAAGTTTTAGTCTGGAGAGATGTGATCCACTCCAACATTCTGTAAACTTACCTGCTTTAAAAGTTGATATTTTAGCATTATAAGCTTTAGAAAAGAATCCTGAACTCCATAAACTTACTGAATGTTTACTGTCTCATGCCGCTACTACATAGGAAATGATTTAACATAACCTAGACCAGTGGTCGGCAAACTCATTAGTCAACAGAGCCAAATATCAACAGTACAACGATTGAAATTTCTTTTGAGAGCCAAATTTTTTAAACTTAAACTATATAGGTAGGTACATTGTTATTAACTTAATTAGGGTACTCCTAAGCTGGCCTTTGCTAAAAACGTCCTCAATCTGAGGGGTCGACCTCAGCGAACGTACCTCAATCAGATTGAGGACATTTTTAGCAAAGGCCAGCTTAGGAGTACCCTAATTAAGTTCCCGCGCACGATGTGCCGACGCAACTAGCACTAACCACTGCACATGAGACTGCTGACTGACTGGCTCACTCAACTCCTGCATGAATCGTGCGCGCCTCCCCAACGCTGCGTATGCCGTGGCCCGCCTGCGCCTCGTCTCCTGTTGCCCGACCTACCGACACCCCCACTTCTTCTAATGCCACTTCTTCAGAATAGACTCGCCCAGGCCGAAAACCAACTTCTGCGCATGGGCCACGAAGTTTCAATCCCACTGTACGTCCGTGCCGCGGTATTTTGTGGAAGAGCCACACTCAAGGGGCCAAAGAGCCGCGAAATTCAGTAAGAAAAACTTGGCTCTAGGCTATACCCAAGTTGAAGGGCTCACTAAAAATCACATTAATATAGCAAACGTTTTAGTCTGGAGAGATGTGATCCACTCCAACATTCTGTAAACTTACTTGCTTTAAAAGTTGATATTTTAGCATTATAAGCTTTAGAAAAGAATCCTGAACTCCATAACCTTACTGAATGTTTACTTTCTCATGCTGCTACTACATAGGAATGATTTAACATAACCTAAAGCAGTGGTCGGCAAACTCATTAGTCAACAGAGCCAAATAACAGTACAACGATTGAAATTTCTTTTGAGAGCCAAATTTTTTAAACTTAAACTATATAGGTAGGTACATTGTTATTAACTTAATTAGGGTACTCCTAAGCTGGCCTTTGCTAAAAACATCCTCAATCTGATTGAGGTACGCTGAGGTCGACCCCTTTCAACTCTCCCATCCACACTTGTCTTGTATACTTGTTTCGTCTATCTTTTGTCACCCGCCCATGATGTGCCGACGCAACTAGCACTAACCACTGCACATGAGACTGCTGACTGACTGGCTCACTCAACTCCTGCATGAATCGTGCATGCCTCCCCCGAGCTGCATATCCCGCGGCCCGCCTGCGCTGACACCCCCACTTCTTCTAACGCCACTTCTTCAAAATAGACTCGCCCAGGCCGAAAACCAACTTCTGCGCATGGGCCACGAAGTTTCAATCCCACTGTACGTCCGTGCCGTGGTATTTTGTGGAAGAGCCACACTCAAGGGGCCAAAGAGCCACATGTAGCTCATGAGCCGCGGTTTGCCGACCACTGACCTAAAGCTTCTTCAGCAAGTAAGCTTTGTGCGCTCACTCCTCCCCAACCTCTAAGTACAGAAGAAAAATTTTTAAATTTAGGTTACAGTCTAATTACAGGCAGTTTTTGAAGTTAAAATGGCTACTTTAACATTTCTGAATTTAAAACAAAATATCTTATTTTAGTGTTTTCAACTATATTAAAATTTGTCTCAAGATTTGTTAAACCAGAGAGGGGAAAACCAGAGCATGAACAACATGGCAAGAAGTTCCAAAAAGCTAGGTCTGGCCATAATGCAGAATATTCTATGGAAAAGAATTAAAATGGACAAAGAGACCCAAAGAAGCCCCAACCCTCCTCCATTCCCTGTAATAGACCAACAAAAATCAAATAAGTACCTCAAATAGAAAGGTGACAGAGGTCTTTCATCCTCCTGTGAACTAAAAGAAAATAAAATGTGAATTAATATAATTTCTATTAATATTATATTATATCGATTTTACTTAAAACTCTGTCCTACCTGTCACAAATTTTGTTTTGACACCTTAGAGTAGGGGTGAGGAACGTACAGCCCACAAGCTGTATAAGGCCCTCAAAATCATTTGGTCTGGGTGAGTTCATTAAATGTTTGACCAAATATAGCAGGCCAATTTTTAAGTTGATAATTTTGTATGGCCCTCGAATGATGTTATAAATATCCCAATGGCCCTTCGCAGAAAAAAGGTTCCCCACCCCTGCATTAGAGCTAAACTCACGATGCAGTAAGGTCAGTAAAAGAAACTCTACCTTGGACCTAACCAAAGTCAATTACTTCTTCATGGGAGACCATCAAGGGAGGTTTCTTGCAAAATTAGCTGAAGGCAAAAATAATTCACATGGTACTTTCAAGAGGAAGATAAGCCAAGTCAGAGAAAGATAAATATCATATCATCTCACTCTTTGTGGAATATAATGTACAACATAAACTAATGAACAAAAACAGAACCAGAGTCATAGAAGCATCGAATAGACTGTCCAACCTATGAGGGAAGGCAGGGGAGGGGGAGGATAAGAGATCAACCAAAGGGCTTGCATGCATGCATATAAGCATAACCAATGGACACAGACGGGGGGCGGGGGTGGCTGGGGAGAGGTCAATGGGGGAAAAAGGAGACTTATGTAATACTTTAAACAATAAAGAACTTAAAAAAAGAGGAAGCTTTTTATTATCTTACTAGAGGCCTGGTGCACGAAATTTGTGCACAATCCTGGACTGCTGGCTCCTAATTGCTCACCTGCCTGCCTGCCTGGTCACCCCTAACTGCACCCGCCCCCCCGCCGGCCTGATCGGGGATGTCTGACTGCTGGTTTAGGCCCGATCCCACAGGCAGTCGGACATCCCTCTCGCAATCCGGGACCGCTGGCTCCTAACCACCACTCTGCCTGCCAGCCTGCTTGCCCCCAACTGTACCCCCTCACCGGCCTGCTTGCCCTCCACTGGCCCCCTTGCTGGCCTGCTCGCCCCCAACTGCCCCTCCCCGCTGGACTGGTCATCCCTCTCTAACCCCCCTGCCGGCCTGGTCGCCCAAAGCAGCCTGCTGTTCAGTCATTTGGTTGTCCCTCACTAACCCCCCTGCCAGCCTGGTTGCCCCACGCAGCCTGCTTGTTCAGACATTTGGTCGTCCCTCAATAACCCCCTGCAGGCCTGGTCATAGGCAGCCATCTTGGGAGGGTGTGATGGTCAATTTGCATATTACCTCTTTATTATATAGGATTCTACAACCTCAATTCAAGTATTCATATATTGTATCTAAATTCTTAAATGATTACATACTCAGTTATCTCAATAAAGCTAATTATAGCTCATTAACATGATGATGAAAGAAACAGCTCTCAAAAATATTCCTGTTAAGTGTGAGCCACTTCAAAAAACGATGGCCTAGCAATGAAAAGCGCAGCAGTAAACAGCACTCCTGCTCTGTCTTCTGTATTGCTCTAAGTATTAACACGTGTAGATAATATGAGAGAACATAATGAAATCATAGAGTTTAAGTTTCCCAAACAACATAGAAGCAATATGAAGCTTAATATAAAAGTATTCAATTTTAAAAATGTAAACTATATACCACAATAAAATAGTTTTTCCTTTCTTTAACATGGTTTTCTTCTTTCTGATAAATGACCTCAAAACAAAGAATGAGTCTCTGTGCCCTGCAGTGTCTCCTGGAGTAGTCTTTCAGCTTTTTTGATTATGCACTCATATAAAATTAGGTTTGCTTTTCTTTTTTAAAAAATATGCATTTTTTTTACTTCAGAGAGGAAGGGAGAGGGAGAGAGAGAGAGAAACATCAATGATGAAAGAGA
>NW_005356150.1:279108-286548 GCF_000412655.1 Myotis brandtii
CACACACACACACACACACACACCACATACACACACCCCACCCTAAAAGCTGGAAACGCCTTAACATTTTTTTAAAATATTATTTTATTGATTTCAGAAAGGAAGGGAGAGGGAAAGATACATCAATGATGAGAGAGAATCATTGATCGACTGCCTCCTGCACGCCCCCTACTGTGGATTGAGCTCACAACCCGGGCATATGACTTTGACTGGAGTTGAACCTGGGACCCTTCAGTCCGCAGAGCTCTATCCACTGAGCCAAACCGGCTGGGGCTTAACATTTTAGTTGGAAGATGGCACAAAGTATGAAATACTATTTTTCATTCTCTCGAGATTTTGGTATCCAATTTCAATATCGCTTAGCTGTTCTAATGTTTATTTTGCCAAAGATTTTAATGTTTGTAAGTGATTGTGCCAATTCTTCCCATGGGAAGGGTTAAGCGGTGAATCAGCTTATCATCAACTCTAATGTGGACGGGCTTGTAGAATTAAGTTGCAGAGCTGGAAAGAAAGAGGCAACTACACCTGAGATCCCTGCCGGTGTCTTGGGAAGAAAACCCTAGGAGCAGTGCTATTATAGGAAGCGGTAAGCCAACCTGATACAAGGAGCTTACACATTGACTTTAAAATATTCCTTGAAAGTACTTAAAACAAATTATAAACATATTAGAACTAAGTTTATTTCCTAATCAAGGATTCGGTGTCAAAAAGTACTAATTATAACTAACAGGATGCAAAAAGGCTGCAACTAAAAACCTGTAATGATTTTATTTGAGAAAAATAGCCTCCATGTGTTATAAAATGAACACTGCACTTAATATTTCTTTGTCAAGAACAGATCCTTAACTCTAACATGTGACAAATTATAATGAAAATTAACATGGGTACTTTAGTGAACATTTAATTATCAATATGGTTGGCTTGCTTAGAATTTAGAAGTGCTTTTGGTAGATGATTTACAGTGAGATGATGTAGTATTCTGAACACAGCTGTTCATGTATTTTGGCTAATGATTTATTTGGCGTGTCTACTAAATTTCTTTGTAGCAAACAGAGAAGATCAAAATCAGTCAATCCTTTCTTCCTTCACACCTTCTCCTCATAAAAAATATGCATTTTTTTTACTTCAGAGAGGAAGGGAGAGGGAGAGAGAGAGAGAAACATCAATGATGAAAGAGAATCATTGATCGGCCGCCTCCTGCACGCCCCACACTGGAGATCGAGCCCACACCAGGGCATGTGCCCTGACTGGTAATCGAATCTTGACCTCCTGGTTCACAGGTAGATGCTCAACCACTGAGCCACGCCAGACGGGCAGGTTTGCTTTTCTTAATGCTTCACAAGCTTGTGTGTCACCCTTGAGCAGGGGCCACGCTCATCTTCTCTGTGTCATGTCCATTGTAGTATATGTGCTGCCGAAGGGAGCACTAAAATTAGTTTTTAAGCAGCCACTCCCCTCAATATATAACTGAGAATTATGCAAAATCAGTCAATCCTTTCTTCCTTCACACCTTCTCCTCCTCAATCAGCAGCAGTCAACAAGGCACCAATCCACGCCCCGTAGTAAACAAGAAGAACACTGTAATTTGAAAAGAAAATGAGGATGGCACAGTTGGCTTGGCTGACCTATGAACCAGGAGGTTGTGGTCTGATTCCCAGTCAGGGCACATGCTTGGATTACGGGCTCGATCCCCAGAGTTGGGCTTGCAGGAGTCAGCCCATCAATGATTCTCATCATTGATGTTTCTATTTCTCTCTCCTTTTCCCTTCCTCTCTGAAATCAATAAAAAAACATATTTTTAAAAAATGAAGAGCCCAGCTGGCATGGCTCAGTGGTTGATAGTTGACCTATGAACTAGGAGGTCATGGTTCAATTCCTGGTTAGGGCACATGCCCAGGTTGCAGGCTCAAACCCCAGTGTGGGGTGTGCAGGAGGCAGCCAATCAACCTTCTCTCTCATCATTGATGTTTCTATTTCTCTCTCCTTTTCCCTTCCTCTCTGAAATCAATAAAAACATATTTTTTTTTTAAATTAAGAAAATGAGGGTAAATAATCAATTCTTATAGTTAATTGACATATTCCTCTTTCCCCGATTATAAAAGTACCCATGTCTGAAGTTTAGTAATGTAATCTTGATAAAGGTATAAATTCTGAAACAACGAAAGCAAAGCATTGATTTCAAATGGATTAAATCAATTAACTGTAAAACTGATTTTAAAAGCAATTTTAAGGAAAAAATGGCCAAGGGAATTCTTCCAAATAGGTTTGAGAAAATAAGCTTTTCCACAAAATTTACATATGAGAATGCAAAACATTTGACATGAACACCATTTTTCCTTCTGTGCAAAGTAGGTGTAGTACTATTATAAGACCCCAGACATCTATTATAGAGATTATTCATGCCTGTTTATGGTTTTGTGTCACTCTCTCAGGCATGCCCAATTATATGAAACCAGTCCTATTTTTGCCTAAATTTTAAAATTGAGAATTAATTCTTTAAAAAAATATATATTTTATTGATTTTTTACAGAGAGGAAGGGAGAGAGATAGTTAGAAACATCGATCAGCTGCCTCCTGCACACTCCCTACTGGGTATATGCCCGCAACCAAGGTACATGCCCGTGACCGGAATCGAACCTGGGACCCTTGAGTCCGCAGGCCAACGCTCTATCCACTGAGCCAAACCGGTTAGGGAGAGAATTAATTCTGATTCACTTTTAATTAAAAAAAATAAGTGCATGCAATGTAGAGGAAAGAAGGAATGTGTGTCATGAAATTAAGCCAATGACAAACTGTAACAACTTAGAATTCATTCAATTTCCTCTGGTTGCTAGTATGAACCCCATATTTTAATCATTTCCTGTTTACTGACTTTGAAAAATGGCCAAGCTTAAGCAGCGAATTCACTTGCTTTTATTTTAAAAACAAAACAAAACATTTTTCAAGCATATACTGAGAGATTTGGGCAATCAACTCATGTATGTCAGGCAATCAGGCGCTTAATGTCCTCAGACTTGTGGTATTCCACTCTCTCCAAACACCTGCCTGAGGGAAGGACATTTATCAAACCGATCCAATAGTCCAAATCTAAGAAGCCACAAAAGAGGATGATAATAATGCAGATATTAGAGTTTCAGGAGGCTCCTATCTAACTTATTTTTCAACATGGCACAACACTGGTAAGTGCAGAGAAATGAATGACACCTAGACTTAGAATCTTCATGAGCTGGAATGATTTCTAGATAGAAGGCAATGCCTATCGGTTTAATTACACAGCAGCTAACTGAAATCATGAAAATCATGGTGTTCTATGTCTAAGGAAAACCAAATACTGTTGGGAGAATTCCCAGAGTGAGGTGTTCAGACTAGACTTTCAATTACTGGGTCAAAAGCACCATTCCATTCAATTCCCTTTTGAAACATTCCAATTAGTCCAACTTTCTAACTCAGTGGTTCTCAACCTTGGCTGCACATTAGAATCACCTGGGAATCTTGTTAAAATCCTGATTTCTGGGCCTCATCATTAGTAACAAAGAAACAGAATTTCCGGAGGATGAGGCCCAGAAATCAGGATTTTAACAAGATTCCCAGGTGATTCTAATGTGCAGCCAAGGTTGAGAACCACTGTTCTAACTGGTCAATATGGCTGGCTACCAAAATAATTAACATAATCTGCATATTTAGTTACACACTTTACATTTTCAAGTGTTTTGAGCTGCAAGAAATAGTTTGTGTTCCTCGAGGATAGAAAAATAAATGCTAAGGATTCGGTTCTATTCATTGAAAAAAACTAGGAAAACCATCTATGGGGGCTTAAAATAAGTATATATACGAAAATATTCCCCAAAATTACAGCGGTGAAAGAAAAAAGAGCAAAAAGGGAGAGAGGAAGTGAAGGACACGTGAAAGGATAAAATCAACAGTACTAAGTAAACATTTCTATGGAATTCAGGTGTGTGTGTGTTTTTTTTCATTTTGCAACAGAATGTGCTAAGAATTTTCTTAGAGAATGATCAGGTGAGTGAAGTTAATTAGCACATTTTCTCCCCTCCCTCCCTCCCTCCCTCCTGCAAAACACCAAGTGCCACACTTACTGGAGCATTTTAAAAAATATATATTTCATTTATTTCAGAGAGAAAGGAAGAAAGAGAGAGATAGAAACATCAACGATGAGAGAGAATCATTGATTGGCTGCCTTCTGCACGCCCCCCAATGGGGATTGAGCCCGCAACCCAGGCATGTGCCCTTGACTGGAATAGAACCTGGGACCTTCCAGTCTGCAGGCCGACACTCTATCCACTGAGCCAAACCGGCTAGTGCTTACTGGAGCATTTTTGATGTATGCACAGTCTCAGGCAAGGCCATGCCCCACTACAGCTGGGGAGTGATGTAGCAGGATGTTCTGCTACAGGCTTTTGGTTTGGCCCCATTCAGGAGTATGGAAAAAAAGAATTTCTGTGTTTTTTTAAAACAAATGTAAAAGTTTTCAGATTGGTAGGTAGCTAAGAGTTCACCGCTGTAATTTTGGGGAGTATTTTCGTATATATACTTATTTTAAACCCAAGCAGTTTTGTTTGCCATTTTTTTATTTGTATATTGTGACTAAAATTGCAACACTGAGCCAGTACAAAGAAAAACAAACCACTGAAGTTCAAGAGCAAATGGATTTTCCTGACTAAAGGGTAAGTGTGAAGAGCTGAAGCTGTTACTATTCACAGGACAGGCATTTTAGCCAACACTAAGAGGTATTATCTTGGAGGCAAAACAGACAAAACAAGAATTCCAAAAATTTAGAATGCCCCCTCCCCCGATAATACAGAAAAATGTTTCTACGGCTTCCTTTTTTCCCATACTACCTTCTTAAATGCCTAGTGGAAATTTGAAATATATTGTTATGGGTTCAATTGTGTCCCTTCAAAAAGATATGCTGAACCCCTAACCCATATGTCAGAAAGTGACCTTATTTGGAGATAGGATGTTTACAGGAGTGATCAAGTTAAAATGAAGTTATTAGAGCGGCAGGCGTCCTTATAACAAGGGACAATTTGGACACAGAGACAGGCACATAGGGAGAACGCCACGTGAAGATGGGAGTTATGCTGCCACAAACCACGCTGGAGAGAGGCCTAAGGTCCCCCAGCGCCTTCAGTGGGAGCTCGGCCCTGCCAACACATTGACTTGGGATTTCTGGCCTCCAGGACAGGGGTGCGATAACTTCCTATTGTTCTAAGTCTGGTTTGTGGTACCTTGTTACAGCAGCCCTAGGAAACCAACACATCTGCTAATTATTTTTTCTCAATTCAGAAATAAGCATCTGCCTCACAAAGGTGTCTCCATCTTACAAAAAGGTTGTGCTCTGAAAATGCATTTATAGGAACGTTACGACTAGAGTCAAGTTCCCAGACCGACAGAAGGGTTTGATTTCCAGGCCTATACTCTCCTCTCATTCTAATGATCTATCCTCAATAAGTAGTCCAGGTACTATATTTTTAAAGACTTTTGGCCATGATCCAAATCATTTTACATCATGAGATTACAAATAAACTTAAAATGGACATACATTTCATAAAATTATTCTTACTTTGTTTGGATAATTTATGTTTTGTTATATTTTTTATGTAAAAGTATATAAAATATGGGCCACAACCTGCTAAACTAGTTTTATGACCATTAATAGGTCATGACCCACATTGAAAAACATGTCTAAGACACTATGCCAAACACACTTCTCCCCTGCTTGATGCAGAGAATGCACGCTCAGTGAATATCTTTAAATTGAGATCCCACAGGACAGAGAGAAAACGCCTTTTCCTTTTCTGCCCCACTTCCAGAACCAGCTCTGGGCCCAAGAAGGACAGATTTTGTTGGGTGTGGATGGCAGAGAAAAGCACAGAGAAGAGGTGGGTCCAGATACGCTCAGCAGTGCACATGGGGATGGAGTTCTGGAAGGCCATGGGGAGCTAACAGTCTCCTTTAACTATTCTTTTCCTGGTTGTAACAAAGGTGGTGTCAAGGAGACACAGGGACGAACGAACGCTCTCTTTGGGTTCCTCCTTACTTTACGACGGTGGCACTCTTTATCACCTGCGTTCTATCTTCTAGATTCACAGGAACATCTCATTCTTTTTCAATCTCATCCACCCAGCTAAATTCCATCTTTGATGACCTTCTGATGACAGCTTGAACTCTGAGAAATTGGAGGGGGTTGAGGGTATGTGTATGCACGGGGTGGGTGTGTGTGTGTTTGGGGGGGAGAGGGCCTGTAAGCAGGGAGGGGGCGGATGCTTTATCAAGGGAACCATAACCACCTACTGATTAAATGACACATCCAAGAGGCTCACCATGGAATCACACTTCACAGGGGACCCTGGCTGAAGACATGTTTAGAGTCATAGAACAGAATTTTCATTCCTCTCACATTTGAGTCACGGTAATAAACCAACTGCCCTCCTTAAGGAAGTTTATCTCTTACCCCCACCTCTGGTAAACCACCAAGTTGTATTGATTCTATCTCAAAAAAGACGTCACCGGAATTGGATCTGTCCTTCCCATTTCCACTATCTTAGTCTTTCACAGGGTCAACACTCCCTTTCCCTGCTACCCACAGCGGTTTATCTGTAATACTCTCATCGGGACCATCCTTCACATTTACTAGTAAGAGTCGGTCTTGCTTCCCCACTGGCTTTGGGGTAAAGTCCAAATGTCTAAACCTAGCATACAAGGTGCCTCCCAATCTAAGCCCAACATGACTCTCTAGATCAGTGCACTTTCTTTACTCTCCCCATGTGTACATGCTGTTCCCTCTCTCTAAAATGCTTTCTCCACCTCTCTCCACCTGATAAATACTTATCTCTCAGCTTTCAAGTCACCTAATCTGGGAAGCCATCTCAGGACCCTGGAGAGGGAGCCACTCTTCCTCTAGGCTCTGAGACACTGAGTTCACAGCTACAGGCCAGTGCTGAGCACATGACGCAGAAATTCCCGAGTTCAGATGCTCACCTCACTGTCTGGATTTGTCTTTCTCTCTGTACCACCGGCACCTAGCAAGGTGCCTAGAACATGCCAGGTGCTCAATAAATGGCTGTTGAATAAAATCAGCGTCATCAAGACTTTGCTGAGTGTTAACACTACTGTTAGACTAAATATTTTGAAAACATACACTTTATAATTTATAAAATTAATTTTTCCAGTAGAAGCATTCTCACATATCTCTGTGTTAATTATTTTAAGTTACCTTGTTCTCTTCTATTCAAAACAATGAAATTTCAACTGTGCCATGAGTTTTCTCCAATCTTCCTTAAAAGAGAAAGAAAGAAAGAAAGAAAGAAAGAAAGAAAGAAAGAAAGAAAGAAAGAAAGAAAGAAAGAGAAAGAAAGAAAGGAAGGAAAGGAAGGAAAAGAAAGGAAGGAAAAGAAAGGAAAGGAAAGAAAGGAAAGGAAA
>NW_005356150.1:286639-290444 GCF_000412655.1 Myotis brandtii
AAGAAAGAAAGAAAGAAAGAAAGAAAGAAAGAAAGAAAGAAAGAAAGAAAGAAAGACAATAGCCCTGGCTGGGTGCTCAGTTGGTTGGAGCATCATCCGGATGCACCCAGGTTGTATGTTTGATCCCCGATCAGGGCACATAGAAGAACCAACCAATGATTGCCTAAATAAGTGGAACAACAAATCAATATTTCTCTCTTTCTTTCTCTCTCTCAGATCAATAAATAACTTCTTAAAAAGATAATAATTTCTTTTCTTCAACTGCACAATTAGAGGTGAGTTCTTCCATTATGCCAACAATGTAAACACTGTACTTTCTGTGGTGAACAGTGAACCCAGAAAAGGATATGTTCAGACAAAGTAATGTTTGAATATGTTCTTGCCACAAACTGTATTTGTTTGTTCTGGCTTGAGAGCAGAGAAAGAAAATTATTTCACCTCACTGCAAACCCAAAGGTTGTTTGTGGCTCAAAGAAATTTTTGGTTTAGTTACAAAACTATTATCAAGGCAGCTGAAATCTTTCTTCTGTCTTTGAAATGCTTGTTCAGAAAAGTGATGTTTATCCTTATTACAGCCATATAAGATTGCCACAGGAGGCAGTAATTTGGAATGTACATTACAATAACTTCCTTTTAGAGGGGATTGATATTAGTTGATGAGAAAATATTTTTAGAATATTAGTAAATAAGTTAAAATAGTTTCTAATCTTTAGTTACTGAAACAAAAATTCAAAGAACTAGGGATACTTGCAGAAGGGAAGAAGAAAATAGTAAATTATTTTTACTAACTTCTTTTAATAATTACCTAAATTATAATAGTTTAAAAAATATGTTTTTATTTATTTCAGAGAGGAAGGGAGAGGGAGAGAGAGATAGAAACATCAATGATGAGAGGGAATCATTGATAGGCTGCCTCCTGCATGCCCCCTACAGGGGATCGAGCTCACAACACAGGATGCCCTGACCAGGAATTCTACCGTGACCTCCTGGTTCATAGGTCAATGCTCAACCACTGAGCAACACCAGCTGGTCAATAATAATATTTTTAATGGTTTGCTAATGTAGCTTTTATTATCAGAAAAATTTCCCAAACTGTTAACTCTGAATGTGGATTTTTTGAAGGCGACAAACTGCATTGAAAGCAATGAAAATTACTCTGTCATCTTCCCCCTAGCAAACTGCCTGCTGCCAGTGGAGGGCTCTGCACAGAAAAATGACTCAAGGACTTGTTTCTACATTGTCATGATTTTGTGCTGGTTTTTAGGATGAAGAGCCACTGGTGACGGTGTAAAAGCTTGATGTACCTGCACTCCGGCTCTGTGAGCTTCCACAACCACATTCATGTGCTCAGCCAGCATTTTCTGAGGGTTTCTCCTTATCAGAACCTATGATAGGTGCCAGAGATACAGGCTAATAAGATATGACCCCAACCCTCACAGAATGTATAGGCCAGGAAAAAATAGCAACTTAAAATTTGATAATGATCAATAACTTTAAAAAGGGATAATATTATGAAAAAGGGATACCATACACTGAGGACTTGCCATAATAAGCCAGGCTTTGGGCCAAGAGCTTCCTATACATTTTCTCATTCAATTCTCAAAGACACCCTTGTGTGTGTGTGTGTGTGTGTGTGTGTGTGTGTGTGTGTGTGTGTGTAGGAGAAGTATCACTAAGCAGACTTTTCAGATAAGAAAAACAAGTCTTACAAAGGTTAATCAACTAGCTGAAGGCCACAGAGCCAGGCAGAGGACAGAGGTCTAGACCTTAAACATGAAGGCTGGCAGGTAGGTTAGGTGAGTGACACTGGGAGTGACTTTTAAAGGTCACATAGGCATTTTTAGGAGACAGATAATGGACAATACAAAGAAAGAGAATTACAGGCAAAATTCCATGATGAACACAGATGCTAAAATCCTCAAAATATTAGCAAATTTCATCCAGCAATATGTTAAAAAGATCATAAACCATGATCAAGTGGGATTTATTCCAGAGATGCAAGGCTGGTATAATATTCGCAAATCAATAAACATGATACAACACATAAACAAATTGAAAGACAAAAATCACATGATCATATCAATAGATGCAGAGAAAGCATTCAACAAAATCCAACACCAATTTTTGATAAAAACTCTCAGCAAAGTGGGAATAGCGGGAGCATATCTCAATATAATAAAAGCCCTATATGATAAACCTACAACCAACATCATACTCAATGGGCAAAAACAATTTCCCCTAAGAACAGGAACAAGACAGGGATGCCCATTCTCACCACTCCTGTTCAACATACTACTGTAAGTTCTAGCCATAGTGATCAGACAAGAAAAAGAATTAAAGACATCCAAATTGGAAAAAGAGAAGTAGAACTGTCATTACTCGTAGATGACATGATATTGCACATAGAAAACCCTAAAGACTCCATAAAAAAACTACTAGACTTAATAAATGAATTCAACAATGTCGCAGGATACAAAATTAACACCCAAAAATCTATGGCTTTTTAATACACCAACTAGAGGCCCAGTGCAGGAAATTCATGCGGGGGGGAGGGGGGAGGTCCCTCAGCTGGCCTGCACCCTCTCGAAATCCGGGACCCCTTGGGGGATGTCCAACTTCCAGTTTAGGCCCGATCCATAGGAGGATTGGGCCTAAACCGGCAGTCGGACATCCCTCTCGCAATCTGGGACACTGGCCCCTAACTGCTTGCCTGCCTGCCTGATTGCCCCTAACCACCTCTGCCTGCCTAATTACCCCTAACCACTCACCTGCCTGCCTGATCACTCCTAACCACTCTGCATGCTTCCCTGATCGCCCCTAACTGCTCATGTGCCTGCCTGATCACCGCTAACCACTCGCTGGGGGGCTGCCGGCCAGGGTGAGGGGCCGTGGTCATTCTGGTCCCAGTTTAGGCCCGATCCATAGGAGGATTGGGCCTAAACCGGCAGTCGGACATCCCTCTCGCAATCTGGGACACTGGCCCCTAACTGCTTGCCTGCCTGCCTGATTGCCCCTAACTGCCTCTGCCTGCCTGATCACCCCTAACTACTCTGCCTGCCTGCCTGATTGCCCCTAACTGCCTCTGCCTGCCTGATCACCCCTACCTACTCTGCCTGCCTGCCTGATTGCCCCTAACCACCTCTGCCTGCCTAATTACCCCTAACCACTCACCTGCCTGCCTGATCACTCCTAACCACTCTGCATGCTTCCCTGATCGCCCCTAACTGCTCACGTGCCTGCCTGATCACCGCTAACCACTCGCTGGGGGGCTGCCAGCCAGGGTGAGGGGCCGTGGTCATTCTGGTCTCTGGTCGTTCTGCCATTTCGGTTGCTGGGCTTTTATTATATAGGATAATGAACTCACAGAAAGAGAAACTAAAAAAACAATCCCATTTACCATTGCACTAAAAAAAATTAAGATACCTAGGAATAACTTTACTAAGGTAAAAGACCTGTACTCGGAAAACTACAAGATATTGAAAAAAAACACGGAGGAAGAAATAAACAAATGGAAGAATATACCATATTCATGAATTGGTAGAATCAACATCATTAAAATGTCCATACTACCCAAAGCAATCTACAAATTCAACGCAATCCCCATTAAGATGCCAACGGCATATTTCACAGACCTAGAACAAACTCTCCAAAAATTCATATGGAATAAAAAAAGACCCCGAATAGCCACAGCAACCTTGAGAAAGAAGAACTAAGTTGGAGGGATTACAATACCAGGTATCAAGCTATACTACAAAGCCACTGTTCTCAAAACTGCCTGGTACTGGCACAAGAACAGACATATAGA
>NW_005356150.1:290597-291583 GCF_000412655.1 Myotis brandtii
AAATATATTACAATTCGGGTGTTCTTGAATATTTTCAGCTGAAAATTCTCACAAAAAATGATTTTAAAGTTGGTCAGCGCTGCCACTTAGGGAGAACATTTTTTTTTTTTAATAGATGTGCGTGGCCTGTGGGGAAGGTCCGCCGCTTTCGTCTACAAACGCTTATGGCGTACAATGGGTTAATATTTGACAAAAGAGCCGAAACCAGTTTGGCTCAGTGGATAGAGCGTCGGCCTGCGGACTGAAAGGTCCCAGGTTCGATTCCGGTCAAGGGCATGTACCTTGGTTGCGGGCATATTCCCAGTGGGAGATGTGCAGGAGGCAGCTGATGGATGTTTCTAACTCTCTATCTCTCTCCCTTCCTCTCTGTAAAAAATCAATAAAATATATATAAAAATATATATATTTGACAAAAGAGGCAAGAGTATACAGTGGTGTCAAGACAGTCTCTTCAATAAATGGTGTTGGGAAAACTGGACAGATAAGTGCAAAAAATGAAACTAGACCACCAACTTACACCATACACAAAATAAACTCAAAATGGGTAAAGTACTTAAACGTTAAGACAGGAAACCAAAATTTCTTAGAAGAATTCATAGTCAGCAAAATAGCAGACATATGTCATAGCAATATCTTTACTGATGCAGCTCCTAGGACAATGGAAACTAAAGAGAAAATAAACAAGTGGGACTACATTAAAATAAAAAGATTCTGCACAGCAAAGGAAACCATCAATAAAACAAGAAAGCCCACTGCATGAGCGAACATATTTGCCACTGTTACCTCTGATAAGTGTTTAAACTCCAAAATTTACAGGGAACTCATACAACTAAACAAAAAGAAGATAAACAATCCAATCAAAAAATGGGCAAAGGACCTAAATAGACACTTTTCGAAAGAGGACATACAGAAGGCCAGGAGACATATGAAAACATGCTCAAAGTTACTAATCATCTGAGAGATGCAAATCAAAACGACAATGAGGT
>NW_005356150.1:291730-314204 GCF_000412655.1 Myotis brandtii
TTTTTTCTTGAAATATTAATGTTTATTGCATGTAATATTATATTTAAAATCATTTTTCTTAAAATATTAATGTTTATTGCATGTAATATTATATTTAAAATCATTTTTCTTAAAATATTAATGTTTATTGCATGTAATATTATATTTAAAATCATTTTTCTTAAAATATTAATGTTTATTGCATGTAATATTATATTTAAAATCATTTTTCTTAAAATATTAATGTTTATTGCATGTAATATTATATTTAAAATCATTTTTCTTAAAATATTAATGTTTATTGCATGTAAATGGCTAATTATTTTGTATCTATAATCTGGTAATAGATTTATTTTGTATATTGTAAAAAAAAAACACAAGTGTAAGAATAACAAAATCAAAAGTAAAGCAACATACTACTGTACATCTGAGGAGTCTTATTCTTTAACAACAAAGTTTCCTCCATAAGTAACTACGTCAGGAATTATCATCCCATTTTACTGATGAAGAAAATGATCTGCCCAAATTCAAGTGGGAGTCAGTGTCTGGATATGGTTTTTAGTGGAAATTTTACCACCTTTCCATTGCTTTCCCCACTGTTTGGTGCTGAATATCCAACACCTCTACTTTTCCAATAGTTTAAACAGGGTGAACTCCATAAAGTTGAAAAATATCCTCATTTCAGTTCATACTATCATCTTTATTTGGAGTATTGAGGAAACATCTAAACTCCAAAGACACTGCAACCACCATATGAGAATAGAGCTCACAAAGATCGTATCTGTTCTCAATGAATTCCTGTTACTACCCAACACTGACCATATACAGTATGATAAAGTCTAAGTTACACAACCCCATAAACTAACCCAGATTTGAAGTGAAGCAGCTTTTAACTCCCACTTAGGCTGTGTTTGCGGAGGGGGAGTGAGGAGGGCAGGGAGTGTTATCAAAATGGCAACAAGTTATGAATACCATGAGTTTACAGATAAATTGAAGGTGTCACCACCACAAGCAGCAGAGGGCTCTCTAACACCACACAGAAGACACATGAGCGGGACCATTATTACCTGGCTTGTTCCCTAGTTAACTCCCACATCATCCCCAAGTTGTCAATGTTTACCTTGTTTGCAAAAGGATATTCTGAAGACCAATATTTAGAAAGACCAGATGAATTCTGTTGTAAGAAATTTTAGTGGAATTTTCCTATGCTGGATCAATAATACAGGCTAATTAACCCTGTTGCTATAAGTCTTCTTAAAAGAGCCACTGCAATTGGGAATTACATGTATTTCACCATCATAAAATAAACATTCAGTAACATATGTTAAATATCATTTTCCGGAGGAAGCAATAAAAAAGAGAATTACATAGACATTACTAATGTAAGTTTCCCACAATGGTAAATAAGCCAAGGAAAGAAGAGGACGCTAACACATGAAAGTATATGACAATACAATAAAACCAAAGGAATCCAAATTAACCACCAGTGCTCTTAACTTCATCCTCCACCCTTACCCTTTGTGGATATAAATTGAGTTAACGGGTATTGGAAAGTTAATCTAGCAAATCAAATTCTCCTGTGAACATTGAATGTTTTGTCATAGTCATAAGACTAAGAGTTAAGACTTTGTTTGTTAGTCTACTGAAGTCTAGCAATAAAAAAGTTAGAGATCCTTATCAACAGATCCTTAATATCTAATGAAAATAATCCAACGAATATGAATCATGGAAAGAGCCTGAGGTATAAGTAAAGTCTGGAGTCTGATAAAACATGTTATCTCATTTGTGACAGAAGGTCTATCTAGTTACCTAAAGAAATAAAAACTTTTATTTCAATTCTTAATATCATTTCTCCACTTACTTCTGTATTATTTTATTTCTTTTGGAGTGCTTTCTCTGATGGCAAGAATATCCATCTAATGCTACACAATGTGTTGAGTTTTAAAATTAAGTATAAGAAATATGTGTAGCCCTAGTTGGTTTGGCTCAGTGGATATAATGTTGGCCTGTGGACTGAAGGGTCCCGGGGTTCGATTCCGGTCAGGGCACATACCTGGGTTCGGGCTTGATCCCCAGTAGGGGGGTGTGCAGGAGGCAGCCAATCAATGATTCTCTCTCATCATTGATGTTTCTATCTCTCTCTTCTCCTTTCCTCTTTGAAATAAATAAAAATGTATTTTAAAAAAGAAATATGTGTACATATTATAGTATTTTAAAAATAATTGAGATAATTTCACCATCTCAGTGATCTATAATAATTAAAGTGTTATATGCTAATTAGACCGGATGTCCTTCCGGACCAAGCCAGGGCTGCAAGGGAAGTCTGTGCAGGGCAGCTGGGGTAGGAAGACCTACTCTTGCACGAGCTTTGTGCATTGGGCCTCTAGTATATAATAAGATCCCATCTTTAATTTAAGCCATTTGAAGTGAAATGTAACAACTGAATTCTTTACAGGAGTCACATTATAAATATTCAGCTTCTGCAGTTTTTTTCTAAAGATCATGAGTTTCTAAATAGTTAACTTCATCCTGGAAAGTCTGCAAATTACGTTAAGTAATAAACAGACAGCAAAATACATTAAAGGGGGAACCAAAGTATTTTCTTTCATTCTGAGCTTCCAACCTTATCTGTTATTCTCATCTCAGTTACAGATTAGCAGTAACAAATTTATCTTCTACATACTTTCACAATATGCTAAGAAAGGCTAAAAAAGTCACTCTTGGAATTGCAAGCTAAGTAGACATTAAGGTACAAACATGCCCTCCAATAAGACCATATGCTTATATGAGGTTAAACAAAATATAGGGCAATGTTATCCATGCAGGCACATCTCTATTATTATGCTTATCATACTGTCCACCACATGTATTGTAATTGTCTGGTAATGTGTCTGCATTCTGACCAGCATGTGACCTCTTTGAAGCAGAGCTTTTGTCCTTTTTATTTTAAAAAACAAAACAAAACATTTTTATTGATTTCAGAGAGGAAGGGAGAGGGAAAAATAGAAACATTAATGATGAGAGAATCATTGATTGGCTGCCTCCTGCATGCCCCTACTGGGGATTGAGCCTGCAACCTGGGCATGTGCCCTTGACTGGAATGGAACCCAGGACCCTTCAGTCCACAGGCCAACGCTCTATCCACTGAGCCAAACCAGCTAGGGCAGAGCTTGTGTCTTAATTACCTTAGCATCACTGGTAGTACAGAGTAGTGTTTGGTCATAGAGAAAAATGTTAAACAGCATTCTCAGGATGCTTTGTTTTAATAGGTAACACTCACCATCTAGTAAATGAAAGCACCATTATGAAAACAAAAAACAAAACAAAACACACCTCATATAAGGTAACGATACGCAGTATGCTATCTGGGGATGTTGAGTTTACTGTTAGATTGTTATATATACCTGCTGTCAATGGTTTTATACCAACTATAATCATTAACCAGAGCTTAGATCAGTGTTTTTCTGAATGTGGGGACCATTTTGATCAGATTTGCTTTTGGGAAGCTTGTTAAGATGTAGATCATTTCCCTGTCACACCCAGATTCCAATACAGTGAGTCCAGGGAAGGAGGGCAGCAGGACGAAGTTAATTTTAAAAATAAGTTACCCAGGTAATTCTCATGCGCCTAAAGTATGAGAAGCATTGGCCCATCTGCTCAATATAAATAGTGAGCATAAACTTCCTTAGCTGGTATCTAAAACTATCCTCTCACTTGTCCACTTTCAATTCAGGTTTTCCCCCTTCAGGCTCTTAAACAGAATAGAGCTCAGCTCTCATCCCAGCAGCCAGCAGGCATTACCACAAGGCTCTGCAACCTTCAGGCTTCAGGCAGAGTAACTGTGGGCGCGGCTGGCAACAATCATTACCAGAGAGTCACAGAGACCCTTAGCCAAAGATACTGAACCAGGAGCAGAAATGTTTTCTGCATCGGTGCTTAAATTCTCAAGAGATCCTTATCGAAGAGAACCGCACAAACCTGGTCCTTGCCCTCAGGAGGTTTATAATCAAAGGCAGGCAGAGGCCAGAAATGAACATTGCAGGGTAATCAATCCATTTAAACTCTCAGATTAGGCAAACAGTGAATGTGCTGGTCAGCATTTTGGAATGCAGATTCAAATTATGACTCTGACATAGGTTGATTGATAAGAACTAACAATGCAAAATAATTTTGGAGAAAATTCCATTTTAGCTTTTATCATCTTAGCTCCTTAAACAGAGTTTTAGCAGTATAAAGATCTATTTCCTTCTTAACTGTTATTACATCATCAAGTAGCTTATTACAGAGTTCCGTAATAGCCAATATTCTTGTCTAGAATATGACTTGCTTAAGACCCTTAAAAACTGACGTCATTACAAGAAAAACTAATCCCCAACTTTAAAGTTGGAAACCAAATCAAGACTCCAAAAAGTGTACATTAGTTTTACTCTCTTGCAGGCTTCAAGCATGTGGGTTAGTGTGGAAAAACTTCAGATCTATCTATAAGCCACTTTATGCTTTCTTAGGTTAATTTTTTAGAGAAGGAATTTTTGGGACACCTCCATCAAGTTCCCATCACAGTGCACCTGTCATTACAGGGAAAGAGAAACAAGCGCACAGGTTTATCTCACGGTATTACGTCGGCAGGACCCATTCTGTAAATAAACACAATTTTTGTTTACCTTATTTTAATGATTAAAAGTGAACATTCTGCCATGGCCGGTTTGACTCAGTGATTGGAACGTCTGGCCCATGGACTGAAGGGTCTTGGGTTCGATCCCAATCAAGGGCACATACCTCAGTTACAAGCTCGATCCCCAGCCCTGGTCAGGCGCATGGAGAAGGCAACCAACCTATGTGTCTCCCTCACTCTCTGTCTCTATCCCTCCCTTCCATTCTCTCTGAAAATCAATAGAAAAAATGTCCTCGGGTGAGGATTAATAACAATAACAACAACAACAAAAAAAACCCATATGAACGTTCAGTAAAATACTGACGGCATGGTTTTTAAAACAAAATTCATTTTTGTCCTGATTTTTTTCAATCTTACAAACTGGATTTACTCTTTGATTCAAAAAATCATTTTCACTAATAAAACCCTCTATAGTTTTCTTAAAGGAAGTATTTATATGGGATTGACCGCCACTGCAGGTAAAGCAGTTGAAGTTGAAATATGATAATATGATTGGCAAAAGTCATTTTAAAAATTATAAAATGTGACCTTGGGCACCTCTGAGACTTCCTCCATGCCTCAGTTTTCTTGTTGTGAAACTGAAGGACTAGACTCCGACATCACACAGGTGACTTCCAGCTTTAACATTCTAGGATACATTATTCACTTATTAGTTCACCAGCAGTGTTCTTTCTTACAAACCCCTTGGTTTAAAGTTACATTTCTTTGCTCCACCCCAACCTCCATAATTCCTTACAATCATTAATGAACAAAACAGCCTTGTGCTCAAATGTTCTTATGTAGTACTTTTAAAAAAGATGTCATTTGTGTAATAAATCTATAATTATTCACAGGGAAATATTACCCTTAACACTTATGTTTATGTATTATATTCTACTTATTGATAGAAAATCCTTGCCTAGATCTGAACTCCAGAAGGGAGGGAGTCTAAGATGCATTTTTTTTTAAAAGGTTCGTAGCCTATACACATGCTTTAAAACGAGCTTGGTTTTTACCACAGCTTCACAACATTGCTAAGAAGCTAATTCAGTTTTCTTATAAACCTGCTCAATATATTCTCCAGTTCTTCTTTACATTTCATAGATATTTTCTTACATTTATTTTTATTCAAGGGAAAAAGAACCTGAACATAATAATCAAGTGAAAAAGATAATAAATTGGGCATAAGTGTCAGTAAGAGAAGCAGTACGATATTTAAATTTTCTGGACTTAATGAAGAACATGATGTACCATGGGCTCTCCACAGTTTGCAGCATGTTATAGAAGATGTCAAGTATTGGCAAAGTTATATGGTTGGCTTCTACTCAGAAAATACAGAACAGAATGAAACAAACAAACAGGAAAGAATACTACCTTTGCAGAGGCATGATTTCACAAGCCATTCTTGTACATAGATTTGCAAGGGACCCTCACAAGTGTCTCTTCCACGCCAATATGCCAAGTGTGGTCGTCTGTCCAGTGAACGTCTTCTTACAGTGGCTGGGCTGGGCTTGGGCGGGAGGCTGCAGCTCACAGCTGAAGCAACTTGCTCTGCAGCTAGCGAGAATTCTGCTGCTCTCAGCCTCCAAACTTCTCCAAGCAATGCTATTTTATCGACTGCCTCTCCACATTTACACTGCAGTCCACTTTGACCTTTTGTTCCAAGGAAGCAGCTGAACCATCCAGCCAATCAGAGGAGCAGCTGCTGCAATGCTTAATCTGCTTCTTCTGCTGCTGCTGTTGCTCCTCCTCCTCTGCCTCCTCCTCCTCCTACTTCTCCTCCTCAGCCTTCTCCTCCACCTCCTTCTCCTCCCCTTCCTCCTCCTCCTTCTCCAGCCGCTGCTCCTGCTCCTCAGTGGGCTTGCTTAATTCTGGTAACTTGAAACTTTCTCCTTAGCAGTTCCACAGACAAGCCTGTCAGTTTGGGGCAAGCAACCAATAACTGCAGCAAGAGTCCCTTACTTCTCGGTGTTACAGAGACTGTCAACAAGGAAATCCATTTGTCAAGGACAGACATTGCCTGTGTAACAAAAGGTTTCTGTGACAGAAGGCAACAGCTATGCTCCATCCCCTTTCTTCCCTTAGGACAGTGGTTCTCAACCTGGGGGTCGAACGACCCTTTCTCAGGGGTTGCCTGAGACCATCGGAAAACACATATATAATTACATATTGTTTTTGTGATTAATCACTATGCTTTAATTATGTTCAATTTGTAACAATGAAAATACATCCTGCATATCAAATATTTACATTACGATTCATAACAGCAGCAAAATTACAGTTATGAAGTAGCAACAAAAATAATTTTATGGTTGGGGGTCACCACAACATGAGGAACTGTATTAAAGGGTCGCGGCATTAGGAAGGTTGAGAACCACTGCCTTTTGAAGAAAAGCCAACAAAAAAACAAACCACTAACATGGGAAGGCATGATACTTTTCTAGAAGGAAGGCATGCTTTTAGATCCTTGCCCTGCCCACATTTATTTCCTGCTGATGTTTGTTTACACTGTGGTGGTTAGTAGTCACTGGTGACATCACCCAAGTCACGTAGCCCTCGCTCCTGCGGAAAATGTATGTCCTAAGGCTGCCCACATTCTCAAAGGATCAAAGCCTCTACTTCCATGGAAGTTATTTCAACTTATTTCCGTATTTTATCCTTATAAAGTTGAATGTGTTTATTTACATAGTCATATTCCTCTAAGAACATCAACAGGCTTTTTTGGTTATTTCCTTTCTCTCTTTATCTATCTATCTATCTATCTATCTATCTATCTATCTATCTATCTATCATTACAGGTAACACCAAATCAATTTTTCTATGAGGTTAATTATCCAGCTCTCCCTTATAGTTTCTTCTTCTCATCATGGAATAGTAAAGTGTTATATTTTTAGTAACACAACTGCTAATCCACAGATTTCAAACAATGCAAGAACAATAATAGCAACACATTTTAAGGAGATTTCTTTCACATCATGAGAACTGCAAAGAGTTACAAGGAAGTCCAGAGCATTGCCTTTATTTTTTTATGTTTATTTTTTAAAATATATTTTATTGATTTTTTTCACAGAGAGGAAGGGAGAGGGATAGAGAGTTAGAAACATTGGGAGAGAGAAACACCGATCAGCTGCCTCCTGCACACTCCCTACTGGGGATGTGCCTGCAACCAAGGTACAGGCCGACGCTCTATCCACTGAGGCACACCGGTTAGGGACTTAATTTTTTTTAAATACATATATATTTTTATTGATTTCAGAGAGGAAGGGAGAGGGAGATAGAGATAGAAACTTCAATGATGAGAGAACCATGGATCGGCTGCCTCTTGCACACCCCCTACTGGGGATTGAGCCCACAACCCAGGCATGGGCCTTTGACCGGAATTGAACCCAGGACCCTCAGTCTGCAGGCCGATGCTCTATCCACTGAGCCAAACCGGTTAGGGCCAAAGCATTGCCTTTAGAAGAATGGACAGAGAGCCAGAGACCATGATGTTCAGAAACAGTGGGGGCTTGTGGTCCAAAAAGATATCCTCCTCCCCTGTAGCTTATCCCAGATGTTTCAGACAATGCATAATTCTGAATTTAGAACACACAGTCCCATTGTAGGTGTCACTTTCCTTTGCTATACATGTTCACATCACGACAGAATATCAGTAACTAAAACCAGCCTTTTAAAACAATGGAAGTTGAATTAAATCCAGGACTTATTTTAATTGAAATTGTAAAAAGAGTCTTTTTTTTTTTAAATTCTTGATTTGGAAATTCTAATTTGATTCTCCAGTAACAATAACTTAGCTCTGTATATCTGCTTAAGTTTTTTTATTTTTCAAAATGCCTTTACAACTTAACATTTCAATTAACTGCTAGAGTTAGAAAATCACTATTATATCTTCCACAACAGAGTCAAGAAGAAAACAGAAAATCTGAAAGACATAACTACTAACAAAATAGAATCAATAATTTAAAAAAACAAACAAAAAAAACCTCCCAACAAACAAAAGTCTTGGACCAGATGGTTTCATAGGTGAATTTTACCAAAAATTCAAAAGAATTAACCTATATCCTTCTCAAACTACTACAAAAAGTTGAAGAGGAGGAAAGGTTTCCAAGCTCATCTTATGAGGCCAGTATCACCCTGATTTCAAAACCAGACAAAGACATTACAAAAAAATAATAAAAAAATAAATTATAGGGTAATATCCCTGATGAACATAGATGCAAAAATCCTCAATAAAATATTAGCAAACCAGATCCAGCAATACATTAAAAAGATCATACACCATGATCAAGTGGGATTTATTCTGGGATGCAAGGTTAATTCAATATCCACAATTCAAGTAATATGATATACCACATAAACGAAATGAAGGATAAAAATCATATGACCATATCAATAGAGGCAGAAAATCCATCTCATAAAGTCCATCATCCATTTATGATAAAAAAAAAAACACACAACTCCAAGCAAAGTCAGATTAGAGAGAATATATCTCAAAACAATATAGGCCATATGTGACAAACACACAGTTAGTGTCATACTCAATGGTGAAAAGCTAAAAGTGTTTTCCTTAAGATCAGGAACAAGACAAGGATGTCCACTTTCATCCTTAATTCAACATAGTTCTAGAAGTCCTAGCCACAACAATCAGACAAATAAAAGGCATACAAATGGAAAAGAAAGAAGTAAAAGTGTCATTATTTGCAGATGACATGATTCTATATATTCCACCAAAGAACTATTAAAACTGATAAATAAAATCAGTGAAGTAGTAGGATACAAAACCAATATTAAGAAATTAGTGGGGGGGGGTTAATGGGGGGATAAGGACACATTTGTAATACCTTAACTAATAAAGAATTAAAAAAAAAAGAAATGTTGTATTTTTATATACCAATAAAGAGCTATCAGAAAGAGATACCATTTACAATTGCATAAAAAATACCTAGGAATAAATGTAACCACGAGATAAAAGATCTATGCTTAGAAAATTATAAGACACTGAAGAAAGAAATTGAAGAAGATATAAATAAATGGAAACATATACTATACTCATGGAAAGGAAGAATAAACATTGTTTAAATGTTCATACAATCCAAAGCAATGTATAGATTCAATGCAATACCTATCAAAATACCAATGGCATTTTTCACAGAACTAGAACAAATAATCCTAAAATTAATATAAACCACAAAAAAATCCCAATAGGTTGGAGGCATCATGCTACCTGACATCAAACTATACTACAATGTTATAGTAATCAAAACAGCATGGTACTGGCATAAAAACAGACACATAGATTAACAGGACAGAATAGAGAACCCATAAATAAACGACTATATGGTAAATTAATTTATGACACAGGAGGCAGGAACATACAACGGGGTAAAGACAGTCTCTTCAATAAATGGTGTTGGGAAAGCTGAAAGATATATGCAAAAAAATAAAACTAGACCACTTTCTTATACCATATACAATAATAAACTCAAAATGGATTAAAGACTTATATGTAAGATCAGGAACCACAAAACTCCTAGAAGCAAACATAGGCAGTAAACTCTTTGACATTGCTTTTAGTAATTCTTTTTTTTTTTTTTAATGTCTCCTCAGGCAAGGGAATCAACAGGAAAAAATAAACAAATGGGACTACATTAAACTAAAAAGGTTTTGCACAGCAAAGAAAACTATCAACAAAACAAAAAGACAACCTACTGAATGGGAGAAGATATTCACCAATCATACATCTGATAAAGGGTTAATATTCAAAATATATAATGAACTCATACAGCTTAACACTAAAAAAACAAAAACAAAAACAAAAAACAAAGAAACAAAAAAAACACAGCAAATAAATCCAAACAATCCAATTAAAAAATGGGCAGAGGACTGGAATAGACATGTCTCCAAATAGGACATACAGATGGCCAACAGACATATGAAAAGAAGCTGCTCAATTTTCCTAATCATCACGGAAATGCAAATTCAAATTACAATGAGATATCACAACTCTCATAATGGCTATCATCAATAAATTAACAATAAATGTTGGCCAGGATGTGGAGAAAAGGGAACCCTTGTGCACTGCTGGTGGGATGGCAAATGGGTGAAGCCACTATGGAAAACAGGAGGTTCCTCAAAAAATTAAAAATAGAACTACCATTAGAAATTCCATTTCTTAGTATTTATCTGAAAAAATTCAAAACACTAATTCGAAAAGATACATATATCCCTATGTTCACTGTAGCATTATTTACAATGGCCAAGATATGGAAGCAACCTAAGTGTTCACTGATAGATGACTGGATAAAGAATATGTAATCAAAAACCTGTACAAAATGTTTATAACAGCTTTATTCATCATTGCCAAAAAAAAAAATGAAAACAACTCAGATGTCCTTCAACAGGTAAGTGGTTAAATTAACTGCTTTATTCATACCATGGAATATTACTCAACAATAAAAAGGAATGCAATTTTACCATAAAACAACATGGATGGACCTAGAGGGTATTATGCTCAGTGAAATAAGTCAGATAGAAAAAGATAAATGTCTTGATTTCACTTCTATGTAGAATTTAAAAACAAAATAAATAAACACAACAGAAACAGACTCACTGATACAAAGAATAAACTCATGGTTGCTAGAGGGAAGGGAGTGGGTGCACTGGGTGAAAAAGGTGAAGGGATTAAGAATTACAAATTGGCAGTTACAAAACAGTCATGGGGATGTAAAGTACAGCATTGGGAATATAATCAATATTACTGTTACATATATCTGGTGCCAGATGGGTACTAGACTTATAGGGAGATCACCTAGTAAGTATGTAAATGCCTAACCACTATGCTGTATTCCTGAAACTAATATAATATTGAATGTCAACTGTAATTGAAGAATTAAAAAAACAAGCAAAGATTTTAAAAAAAGAAAATCACTATAATACCTATTCTATTTTTTTAAAAATATATTTTATTGATTTTTCACAGAGAGGAAGGGAGAGAGATAGAGAGTCAGAAACATCGATGAGAAACATCGATCAGCTGCCTCCTGCACATCTCCTACTGGGGATGTGCCCGCAACCCAGGTACATGCCCTTGACCGGAATCGAACCTGGGACCTTCCGGTCCGCAGGCCGACGCTCTATCCACTGAGCCAAACCGGTTTCGGCAATACCTATTCTATTGATGAGCAAATCTGGTATATATTAGCATATTAAGTCATTTGTCAAATTCACATAGAAAATTAGTGGTAGAACAGAAACTGGATTCAGACATTCTCAGGGTCTGCTATACATCTACAGGACTTTTAGAAATAGTTCAAATTCAAATAGTTTTAGAAATAGTTAAAATTCAAATGCCAGAAATAATACTTTCTCTTTTCTGATTTTTTTTTTGAAAACAACTCAATACTATATGGCTAAAATATGAGTCCAACAATATAGGACCCAGCATTTTAAAAAATGTTAAGTTGAACTACAATTCACATTTAACATATACTGAGGTGAACTATCAATGAGGAGGAGCATTCCAATGTTCACACCTGATTACATATAAATTAGCTGAAAAATTAAGTCTTCTTGTTCACATTCCTCTAACATGCCATATTACCAATGAGATGTCAATGGTTATTTTTTTTTAATCACCTAATACTACAACTCAGGAATTACCTGCCTTTTCAAGTCTCTCTGGTTTATTTATAACTAGAGGCCTGGTGCATGAAATTTCTGCACAGGTAGGGTGCCTAGGCCTGGCCAGCGATCAGGGCCGATCTGTGGGGCAACCGGAGGGGCAATCGGGGGG
This sequence comes from Myotis brandtii, assembly GCF_000412655.1. NCBI lineage: Eukaryota > Metazoa > Chordata > Mammalia > Chiroptera > Vespertilionidae > Myotis > Myotis brandtii. The sequence continues at coordinate 304,153 of NW_005356150.1, forward strand.
CCCCCTCTGGGGAGGTGGTGTCCCTCAGCCTGGCCTGCACCCTCTTGCAATCTGGGACCCCTCAGAGGATGTCTGACTGCTGGTTTAGGCTCAGTCCCTCTCGCAATCCGGGATTGCTGATTCCTAACCACTCTCCTGCCTGCCTGACTGCCTCATCGCCCCTGACCACTTGCCCGCCTGCCTGATCATCCCTAACTGCTTGCCTGCCTGCCTGATCGCCCCTAACTGCTTCTGCTGCGGCTTCATCTGGAAGGTCGTCCGGAATGACGTCCAGAAGGTCGTTTGGGTGTCTGGTCTAATTAGCATATTACACCTTTATTATTATAGACTAGAGGCCCAGTGCACGAAATTCGTGCATGGGAGGGGTGTCCCTTAGCCCAGCCTGCACCCTCTCCAATCCGGGACATCCCTCTCGCATTCCAGGACTGCTGGCTCCTAACCGCTTGCCTGCCTCCCTGCCTGATTGCCCCTAACTGCCTCTGCCTACTGGCCTGATTGCCCCCTAACTGCTCTCCGGCCTGCCTGATTGCCCCCTAACTGCTCCCCTGCTGGCCTGATCACCCCTAACCACCTCTGCCTTGGCCCCCACCACCGTGGCTTTGTCTGGAAGATGTCCGGTCTAATTAGCACATTACCCTTTTATTAGTATAGATAATTTCTCTCTCTTTTGCTCACTCTCTTTCTGTCTATTTTATGGGCATTATTTGATGATCATTTAGGAATTTGTACCTGGACTTTGGCTCCTCCTTTCTGCCACGCCCACTGCCTTGATCACTTAAATACCTTTATTATTTCTAAAATCCTCACATCAGTTCCTCACAGTCAGGTAGCAAGAGCACCATTCCCTGAACTAGGCCAATTCTACCTGCTCAAGCACCGATACCCTCCCTGCATTTCCTGGGCACTAAGCCCCTTCATGTGCCTCCCTCTTACTTCTGCCTCTCCCTTTTTCCTTAGCTCCTTTGCCTTAGCACCCTTTGCAGCTCCAACTGTTTTCTACATCTGCAGAGGATAACCTACACCCAAACCAACTGGCATGCAGCTTTAAAAAAGGCACATCCTGGCTCTCCTAGGCATTTAGTTCTTCCTAAAATGGGTTCACTCGCATCCACGCTCCTTCACCCTTTGTAAATCAGCCAGCTGGTTTCTCCACTACCAGGCTGCTAAACATTGCAGAAGAAAGTCACATAACCCTGGCAACTCATTATACTGAAAATGCATGCTGTTTAACCTCGTCATGAACTCAATATTGTGTAGCAACCTTTTTAGTTATCTTTAACTGGTTTTTCACTGCATTCCACAGAAACTTGCAAATCTTCCCCAGTGCTACTAAACTGAACCTCTCTCTCTGTCACTAATCACCTCACCTTCTAAATTTACTGAAAAAGGCAAGATCATAAAATATGAGTGAGTGCCCCTGGTCTCCTTTGCTACAGTTAGGGGTTTAAATGTACCCCCTACACACACACACACACACACACACACAATCTTGCCTCATTCTTTTTTACTTCTTTCTAGTCTTGGAGAAAAGGTCCTCACTCACAGGACTCAAACCTTTTATCTATGGCAAACATTAATAAACAGAAACCACATTTAAGTTGGAGTTGGGAGTGTCTGTAGGGACACCCTAATAGAAGTACTTTCCATCTTCATCAGGAACATTTTTTAAAATTTATTTTTATTGATTTTAGAGGAAAAAGGAGGGAGAGGGAAAGGGAGGGGGGAATACAGGTAGGTAGAGAGAGTTGTTCTACTTGTTTATGCATTCACTAGTTGATTCTAGTAAGTGCCCTGACTGGGATTGAACCCACTACCTTGGATGTATCAGGACAATGTTCTAATCAACTGAGCTACTAGGCCAGGGCCAAGACTTTTTAAAAAAAATCTACTCCAGCAGGAAGGAGGGTCTTCTCCGCACAACCACTCAGCCAATGAAAGAGTGTTATAATTCAGCCAATGAAAAGCCATTACACTCCAAACTCCCAGTTTCCTCCAATGGGCTCTTTGTTTACAAGAGCCCCTCTGAACTCTCTCATTCATTCCTCTAGGAAACAAGTCTCCTCTCCTTTGTTCTTGCGACTTATACTTGGTTGCAATTAGATGAAATGTCCCGAATTACAATTCTTTGTTGTTCCCCAATAAACCCATTTTGCTGGAAAAAGCTCTGGTTGTTTGTTTAAGGTCAGCAGTATGCACTAGATCGCATCATTTTCTCCTTCCTTTGGAAGAAGGCTGATATCTACTACATCTTAAAATGTCCCCCTTCTGATAAGCACCCAAGTAAGTATCCCTCAGCCTTATAAAGTTTTTCTCAGCAGTCCTATCCTCGGGCGATGAAGCACTATTTCCCTCTCCTTCCCAGCAACAATATAGTTCTGTATAGCTGCTTAAGTGTTTTTATTTTTCAAAATGCCTTTATTTCTTAACACTTTAATTAACTGCTTGAGTTAGAAAATCATGATTATCTATAATAATAAAAGCATAATATGCTAATTAGACTGGATGTCCTTCCAGACATCCTTCCAGACAACCTTCCGGACGAAGCCGGGGCTGTGAGGGAAGCCCGGGTCCCAGGTGCAGGAGGGAAGCCGGTGCTGGCAGCCAGGGGAAGGAAGGCCTCCTTTTGCATAAATTTCGTGCATCGGGCCTCTAGTATATCATAATATCTATTCTATTGATGAGTGAATTCAGTACTAGACCTCCTGAATGCCTACCTTTGCTGTTCCTACTTCCTCATAAATTACTGACTCCTCTACCTCCTACTGACAAACTTTAGACTTCACCACTTTTCTGAAACTTTTAGGCCTTTTCTTAGACTGCCTTCTACTCTTACCTTTTTGGAAACACCCACCTTCTGTTTTCGGAAAGTCTTTGGGTCTCTGTGATCTTCCCTGAGAACTCCCTAACCGTCCCTGATCACTCCACTCTCCTTTTATTTCATTTGTCTTTCTTTTCTCTTACCCCTTCCCTGCCTCACCTTCCGCCCATTCAATATAGGCACTCTATTAAAGTTTAATAAATTGTGCTCTAATTAGGCTCCTGGGGATTGCATCCTGCCCCTGCCACTGGCAGTATAAACTTGGGCAGGCTGTATGAGAAGCTCTGAAATTGTTCTGGGGAATAAATGAGATCATGCATGTGAAACATGTAAAATAGTGCCCAGTATATGAGTGCTCAATAATTATTAGTATTATCACCCTAATCAACACTGTCAAAGACTCATATTATCTAATTTCCAAATTACTCCTCCTTCTGACCCTTCTTGTTAAATGATGTTATTCTCTTTATGAATCAGATTCATAGCATGAGTCACCTTTACTCCTCCCTCTCCTTTCCTTTAGCAAATCTGTGGGCTGTCCTGTCATGTGTATTTAATCAGTCGGCCTTAGTCAGCTGCAATATTATGATAACCTTCAAATGATCTTTCTTCCTCTATTCACCCTATCTCCAGTACATTTCACTACTAGAGTAAATTTACCCACTGTGATTATAATCTGGTCACTTACTCCTTTACTTAAAAACTTCAATAGCTCCCAACTATCTCTAAAATGAACCCCAATTCTTTGTATTTGACAATTAAGACTCTCCATCAATTAACCCCTATTTATCCTCCAGTTCAGTTGCTTATATCTCCTAAGGAAACCATTCCAGACATACCTGTACATTATTTTCAAATCCACTCTGAACTTTCCTACCCAAACATTTTGTTCATGCTGTTCCAACATTTCTTCCTGGCAAAATTCTATGCATAACTCAGGTTTAGGCCAGTTGGAAGAAACCTCTTTCTCCTTTTAACTTATAAAATCCTTTGCATCTCTTATGATATTTATCTATTTTTCCCAGTTTCATTATTATATGAATCTATATGTTATCGCTATTGGAATGTAAGTTTTCAAGGACAAGAACTGTATCTTTTCTGCAGCCATTACAATGAACAGACACCCAATAAGTGTTGAACGACACTCAATAAGTATTGAATGAATTAACTGATAAATCAACCACTCTTTCAGAGACCCAAGCTGCTCTTTTGATTAGACTTGAGTTTATCAAGCAATATTTCTACCCACTTTCAAACATTTCCCATTGTAAGCCTACACTTATGATAAAGTAGATGCTTCATGTAGATTCAAATAAAGGACACCAATAACCGACTAAAGCAATAAACTACTGATGTGAAATCACAGATATGTAAAATAGTAGGATTCTTTCCAAAACATTTTGAAAACTTAAGTGTTTACATCATCCAGTTTCTGCTAAGTTGCTTGTTTCCTTTTCTGCACTAGAGCAGGCTTGCAGATTTCTAATTTTCTTACATAACTTCTTCAGCAGATTCCAAGTGTTTGGTAATACGTGTGTTTGCCCTTGTGCTATCAAGAGCAACAACTCCAAAAATGCTTTGGCTACACTGGTTTTAATTTCAACATCAATTTGAAGCAACCGATGAAATCAGATCATTTCTTGGCCACATTAATTTGTTTTCATATATTGTTTTACAATCAGGTTGATGTGTTTCCTAAGACAAAACGATATATTAAAATTATTTCTTTTTTGTGAGTTTGATAAGAAGGTGCTTCTCGTGCAAGGTTTCTTCCTCATGATTTTTAACAATCTTTGTAAATACACTAAGGAGCAATGCATTCCATAAGATACAGAGTATTCATGAATGGTAATAACTAAATCTGAGGTGACATTTTCATCATCATAAAGCCAAGGTTTTTGGGGAGCATATCATTTAGAAACTCTGGTGCTGTTGCACAGGCTCCTGATCAAACCTTAGTGGGCTGTAGGGCTCATCGTTGGACATCATCATCATTGTCACCCGAAACAACAAAATGTCAAAACAAAAAAAAAGGGCAAGGAATGGGAGGGGTGGTATATGGAAGGCAACTAGCATTTATTGAGAATCTATGCTGTGCTCATTGTAATAGATGTGAAAATGAAAAGTTAATTAACTTGAGCATTCAGCTAGTAAAAGGCTGACATGAAGTCAGCATCTGAAATGCCATTAAGTTGCCACCATACAAAAGCTTTTAAAGATAAACACTATTCTTACCCATTGATAACACATAAATTTTCTATTGGAAATAGAGTCCTTTCTTTTGGTCTGAGGTTTATATTAAGATGAGTGCATACTAGCATATGTTAAATAAACTCCATACAGTCTTATAATGGGCTGTCTGAACCAAAGACATATACTGGACCAGAACAAACTACTTTGCTACTCTGAGACCACATGTGTGTGTAGTGGTAGAAGACAGTTGTAGTTGCAGCAGGGAAGGGAAGTGGCTTGGATAAGGTATTAAGGTAAAGAGGAAGGTGGAGAGAAAAAAAGATGGAAAAACAACTTTTAAGTTGTATTCTTAATCCTGTTTCTCTTATTAAGAAATTAATACATAAAATGGCAGGTAAGCTGAGTTGTTTTTAATGTTAAAAAAAACACCGTACAGTATATCTTAAAGAATAATTATAAAACCTTATAAAGAAATTGTATTAGAAAGTAGAACAGTGACATTCAGAACAGGCTCATGCTAACAAAAATAAGAAATTTCTAGTTAGATACATTATCTTCTTCAGTAACGATAAAATAAATATGCTGGTTTTACTTAAGGCCTTATGGGAGGGGGGGGGAAGAGGAACAAATGTAATCTGAACAATAAAGATTTAATAAATAAAAAAAAAAAAAGAAATTAATACATAAAATGGCAGGTAAGCTGAGTTGTTTTTAATGTTAAAAAACACCCTACAGTATATCTTAAAGAATAATTATAAAACCTTATAAAGAAATTGTATTAGAAAGTAGAACAGTGACATTCAGAACAGGCTCATGCTAACAAAAATAAGAAATTTCTAGTTAGATACATTATCTTCTTCAGTAACGATAAAATAAATATGCTGGTTTTACTTAAGGCCAAAACAAACAAAACAAAAAAAACACACCTAGTAAGATCAACTTAACCAAAACATTTCCTCCTTTATTGATTAGACTTATCTAGTATATATTAGAAGATTGCTGAATAAACTTTCATGAGGATAGAAATTATATAATCATTTTTTCCAAAGACACACCTCTTTAATTCTGATGATGGCTCTCGCTTTTAAAACCGTGTGTGCGCTTATTTCATTAACTTCTATCTGACGAGCCTTCCTGGACTCTCACATGGCTCACAGGGTGCATTTATTCAGATTCTAAAATCCTGAAGAGCCGCCAGAGGGGACAGAGGAGACTGCTGCTGACAGCGAGGCAAGGTCAAGGGCCTGGACAGCTGGGGATGCATCACTCAGGGTTCCCTTCCTCACCCCACGGACGGCTTCGATTTCACTAACCGGTTCCAACATTTCCAATATAGAAAATAAGATTCAAAACAGCCACCACAAAGACTGAGTCTTGATTTCAAATCAAAAGACAAGTAATTATAATTTATGGTACATGAATAGACAGTTATATAGATATTCATACAGAGGCTGTCTACCTTTTTTTTAAAGTAAATTTCTTGTAACAATTGTGAGTTGTTTCTCCATAAAAACAATGGTTAAAAATAAATTCTTTGAGACAACTTACATAATTGTTCCCCAACTTTCTGGGCCAGGGAAAATCCATCATTTTGCCAGATGGAATCTCGGTTAGTGATCATTGCCAATGAATAAGTGCTCAAGCACACTTTCCTGGAATGGGACTCCCCGGGCATGACTTTCTCCAAATCTCCCTGGGGAGTCCAGATAATGGTGTTTCTGTTCTCATAAAGTAAGTCATGTCCCGTACAACAGCTGCTACCACACCTGAGATCAGCTGCCTTAAACTGTCCCGGCGACTTTTTACCTCGTTAAATGCTATTTCCTGGCAGAGGAGAAGCAGGCTTCAGTGGGCTTCCTTAGAGAAATGTCAAAATTGTTTAGTGTGATATGGTAACCGACTGGCTGTTTCTGTATCCACAAAACAGAAAATAAATTTCATATTTCTGAGACATGAAATACTGAGCACAAAATCAATATCAATACATTGTCTGGTAGAATCGATTTACTTCAACACAAGGCTGCATGCTTTGCTTTAAAGCAACCCAATATTAGAATAAGTGAAAATATATTTAAAAGCAAAATAAAAAGAAACAGTGATTGTGTGATCAAGAATAGGTCACATTATAAACTGATGAACAAAAATAGATACAGAGGCAGAGCAGCATTGAACAGACTATCAAACTACAGTGGGAAGCCTGGGGAGGGTTGGGGTGGGGTAAGAGATCAATCGAAGGACTTGTATGCAGGCATATAAGCATAACCAATGGACATAAGACACTGGAGGGATTACAAAAATCTCAGGGGATTAAAAATGGTGGCAGAGTAACTGGATACTGCATGGACATGTCCTCAAGGAACAAACTGGAATTACTACTAAAATACAGAAAAACTTCCCGAATAATCAACGGAAAACTCGCAGGAGAGAACCCCGATACCCGAGGACCAAAAGTGGAGATCGCATAGAGAGTCAATGTTCACATTCTAATCCCCATGTGTACCTTATCTCACATGGGAAAAGGGATGTTGGTAGTGTGATTAAGTTATGGATTTTGAGATGAAGGGATTATCCGTGATTATCCCAGCCCACCCAATGCCATCACAGGAGACCCAATAAGAAGAAAGCCAGAAGGTCTAAGGAGACAGGCAATGGAAGCAGAGCTGTTGTGATGTACTTTGAATATGGAGCAAGAGACTAGCACCCATTAAATGCAGGCGGCTCTGGAAGCTGGGTCAGATTGAGGAAAGGGGCATTTCCCTGGAGCCGACACCCTGATTTTAGTCCTGTGAGACCCCTTTCGGACTTCTGACCTTCAGAACTGTAAGACAATAAATGTGTTGTTTTCAGGAAAAAAAAAAAAATCTCAGTAGCAGTGCCTTCAAGTGTGGGTTTTAAGTGATATGATTTTCCAATAAAAATTCTTTAAAATTCAATCTCTGAGCCCAGCCATTATGGCTCAGGGGTTGAGCATCAACCCATGGATCAAGAGGTCACCAGTTCTACTCCTGGTCCAGGCACATACCCGGGTTTTGGGCTCGATCCCCAGTGGGGGATATGCAGGAGGCCGCCAATGATTCCCTCTCATCATTGATGTTTCTATCTCTTCCTCTCCCTTCCTCTCAGAAATCAAAAATATATTTTTAAAAAATTCAATGTTTGACAGAATTGGACCCAATGCATTAAATAATTGTGTATATAATAGCTTCTATGTCTAGTACTATACATGTATAGTGCATTATTAGAATTCATAAAGATACTGAAAAACTTTTTTCCTCACTGAACTTTAGTGAGGAGACATAAAAGTTGAAAAAGGACATTTCCAATAAATTCAAAAAGAAACTGAACTTATAAATTAATAAATAAATCTAATAAAACCAATGTGCCCCCCCCCAATAGGCAATGCAATGGATTATTTAAATAAAGAAAATGAGTTGAAAATGAATTAAAATTCCACAAGAACTTTCCAAAATATTACTTCAGGAAGACAACTCTAAAACATAAATCAATCCAACTTTAAAATTCTAGAGAGAGCCTAGTGAAACACCTTTGAACAAATGAGTACTTCTGAAGTAATATCATCATAGACTTCAAATACCTCTGTATGAAAGACATAAATAGTAGGGAATTTGGTCAAACCCAATAATCACTGAAGGGATACTGTTTACTAAGAAAAGTTTAAGTGCGATAATATTGTCTCTCCCTTTCCTGTCCATTGGTCCACTACTACCACCTATTTTTTTCCATACAACCCCACCCCTCCCTCATTTAAATTTAAGTTAACCTCTGGATTACAGCTTTTTCTTCCTAATAATAAGTCTTATTGATTCTGTTCTTTCCCATCCTACATCGAGGTTTACAGAATTGATCTTCCTAAAATACTGCTTTAATAACATCAAAAAGCTTCAATTGTTCTTTATAGCTTATAAAGTTAAACTCAAATTCCACACACATGCACGCATGTGGTCTTTCTAGTCCACTCTGCTCTATCACTCTTCCTTTCACATGAACTGGGGGGCCCTGCCTGCCCTCTGTTGGTGCTTCACTTTTCTGATTGTTTCTGTTCGGAGCATTCTCCTAGCCTGGGATTCCCTCCAGAACCCATACCTACCCACCCAAACAAAGCATAGCCTGTGTGGGCTTCTCACATGCTGCCCTTTTGAATTCACCCATTCAGGGGATTTTGGCCTGAATAAAGGAAGCTATAATTGTCAAGTCCAAAAGTAGTTTAGTTGTCACTCTACAAGATTTCTCTAAAATCTGATAATTACTACTCTCTTACTTGAAGTATTAGTCATCCTTGATTTAAAAGACAAAACAATTTTTCTTATTAAAAATTAACAGTATAACATCACATAGGAAATTTAGAAAACACAAGCAAGAAGGTACAAGTCAAAAACTGTTCTATCACTTACATAAGCCGTGTTTAATACTATTCTAACCATCAACAAAATGAAAAGGGAGCCCACTATATGGGAGAACATATTTGGCAATAATACATCTGATAAAGGGTTAATATCTAAAATATATAAGTAACTCATACAATTTAACAGAAGGAAGAAAAACAATCCAATTAAAAAATGGGCAAAAGACCTAAATAGACACTTCTCCAAAGTGGACATGCAGATGGCCAAGAGACATATGAAAAAATGCTCAAAGTCACTGATCATCTGAGAGGTGCAAATTAAAATGACAATGAGGTATCACCTCACACATGTCAGATTTGCTACCATTAACAAATCAACAAATGACAAGTACTGGCGAGGATGTGGACATAAGGGAATCCTAGTACACTGCTGGTGGGAATATAGACTGGTGCAGCCATTATGGAAAACAGTATGGAGTTTCCTAAAAAAATTAAATATGGAACTGCCATTTGACCTAGTGATCCCACTTCTAGGAATATATCCGAAATACCAATAAAAAAGAATGTATGCACCCCTATGTTCATAGCAGCACAATTTACAGTAGCTAAGATCTGGAAACAGCCCAAGTGCCTATCAACAGATGAGTGGATAAAAAAGCTGTGGTACATTTATACCAT
>NW_005356150.1:314237-348146 GCF_000412655.1 Myotis brandtii
ACTTTACTAGTAAAACAGCATGGAGGGACCTGGAGAGTATCATGCTAAGTGAAATAAGTCAATCAGAGAAAGACAAGTATCACATGATCTCACTCATGTGGAATCTAAGTAATAAAATAAATTGATGAATGGAGTGGACCTAGACACATGGAAGCATGGAACAGAGTGCAGAAACTTGGAGGGAAGGCCGAGGAGGGTGGGTGGGTGAGAGGTAATCAACCAAGGACCTTGTTTGCATATATGCATGGCCCACAGACACAGACAATGGGGTAGTGAGGGCCTGGAGCAAGATAGAGGGGGTCAATGGGGGGAAAAAGGGACATAAGTAATACTTTCAATAATAAAGAATTTTAAAAAAAATACAATTCAATATTCTTCCTGCATTATTCTACATTCTACTTTTTCTCCATTTATATAATATATAAAGATGGACAATATAATGTACTTCATGTCACTGAACTGTATATTTAAAGATGGCTGAAATGGTAAATTTTATGCTATGTATATTTTACCACAATAAAAAATATGAGATTGTGCAGCAAGTACAAATTTATAACATTTTCTTTTCATTTAATAACAAGTAAATTTCTATGACATTTCTATTTCTCAAAAATATTTTTTATTCTTGTCTTATATTTTTATCCATGATAATAAGTTTAATCATTTGGTTCAAGTGGTGACTGTCTAAATTCTCCATTGTTAAAGGATCTTTTCTCTTTGTAATAAAAAATTATCTGTGACATAATTTGAGACTGACAATTTATCATATATATAAATACACACACACACACACACACACACACACACACACACTAGTATATATATACTAGTGGCCCGGTACACGAAATTCATGCACATTAAAAGGGAATTAGAGGAAATAGTTTAATATTGTTATTTGCCCTTTCTCTATAATAAAAGTGTGTCAGAGATGAAAGAAAATTAGTAAAATGTATATGAAAATCTTCCTCCTGTCAGAGTCTGGGGCACTCCATGGGACCCAGAGTCAAGTCCCCGCCCACCTGTGTGCACCTCGAAATCGCGTGAGACCCAGACCCAGCCGGCTACACCCCCATTGGGCAAGATCCAGAGCTGGTCAGCCCCACCCCTGTCAAGCCCCACCAGGTGGGGGGCGTAGCCTCAGGTCCCCCGACCCGGGGTTGGGGGGCGCGACTGAGGTCCCCCGTCAAGCCCTGCTGGGCAGGAGGGTGTGGTCTGAGATCCCCTGTCAAGCCCCACTGGGCTGGGGGTGCAGCCTCAGGTCCCCTGCCCCGGCCCAGTGCCACGCAGCCTCAGGTCCCTGCTGATCGCTCGTTACGGCTCGTTACGGCACCCCCGCCTCTGCTGTGGGCACAGCCATCTTGTGACAATGTGATGCACTGAGGGTCAATTTGCATATTACCATATATATATATATGTTTTATTCCTCTCAGAGAGGAAAGGAGAGGGAGAGAGATACAGAAACAACGATGAGAGAGAATCATTGATTGGTTGCCTCCCACCCCCGGGGATAGAGCCCACAACCGGGGCATGTGCCCCAACTGGGAAGTGAACCCTGACCTCCTGGTTCATAGGCTGATGCTCAACTGAGCCACACTGACCTGGAAGTGCTTCAAAAGGTAGTAATCATTTGGGTCAAATGTTGCTGAGAGAGAGAAAGATGAGAACAGCAGCTGGACCTTTGGATTTGGCAAGATGGTAGATAGTTGATGTCCTTAACAAGAACAATTTCAATGGTGTGTGCTTTAAAGAAAGAATGGAAGAAAAGGATATGAGGCCAGCAAGTACATATAATCCTTTACCAGAGATTTTTCTCTAAAGGAAAAGAGGGCTATTGTTTCTAAGGAAGGATTTTTTAAAATGTTGAGAGCTGTATAGCATGTTTCTAACTGATAGGCAGAAACTAGAAGGGAGAAATTGATGTCATGAAGGAGGGAGGTAATTACTGAAACATAGTCCTTGACTGAATGAGAGGGATTGGGATTCATAGTAGAAGTACAAGGGTTGACCCCAGAGAGGTACAGACTTAGCTCATCTATTGTAATAGGGGAGAAGGCAGAGTGTAAAACTACAGGTATGGGCACGCTGGTTGATTTGGGAGGTAGAAGGATAGGAGCAGGGTTGTTTTTTTGTTTTTTTTCTGTTGTAAAATAAGATAAAATCTTTGGATTGCGGTGATATTTTATAGATCTAAGTCATGTTCATTTCTCTATTAAACTGAAATTCATGTTTTCAGAAAACAAAGGGGGTGAGAGAAGATAAGAGCTAGGAAGCTAACTTAGTTTTGTTTTTGTTTTTGTTTTTCTAAAATCTGGCTCAGATTTTTTACAAGGGGACCAAAAAGACAATTCAATGGGAAAAGCATAGTGTTTTTAGTAAATGTGGCAGGGACAACCAGATATCCACATGCAAAAGAATAATGTCGAACCTGTACCTCATAGCCATATATAAAAAATAACTCAAAATTGATCATATACCTAAATTTAAGAACAAAACTGTAAAACTCTTAGAAGAAAATAACAGTTGTAAATCTTCGTGACCTTGGATTAGGCAATGGCTCTTAGAACATCAAAATCATAAACAACTAAAAACAGATTAACTGAACTTCATCAAAATTAAAAACTTTTGTGTCTTAGAGGACATTATAAAAAAGTGAAAGACAACCTGTAGAATATGAGAAAATATTTGAAAATCATATATTTGATAAGGGTTAGTATTCAAAATATATAAAGAACTCTTTCAAACTCAATGATAAAAAGACAAATAACCTAATTAAAAATGGCAAAGGATGGGAACTGATATTTCTCCAAAGAAGTTATATAAGTGGCTAATAAACACATGAAGACATGCTCAACATCATTAGTCACTAGGGAAATACAAATCAAAACCACAATAAGATAGCATTCTACACCCAGGATGATTATACTAGTATATAATCTATATATATAAAAGTGTAATATGCAAATAGACCAGACCGTGGAACCAGTCGCTATGATGTGCACTGACCACCAGGGGGCAGACACTCAACTCAGGAGCTGCCCCCAGCCACAGGCCCCAATCAGGGAATGGGGAACTGGGGGTGGGTGGTGGTGGATGCGGGCGGCATCAGGCCAAGGCGGGTGCAAGCCAGAGGGGCCCCAACCTCCCCGCTGGTTGCCCCATACACAGAGGGCTACCAGTGTTGGTGGTGGGGGGCGGGACTGGCTGCCAGAAGCCAGGAAAGATCAGCCCTGACCGCAGGCCAGGCCTAGAGACCCTACCTGTGCATGAATTCCGTGCGCCTGGTCTCTAGTAAATAAAACAAATGGTAAGTGTTTGTGAGAATGTAGAGAAATTGGAAATATCATACACTGCTGATGAGAATACAAAATGGAGCAGGTACTCTGAGAAACAGTTTATCAGTTCCTCAAAAAGTTAAACATGTAGTTACTACATATACCCAAGAGAACTGAAAACATGCCCATAGAAAAACTTGTGTCCAAATGTTCATACTAGCATTATTAACCCCAAAGTAGAAGCAACCCAAATGACCATGAACTGATTTAAAAAAATGTGATATATATACATACATACATACATACATACATACTAGGGGCCTGGTGCACGAAATTCGTGCATGGGGGGTGGATCCCTCAGCCCGACCTGCACACTCTCCAATCTGGGAGCCCTCAGGGGAGCCCTCTCCAATCCGGGGGGAGTTTCTTTTGTAATCATATGAGCGAATTGTCTGAGACCCCAACCCAGTTTGGCTTGGTGCTCACAGAATAATAGAGGTCTTTTTTTTTTCTTTGCTCCATTGGTGGAGATTTCCTAGAAGGTGCAGGTTATCTTCCTTTTAATTTTCCTCGACACTCTGACTTTACTTATGTCTCTCACCTTTGCTTTCCCTCCATCCCCCACCCGCAACAGTAACTTGCTCCAGGCTCACTTAGCTCTAGTGTCTAGGAAATCCCGCAAAGCGTCTGCCACCAGAACTACGATTCCCAGCATTCCTGGTGCTCCCTGTGCTCTTGGTTTCCACTTCCGGTCCAGGGGCTGCAGAAACCAAAAGGACTGGAAACTCCAGCCGCCCTCAGGCCGGGCTGACAGGACTGGACACTCCAGTGGCGTTCCCCGGGACCTCGGCCACTTGGTACTGGTGAGCACATGCACTGGCCACAGGCTCGGAGTGGGCAGGGTCCCAGGGACGTCTGCTGCATTGCCCCGGCTCAGAGTGGGCGGGGTCCCGGGGACTCCTGCCATTTCGCTCTGGTGACAAGGTGGGCAGGAGTCCCACCCTGCCCCTGGCCACTCGGTGCCTGTGCGCTGCCCACAGGCCTGCCAGCTTTGTTGGGTTAATTTGCATACTCACTCCTGATTGGCTGTGGGCATCATGGAGGGACAGTCAATTTACATATTTGTCTATTATTAGTATAGATACACACAGTAGAGTAATATTCAGCCATAAAAAGTAATGATACTGTTACAGGCTTTAACATGGATGAACCTCTAAGACATATGCTATGTGAAAGAAGGCAAACACACACACAAGGACATATTGCATGATTACATTTATATGAAATGACACTAGAGGTAACTTCATAGACAAGATGAAATTTAACTGACCACTGACAAAGTGGGACAAGAGCACTCCAGATAAAGGGATCAACACTAGCAAGGATACAGAGGTATGAAGCTTCTGGGATATATTTGAAATAAAGTGGTTGTGATGTAGCCTGGGTATAGGATAAAGAACCACAGAAGAGTAAGTCAGGGAGGTAGGCTGAGGTAATTTCTAAATGAAATTTAGACCACTGACAAAGTGGGACAAGAGCACTCCAGATAAAGGGATCAACACTAGCAAGGATACAGAGGTATGAAGCTTCTGGTGGGTATTTGAAATAAAGTGGTTGTGATGTAGCCTGGGTATAGGATAAAGAACCACAGAAGAGTAAGTCAGGGAGGTAGGCTGAGGTAATTTCTAAAGGCTTGAATCCCTTGAAATCTATTCAATGAGAAGTCCTCTTTGCTTTTACAGCAGCTCTATTATGCTACTTTTAAAACTTCTGTATTACATATTTTTGTTAACTATCTATAAGTCTGTCTCACTTAATGGACAGGGAAATCCCTAATGATTAGAAATCATGCCTTAATTTACTCTGGCTTCTCAGGGCCCAGTGCAAAATGTGTAATACATAGAATATGCCCCCTAAGAGTTTGTTGACTTTGAATTACTAAAATGAATTCAGTTAAGACCACAGAATCCAGAGAGATGCTGGTAATCTACTACAAATGACCTGCAAGTATGATAATAAACTTCCTTACCCTTACTTACTTTCTCTTGAACCACTGATATTGTAAAGAGACTTAAAAAGAATTGTTTTTTAAATTGAAGTTTGGAGCCCTGGCCGGGTAGCTCAGTTGGTTAGAGCATCATCCTGATATGCCAAGGTTTCAGGTTTCGATTCCCCAGTCAAGGCACATACAAGAAGCAACCAATGAATGCATAAATAAGTGGAACAACAAAGTGATGTTTCGCTCTCTCCTTCCTTTTGCTCTAAAAAAATCAATAAAATAAATTTTAAAAATAATAATTAAATGAAGTTTGAATCCTAGTAAAATTTGGTTTGAGCCGTGGTCGGCAAACTGCGGCTCGTTCCTAAGCCTTAGGAGTACCCTAATTAAGTTAATAACAATGTACCTACCTATATAGTTTAAGTTTAAAAAATTTGGCTCTCAAAAGAAATTTCAATCGTTGTACTGTTGATATTTGGCTCTGTTGACTAATGAGTTTGCCGACCACTGGGTTAGAGCAATTGTATTGAGTGGTAGATTTTGGTGAATGGGCAAAGAACTATTTGTTCTTTGTAAATCAAAATACTTCAAAAATATCAGAGACTTTCACTTTAAACTGTAAGAATCAAAGGAGATTGAAGTGAAATACTAAAAAATATTTTTAATAAATTTTCAGCTTACATAAAATAATTTCTCTAAAAAGACCTTGGGATATTTATCATGGGAGCTAGTGGTGGTTAAGAAGAGATTAGAAAACTATCTATAGAGATAGAGTTAGATATTTTTTCTAATCCAGTCAGGGACCTTGGGGCCTTTTCAAACATTTTAATTTTCTATAAATCTTTATTATGAAGGTCATACAGTGGGAACACTTCAGAAAACAGTAGCTCTGTAAGGGAACTGTGTGGTGAGGCTTACCGTTAATTTTTTCATCAGGCAGTTTTAAACTCTTTTTCTCATCTGGGAGTTATTGCAGTAAACCCTACAGTGTCAGCAGCACATTTATAATACTTGGTAATTTTTCCAATTATATTATACATGGTATGGTTAATCATCTTGTAGCTAAGAATCCTAATTGTGTTTCAGCTTCCCAAGTCAGTTTAAAATGGTGAAACTTGGCTCCAGGTAGCAGAGAGTGAAACACTAGAGGGAACAAACAAAACCCATGTTCAGGAAGTAACTGGAGTGCCCTTGATGAAGTGCAAACACAGGCTAGTTACGACTACTCTCTCTTGCTGGCAGGACTTCAGAAATGAAGAAAGTCATTTAATTGCAGGAGTTAATAGATTAGATAGCTTGAAGGACAATGGGTACAGTTAATATTGTTGAATAGTGATTCATTATTAACATCATTGAAAGCCTGAATTTTGCACAGTAATACTGTTGTAATATGTGGCTAAAATATGAAGTGTTGTTTGGCAAGCATCACAGGACAGACACTTTCTGCCATGGGCACAGAGTCGTACAGAGATGTTATGAGCCTCATAAAACAATATATTTCTCCTATGTAAATAAGCAGCATGTTACTGACAGAAGTGCAGCGGAAAGGTCAGAACCCCCACGGGGAGATGGAACATAGAGTAAGTGGAGGCTATCAGTGGGCAGAGCTGTCCTGACTTCTGTGGCACCTCTAAGGGTGAACAGCATAGGGTTTACTTAGATGAGTACTTTCCAAGGACCACAAGAGAGAAAAGTGATACACAAAATTTAAATATTTTAAGCCTTGGCCAGGTAGCTCAGTTGGTTAGAAGTCATCCTGATAACACTAAGGTTGCGGGTTCAATCTCTGGGCACATACAAAACTCAACCAATCAAGGCATAAGTGGAACAACAAAGTGACCTCTCTCTCTTTAGAATCAGACTTCAACCTCTGAGAGATCTAGGTCAGCTAGACAAATATAATGGACTTTAAACCCAAATTTAGCACAACTAATAATATCACAACAATAATGACTATGGCAACAGCAGCAAAGTATAGGCCTCCTAAGTATTACTGTGGATTCAAAAACAAACAAAAATTAGAAAAAACAACAAAAAACAACACACAGGCCCTCTCTTTTTTAGGAAGTCACAGAGAAATCCTATATAATAAAGAGCTAATATGCTAATTAGACCGGACCATGGAATGACCTTCCGGAACAACCTTCTGGAACAACCAGGGGGCGGGGGATGAGGCCACATGACAGCCAGGGCTGCCCTGCATTGATCGCCCAGCAGAGGGTGGCGGCAGCTGGGGCTGTGAGGGCCCAGCCCCTTACATGAATTTTGTGCATCGGGCCTCTAGTATAAACATACAAAAGGATGAAGTAACTCAAGGTAGAAGACAGGCAGGAATAATTGTAAAATAAGCAGAAAGGCATATATTAATCTTAGCCTGTCAACTAAATATTCAATCTTGAATAATTCATCTAGTTCAATAACTATTTGTGAAATGAATAACCTTTTCAGAATCATGGTTTCTTTATGCAAGGTTACTTTTCAGATCTGAAATTTTTTTCACAGGGCTATCTGAAAAAACTATGATACAGACAAAAAATGTTACATGTGAAGTTATTATAATTTTTCTAGCATTATTGAGATATAATTGACAAATAGACAAATACAAATTGTATATATGATTTGATCTATGTTTACTGTGAAGTGATTACCACAATCAGGCAAATTAACACATTCATCACCTCACATAGTTACAATTTTGTTTTTCTGTGGTGAGAACATTAAGACCTATTCTCTTAGCAAATTTCAAGTATAAAATGCAGTATTGTTACCTACAGTCATCACGTTATACATTGGAACCCCAGAAGTTATTCATCTTATAACTGAAAATTTGCACCCTTTGACCAATACCCCCCTTTTCCCCTGACCCCACTACCCCTGGCAACCACTCTGCTTTCATAAGTTCAACATTTTTAGATACCACATATAAGATCATATGGTATTTGTCTTTCTGTGTAAGGCTTATTTCACTTAGCATAATGTCTACCAGGTCCATCCATATGGTTGTGTGTATGTACACATCATATTATATATGATTCTATATACAAGAAATATATACATATACACAATATCCCAACATATACATATACACAATATCCAACAGTTATCAGGTATATAGATTGAAAATATTTTCTCCCATTCCATAAACTGCCTTTTCAATTTGCTGATGGTTTCTTCTGCTGCAAAGAACCTTGTAGTCCCTCCCCACTTGTTGATTTTTGTTTTTGTTGCCAGTGATTTAGTGTCAGATCAAAAAAATCATTGCCAAGACCAATGTCGAGGAGCTTTTCCCAAACATTTTCCTCTAGCTTCGGGTCTTACATGTAGGTCTTTAATCCATTTTGAGCTAATTTTTGAGTATGATAAGGGTCTAGTTTCATTCTTTTGCATGTGGATAGCCAGTTTTTCCACCATTTATTGAAGAGACTATCCTTTTTCCACTGTGTATTCTTGGTGTCCTTGTCAAAGATTAGTTGACTATATATGCATGGGTTTATTTCTAGAGTTAGGAGTTAAAGTTGGTCCTATATCTTGGTCCCAACTTGTGTGAAGATACAGAGCCAACTTGTGTTAAGAAAATGAATCCAGTAGGTTAGTAGAGTGCATAAAGTGTAGCAGTTATCTAATCACAAGGTGATGGAGGCCTAAATTGGGGTTGAGATCATTGATGGGGGTGGGGGAGGAGATGGGGATGTTGGAAATACTGACAAGATTTAGTAACAGATTATCTAAAAAGTTTGAGTCTAGTGGTTGACAGAATGAAACTTAGCCAAGTTGAGAGGGAAAGATTGAGAAAATGAGTTGTGTTTGGGCACAGTGACTTTATGGCAAAGGTTAGAGTAGAGATGACTAGCAGGAGCCAGAAACTCAGAAGTGACTTCAGGGGATTTCACTGAGACAGTGATTTGAAAATCATCATCCTGAAACTAGATTAGCCGTGGAAGGGACAGCTGACAGAGGGGGAGGCAGTGGCCAAGGAAGGAGACGTGGAGGTCACTGAATTTAGAGGGGAAAAGAAAGGAACACCACAATAGGAAGGCACAATACAGGAAACGGGAAATTTTCAAGAATACACGAAGCACCATAACACATTAATGATGATGAAAATTGTTCTTTAAAAGTGAAAAATTTTACAAAATATATTCCTATGTAAATACATTGAAAGAAGTCCAGAAAAATAGATAACCAAACCTACAATAATAGTTACCCCCCTAGAGGAGAGAGGAAGGAATTAGAATGTAGAGCAAGAGACTCAAGTGGAACTTCAGTCATATCAGGAATGCTTTAAATTTTTCTAAGAAGCATGTATTCCCTATGTAATTCAAAAATACTAAAAAATGAAACAAATGGACAAGAAAGCACTTATAGAATAGAACAACTCTCTCAGGCAGAACATGCTCTTCCAGGGAAAGATTTGTTCCTAGTGCACACTGAAAAGTGACTTATTGTAGTTTCCCTCACTTATCTATCAAATTAAGAACACTTCTGCAACATAAGCAAAGATATTTTAACTCTATATTCTTCATCATATTATTTTAGGTAAATAATTATCATAGTTATAGCTATTTATTCATTCTTATTACAGAAAATGAAAGCATTTTAATCACTCCTAATTGCTTTATGTTTTTATGTAGGAGCCAAGTACAAACTTTCATTGTTAGTATGTCTATAGGACACTCATCTGTAGGAAAGGAGACCATGACCTTACCTTGGTCTAAACAGAAACATGCTGGGTAAGTTTTTTGCTTATGAATAATGGACCTCCGACTTTTTTGTGTGACACTGTTGGAGATTTTTCCGTATCTGTGACTCCCTGAAATACTGATCACTTCAATAGCTTTAGATTACAGAACAGTAAACCACAACCTGGGATCTTTCCAGGATGACAAAACAGAGAGTTCTCCCCCGTCTTCTTCTGTCTCCTATGACTAATCTTTCTTCAGGGCCTGACCTTTATTTCTGCCACCATGTTCTGTTACATTCAATGAAAAGAAGGAACAAATTCTCTTAAAATGTAACAAACACAACATTTTCTACAGATAGCGTTTACTTATAACAATGGTTGTGCTTTAGCAATTTGCAAGCAAGTGACTGTCTTGCTAAAGCATATCCATTTCTTCTTACCCCAACTTTTTTGGTATATTTTTAAACAATGTTATTGAGGTGTATTTTACATATCATAAAATCCAACTTTTCAAGTGTACAGTATGATGATTTTTAGTAACTTTACCAAGTGGTATAACTATCACCATAAATCAGCTTCAGAACATTTTTCCTGCCCCCAATAAGTTCCCTCAGAACATTTACAGTTAATCTCTGTCCCCCACCCCCAGCCTATCACAACTCTACTTTATGTTTCTATAAATTTGCCTTTTCTAGGCATTTCATATAAATGGAATTGTATACAATATATAGTTTCTTGAATCTTTAATCTGACTTTATAGAACAAAACTAGAGGTTTTCCTTTGCCTTTAAGAAAATCACACACTGAAAGGAAATATTTACCTTTCAAACTAAACATTACAATAAATACTGTTTAACATCTAAAAAACTAAGAATATTAATTCTGTTCTCTCTTTAAGTTCTAACATTTAGAAATTCTAAAAGCAGTATTATGTTATAGTGTTAAAAACATGAAAAGAATGACTGATCTTTCTCACATGTTGAAACAGAAAATAAGATAGCCTCCTCTGAAGTTTCAAATTATTTTAACATGTCGCACTTTACATATAATACAGAGCTTGTCCTTTTACTCATTTAGGATGAAATGTAACTTTCTCTTCAAGGAAAAATTTTAAATGGCCTGTTTGCTAACATACTAGTTAATACCTATAGTTTTTATATTATTTTCTTCCTCAGTATTTTTACAAGGAAAAACGTAAGAATATCATGTGTAACAAGAGGGACTGGACTGTTCCAGCCTTGCTTATGGGATGCACCTGTCCAATAATCTCATTTCTGTGAGAGCCTCTGACCTGCCAAAGTTGTACATGGTACTTATACCTTGGAGAAGAGCAAGCATTTACTCCTTTAAAGTAGGCATGTATGATGAGAATTTATGCTTTTCAGCCTCTGGTGAATTTTAGTAAGCACACATCTTAATTACAGAAAATAATTCTTAACAGTATTTTGAATTGCTGTTGTCAGTTTTAGATGATATATATGGATTAGCTAATGCTTTTGCTGAATGAATATATCACTAAGTACTCTGTCTTTGGTTCAGAATTCAGTATAAAATAGATCATTCCACTAAGTTCTACCAAAATCAAAAGACATTATCCTTAAGCTTTTCTCATGAAGCCACTCTAACTGTGAGAGATTCTATGAAGATTAGAAAAATTATTTTTAATATAATTATGTCTTCAATGCCAGTTTTAGATAATTATAGAAATATAGAAAAAAATTATTCATCTAAATAAATAATGTCTCAAGATATAAATTAGCCATAAGCAATAAATGATACTTAGCTCCTCTTTGGCCTCTCAAAACATCACATTTGAAAATGTGTTACTCCTCTATGCTTTTTTTTTTTTTTTACTGCCACTATCTGAAGAGCAGAAAAATAATAAGCACTTGCTGATAACAATTCATAGTTCTATTACATCTCAGGAAGAAATGAAACTATGTGTAAGAATTGAAACTAAGAAGAAGAAAAATCAAAGTGATTCAATCTGGGGAAAAATACTGAACAAAGTCTAAACTCTAAAAATTCTAAGTTATCAAAAACACAGCCAAAAACCACTTCCGAAAAGCCCTAGAAATCAACCTTTTAACCTGTTTTTGAAAAATCATAGGACATTTCATCACTCCGGAAATCTCAGTACCAATGGTTCTTTCTTGGTTTTATGTTTGATGTTAACTGATATGGTAACTGCTGAAAACCAAAATGTTCCGTATAAATGTGTTATACTAATCTTAATAAGTACAAACAGAATTTTATTTTTTGTTTTGTAAAGTCAATCAAACTTACATGATCATAGGTCAAACAAAAATAGATTTTGCTGAATTGTGTTTTGTTGTTTTTTTTTAGGAAAAGCCCAGCTAAATTCTTCTTGACAATTCCTTGAAAAAAGTTGGTAAGCCAAAGTAAATATTGTATTAGAGAACAGGGGCACGACAATAGACTTAGTACATACTGCCAGCCTTTGTGTTTAAGACTAGGGCAACTAACACACTGTTAAAGAGAAAAGTGGCAGCTTCCCTAAAGAAAAGATTGAGAGAAAGTTGTGTGTGTGTTTTTATCTATTTAAAATTTATAAATTAACCAATAACTTGTTCCGGAAAATAACTGCAAATAAAAACACCTTTGTATGCTCATTTTTGAAATGAAGGGCTTAATAGCTATTCTGTTACTTCAAAGATATATAAAGGATTTAAAACATTTTCAGTTACATTTAATTATCTCCACTTGTCTTTTGACAATTTGTCTCACAATCTATTCTAGGTATACAAAAAGTGAGAATCTCTGAATGGATACTACAGATGGGAATAGAGACAAGAAGTTGAAGGCGTGTCTGCTTGGTGGCGGGTGGGCGGGTGGCAGGTTTTGACAAGGATCACGTTGTTCCATTTAAACCTGTAAGGCTGCTGAGTGTGAAAGAGTCAGTCCTTTAAGGCTGTACTTTAAAAAACTTTGAAATTACATAAGAAATTCATAAGTACTGAGAAGCATTTGTTTTAACTGGGATATGCTGACCAGAGGAACAAAGTGTGGCTAGAGCAGGGGTGGGCAAACTTTTTGACTCGAGGGCCACAATGGGTTCTTAAACCGGACCGGAGGGCCGGAACAAAAGCATGGATGGAGTGTTTGTGTGAACTAATATAAATTCAAAGTAAACATCATTACATAAAAGGGTACGGTCTTTTTTTTTAGTTTTATTCATTTCAAACGGGCCGGATTCGGCCCGCGGGCTGTAGTTTGCCCACGGCTGGGCTAGAGCAACATTAGCTGGGCCTTCTCTCCATAATCTCACTTGATTGTTATCTCAGAAGTACAAATTCATTCTCTAAACATGGCATTCTTTTCTTGTTACCTTTAGAAGCAGGAAACTTGTTTATTTTTTCTGACTCGATGAATAAAAATACTGATACAAACAACAAACTTGAATTTTTCTTTCATTATTTAACTTCAGGCATTCTTAGCATAATTCTTGATAAACTAATCTGGGAAGATAACATCTACGCTAGCCCTTGTTAGCCAGCCACTTAACCCTGGTTCTTAAACCAGAGAAGGAAATGTTAAGAAGGCCCAGTGTTTTGTACCTGTGCCCTCATTATTTTCTGAAGTGTTCCCCACTGACCCAGGCTAGCTCTACTGATCACGCCCCTTTTCTCAGGAACAGGCTAGGCCCTCGACGGTTCACTGCACAACACCGGGAGCCTGCTCATTCACAGAGGCTACAATGTGGAGACACCTCACTGTGCACAAGGTGCCCACCTGCCTTACTCAGGGGGTCGCTACCTGGTCTCTGGATTCTGTCCTAGAGGTCCTTGTTCTATTATCTCCTGGCCTGTATCATCAGCTTCCATCTCTCCATAAACTCAACTTGTTATGCTTACAAATGTGCATAC
Organism: Myotis brandtii; assembly: GCF_000412655.1. Taxonomy (NCBI): domain Eukaryota; kingdom Metazoa; phylum Chordata; class Mammalia; order Chiroptera; family Vespertilionidae; genus Myotis; species Myotis brandtii. The sequence goes on from NW_005356150.1 coordinate 328,077, forward strand.
ATTTCATTCATTAACATATTATAATACCCCAAATGAAGCAAAACAAAGAAAACCCCAATCCTTTTTGGATGGAGCCCACTCCTCTAAGCAGCAGCCCTTCCCTCCCCTCCCTCACAAAAGGCACACAGACAAGTCCACGTGTCCTTGTCCTCAGTGACAATAATGCCTTCCCCGAGGCTTTCCGTTTGCACTGGATTGTCACATGGCCTCTTTGCTGCTCTCCCAGCACCTCTTACTCTCTCTTTAATTTTTCCTTCTACATAGTTTGCCACAGGATCTTTTATAAAATACAACTATGTCTCTATCATTTTCCTGCTTACATTCCTGCAATCACTCCCCATCATTTTCTTTTCTTTCTTTTTTTTTAAAAAAAAATATATTTTATTGCTTTTTTACAGAGAGGAAGGGAGAGGGATAGAGAGTTAGAAACATCAATGAGAGAGAAACATCGATCAGCTGCCTCCTGCACACCCCACACTGGGGATGTGCCCGCAACCAAGGTACATGCCCTTGACTGGAATCGAACCTGGGACCCTTCAGTCCGTAGGCCGACGCTCTATCCACTGAGCCACACCGGTTAGGGCACTCCCCATCATTTTCAAGAGAAAAATCTAAACTCCTTAATAAGGGGTACATGATCAGACCTATTTAGCTTCGTCTTTTAAACCACCCTTAGCTTCTTCTTCATCCTAAATTCAGATGTCCTGAATCCGCTGCTGAACCTGCCGCTCTCCTGCACGTTGTCCTCACTGCCCTGCATGTCCTTGCACGTGTCTTTGTTTCTTTTTCTCCAGGAGCACCCTTACCTTGATTTCCCTGCCCAGTAAACTTCTACTTACCCTCCTAGCCTTACTTCAAAGTCCTCCTCCTTCAGAAACCTTCTCTGATCCTAATCTCCCCACATGGTCTGTCCCCTTCCTCTGTCCTCACACAGACCCTGTGAACTATAGCTGAAGCTTCTTAAGAAGAGCACCAGTGCCTAGTCCCCAACAGGCACTTAGTAAATGTGTATTTAATGATAATTATTGAAATTTTCTTCCCTTGTTCTCTGTCTCCCTAAATGCAGTATTTATGTCTCTCATTCTCTGAATCCCAAGCCAGCACCTAGCAAGTACTATATAACTAGATCTCAACAAAGATGAACAACTGTTGAAGGAACCAACAGGATAACTACCTCCAAACTCTCGCTTTTCCAACAGCTCTGCACGTGGTTGCAAGATTACTTTTCCTGATCTACCAGCTCACCGAGGTTTCCATCAGGGACCCCCCCCTCCCCACCCCCGGCTAAAACTCACAGTGGCGTCCTATGACCTGTAGGTTGAAGCCAAGTTTCCCTACCTCAGTTCTTTTGGGTAGAAATGCTCTTTCTTTGATCTTCACAGATTCTCTCCTCCTTCCCCTTCGTATCTTAATTCAGGCCTTTCCTACCTGCTCAAACTAAAGTTGTCGTTGAGTCAGTCTATTGCATGAACCTGATTTAGTTTCTCAATGCCCCCATATATTAAAGCTAAAATGACCTTCTTCATGGTCTTTTTTCTATTTTTTCTAAGTGTCTTGCTATTGCCTCCCTCACTAGAATGTAAGGACCAAGATTCCATCAAAAAACTACTAGAACTTTCGATCCCGGGTTTTGGCACCAAAAAAAACACACACACACACAAAAAAACTACTAGACCTAATAAATGAATTCAGTAATGTAGCAGGATACAAAATTAACACCCAGAAATCTATGGCTTTTTTTAAATACACCAATAATGAACTTACAGAAAGAGAAATTTAAAAAAAATCCCATTTACCAGTGCAACAAAAAAATTTAAGATACCTAGGAATAAACTTAACTAAGGAGGTAAAAGACCTGTACTTGGAAAACTACAGGACATTGAAAAAAGAGATAGAGGAAGACATAACCAAATGGGAAGAAGATACCGTGTTCATGGATTGGTAGAATCAACATCATTAAAATGTCCATACTACCCAAAGCAATCTATAGATTCAATGCACTCCCCATTAAGATACCAACAGAATATTTCACAGACCTAGAACAAACTCTCCAAAAATTCATATGGGAAAAAAAAAATTCATATGGAATAGAATGTAAGGGCCATAAACACAAAGGTCTGGTTGACTCTGTACACTGCTGCATCCCCTGTCCTAAAAAAGCACTTCCTAGAACCAGAGGTTAAGTGCTAAACATTGTTCAATGAAGGAAAGACTGAATGTAAAAATAATTCCAACTGGCATTCAAGGTCCTCGATGGCCTGGCCTCACTCTACTGTCCCAGCCTTATTCCCAGCTATTTCCCAAACACCCACTGTGCCTCCTAATTAGGCCCATCTATAAGAGCCTTATCTTCATTTTCTTCCAAGTTAAATTATCTTCCTCTTTTAAATTGAGCTAAAACTCCACCTCTCTATAAGGCAATCCAAAGTGGGAATCTCACCCGGCTGGTGTGGCTCAGTGGTTGAGCATCGATCTATGAACCAGGAGGTCACGGTTCGATTCCCAGTCAGGGCACATGCCCAGGTTATGGGCTCGATCCCCAGTGTGGGGCACGGAGGAGGCAACTGATCAATGATTCTCTCTCATCATTGATGTTTCTATCTCTCTCTCCCTCCCCTTGCCCCTCTGAAATCAATAAAAATATATTTTACAAAAACCAACGAAGTGGTAATCTCTTTGACTATATCATTCACCTATTTAATGCCTTAAATATATTTTAATTCTTTAGAGCTGTCTTATAATGAAATTTTTAAAATTTCAGAAATAGGTTTTAAGTTATAATAAAAAATTTTTAAAGGAAAAATTCTTTATGCTATGAGTAAGTAAGATTCAGACTCCATTTTATTTAATTATTTTAAATTGCATGCTCTTTGCTTTAAGTATACCAAAGAAGTTTGCTTTGTGCAACGTAATGGTTAAAAGGCAACATTCAAAATTTGTTAGTGAGAGTTGGTTCTAGTAACAACTCTGATGTCCACTTTAACTAAAGATAATAATGGCCACTGAACATACCATGAAAAGGCATCTTGAAAGTAACTCTTCCACCTTTCAACTGTGAGCCTGGCATGGTCCAGTTGATTACATAATTTGTTTTAATATTGTAATCAATACTATTAGTCAGAAAATTCTCAAAACTTCAAGTCAATTTTAAATAATTTTACTGATCTGCGTCTTGTTGACCCCAGTGTTAGATAAATACAAACATACCTATACTCAGAGCAGAGAATGCAATATGTAACATGTAAGTAAAAGAAACATGCCAACCTGGATACCAACTTGGCCCCACCAGTGTCCTCTGCTGAATTCATGTCACCCCCGCCGGGTTTTCTACGACTTAGCCGCAGGCTGACCTGAGCAGCACCATCACATCGCTCGGGCTGTGGTACCCTGTAGACCTGAAGAGATCCCTCACTCTTGGACTTTGGGATCTAGAAAATAAAATTAGAGAGAGAAAGAGAGAGAAAGAGAGAGAGAGAGAGAGCGAGAGAGAGAGAGAGAGAGGAATTAAAAAAAAAGACACTTCAAATTAAGTTACTGCAGAATATTTATTATAATTTATTAATAATCTCATGTATTAACACTCCAACCTAGATATGGATTTTATAAACCTAGGTATGGAATTAAAAATACATTAAAAAATTCTTATATAGCAGAGGGCACAGTGAAGGGGAACTTCTGAACCATATACGGCCCAGACCCCTCTCTCCTGGATTCTGATGCAAATCTTCCTCAGGCTTTACAGTCCTAAGAATAACCACTCTATGTAATGAAAGATTCTAAGAGTATATCAGACTGCAACCTGGAGTGAAAGAAGTAACAAATAGAGGCAGAAAAATAAAAGATAGAATGCCAATGTTAGAAAGGTGTCTAGAAATATTTACTATCAACAAGCAAGCTACACACCAGTGTGCTAATAATTACTATTGGAATCCTCTTTGTAAAGCAAATTATGATATAATAATTTTTGATTAAGAAAATAAATAAGAAAAACACAACCCTTTTAGCACTCTCATATTTTTGAAATCATGGGGAACACGAGCACCAAATACCCGGTGTACTGACTTCTCATATCTGAAGTTATATGCTCCCTCCAACCTCAAGCTCTCTTACTCTAAACTGTAAAGAGAGTGAATACAACTACCTTTCCTAAAATATATATATAAATCATGTCAGAATTTCAGGAACATTTCAAACCCTTGGATCAACTTTACTTGTTACACTGGAAACTTTTCCTCATATCTATAACTTTTCTTATGCTGGTTTTTCCACCTGCAATGTCATCAGTTCATCACTGGCCACTCATCAACTGTGTAAGATCAAACCAAACCCAAACTTCCTTTGAAGTTGAGATAAGAATCCACTACCCAAAAAGCTTCTCCAACTACCTCAGGTCTTAACCAGCTTTCCCAACTCCGAATTCCTGTAGCACTATCCACACTTGATTACATGTCATCTGATACCTTAAGTTTAGTCCATAATTATGCTGCCTGATGTTTCTAGATTATTTTACCTCAACCAGATCCTGGAGACAGAGATTACAGCCTCATGCTCTTCCTACTTCTCCTCTTCCATCCCTTTCCCCCCTCTTCCTCTTCTCTGTGTTATTATTTTTAATATTTTTACCATAAAATCTAGCAATGTTTTGAACCCACTAATACTTATTGTCAGACAACACACATTTCAATTACAAGATATTCCCAAGTCACTTACTGGCCAAGAGGCTAGGATAATATGGGGATAATTATGTACATAAGTATATAAAATTCATATCTCTAGGAGGATTACATAAAAATAATATATAAAAATAATTTAGCACCCTGGCCGGTGTGACTCAGTTGGTTGGAGCGTCAACCCGTGCACCAGAAGATTGTGGGTTGATTCCAGGTCAGGGCACATACATAGGTTGCAGGTGTGATCCCAGTCAGGGGCGTATGGAGGCAACCGATTAATGTATCTCTCTCACATCAATGTTTCTCTCTTTTCTTCCTCCCTGCCTCTTTCTCTCCTTTCTCTCTTCCTCCCTCTCTAAAATTTATTTAAAAAATAATTCAGCAAAGAGTTACATTTAACACAAAGCAAATACACAATAAAAGCTAGTTTTCATTAATATTGTTGTCACATAAAATCTGCCCAAATCGGATGATTACCAATTAATAGTTGGGTTGCATAGCTCTATAGGGCATTCATAACGCATGAAAACCAAGGAAAGCAAGAACATTTCTTTTAGAAATGATAAATTATATCATTCATAGAGATATTTGCCAAAATTACTTCTAAAAGAAATATTCATATAAACAGCAAGAGAATGTGAAAAGTACAAATATATGCTATTATGTAGTTTATAAAGGGACTCCTTTTGCCGTGATTATTTTTCATAAGAATAGACATGAAAAATTAATTAAAACACTGAAAAAGCAGTACAATTTCAAACTAGTTAGCTAAAAAATTCACTTCCAGACTGTTTTCTCAATATTAAAACAAACAGTACAGCAGTTGTTTGGCTGCATTTCATCATGTTTAAATAAGGACTTGACATTTTAGGTTCAGTGAAAACTTCTGGGTTCTAAATTTAATTCAACACTTTATGTAAAGGAAAACTATTCTTTTTTTAAAATATATTTTTATTGATTTCAGAGAGGAAGGGAGAAGGGAGAAAGAGATAGAAACATCGATGATGTGAGAGAATCATTGATTGGCTGTCTCCTGCATGTCCCCCCTCCCCCACTGGGGATAGAGCCCACAACCAGAGCATGTGCCCTTGACTGGAATTGAACCCGGGACTCTTCAGTCCACAGGCCGACATCTATCCACTGAGCCAAACCAGCTAGGGCAAGGAAAACTATTCTAAGGTAAAAAAGGTAATATGCAGTTGATTCCATTATGTCAATTTACATCAATCTAAGGGTATTTCTGTGATAATTTCTTTTTTTGTTGTTTGTTTTGTTAATCCTCACCCAAAGATATTTTTCCATTGATTTTTAGAGATAATGGAACGGAAAGGAAGAGAGAGTAATATCGACGTAAGAGAGACACATTGATTAGTTGGTATGCACCTTTGACTGGAATCGAACCCGGACCTTTCAGTCCATGGCCCAACACTCTATCCACAGAGCCAAACTGGCTAGAGCTGATAACTTAATTTCTATAGAAATAACATAGAGGTGATTGTCATTAACCATGAATTTTACAATATAAACTCATTATTAATATATATCACAGTAGTACAAAGAATTGAGCTTGTGCACAGAACCTGAAAATATCACGTGAAGCTTATATTGGCATTTATGAAATTTGTTAGAAAAAAGTAGCTCAGAAACTCTGAGACTTCTAGAAATGTGGAATATATACATATATTTTTAAGGGAATGTACATTTTTAAAGGTAACTAATGATATATTCTTGAAGATGTACCTTGAAGACTATACACTTTCACTATGGACATTACTATAGAGAAAATGAACAGTGATTTTAAAACCTGCTGTGTTTCTGATGCAATTAATTTTAGTACAAATGTGCTTTGAGAAAAAGGAAGGGATCACTTACTTTACTGTATCTGGAATTGAGCTTTTCAGGAACGAGTTATCTTAGCCTTGGCCTTATAAAGCAGGCAGAGGGGATAGTTTTATTTCTATGCTTCTGGGTGTCCATTTCAGGTAGTATATCGTTTAGTGGCGAACTCTGAGGTGGTGCTCAAGGCCGCTTTCATCACAGAACTCTCTGAGGAGGAGGAGCAGGACACCAGTCAGCCAAGCCCCAGGGTACAGGGAACCTGTTATTACAGTGTGGCTTTCAGCAGTGGTTCTCACTTGCAGCCAATTTTGTGTGAAGACATTTTTGATCGTCATGACAGGAGTGAGGGAGTGTGCTATTGGAATCCAGTGGGCGGAGGCCAGGGATGTGACTAAACATCCTGCAATGCACAGGCCAGCCTACTGGGAAAAGAAGTTATCTGGTCTAAAATGTCAGTAGAGCTAAAGTTGAAAAACCCTGCTTTAGAGGAAATGGAAAGACGAAACCTGTATCGAGGCAACTCCTCCCTTGTTACACTTTTCTTCTAGTTCCATCCTCCTTTTCTTGCCATTGGCATGTTAAGATGTTATGGGCCAAGGTTAATTTTAGCAGAAATGGGTCACGCAAGGCATGTAGGCCTGCCTTGTGTAGGCGAGTGTCACTAGTGCATCATGAGGTTCAGCTAAGCTCAAGCTCTGATGGGCAGGGACTCCAACTATAGCCAAAAGCCTTACTGTGATGAACAGAGCGAGTGTGTCAGGAAAGGCCACCTGCAGCCGCCTCATAATGTGTGGCTGCCGTAGGAAAATGGCCACGAGTTTAGGATTCTGACTGGGTGGCCAGCTCCCTCTTTCCACTGGAGATATTCACTTATTCACACCACACTTTGCTTCTTATTTTAAGCGATTTCTTCATGATAACTTTGATACTTGAGGGTGAAAACTATAAAAGCCCCCAAACCACCTACGAAAAACATTTTGCTCAGAAGAATTCTGCACTGGCCATTTGAGATAAAGATCTAGGCACACTCTCTCTGTGTAATTTATGTGTACAACTAAAATACTAACAATTCCAGAAATCTTAAAAAGAGTGCATTCCATGCATGTACTTGCAGGTATGGAATAGTCTGATCGAGAAGTTAAGCGATTCTAGTATTTGTGATGCCGTGGGAATGAAACAAAAGAATAACTTTTGAGAATATAAAATTAGGAAATATTCTCTTAGATGCTGTTATAAATAAACATTTAGTGAGAATTTACTCCGTGCTAGGCATGTTTTCAAGAGATTTACATAAATTAATTCTCACAACAACCCAAAGAGACAGGGACTATTATTATTACCATTTCACAGGTGAGAAAACTGAGGGATAAAGAGTTCAAGTTATTTGTCCCAGTGAGTAAGGGGCAGAATTACAATTACAACCCAGATAACCAACCCTCAGTACCTGTGCTTACCACTAGTCTCTATATTTGGTTTCAGGTTAAGTATTAGAATTGTAAGAAGAAAATACAATTTTGGATAAAAGTTACATTACAGCCCATAATGCAACCCATTTTCTGCATTCTCTCTTTTTGTTTGCATTAATAAAATTTTCCTTAAATTTATTTCTCTATGGTCTGCTAAACCATTCTAGTAAAATAATCTTAGGGGGGAAATCAGATATGAGGTGAAAATTGTATGGAAAATGTGTGTATCATACTTTTATTAGTAATAGACAAAAATGTAAGTAATAGACAAAAATGTAAGTAAAAATGTACTATTATTAGTAATAGACAAAAATGTAAGTAATAGACAAAAATGTAAGTAAAAATGTACTATTATTAGTAATAGACAAAAATGTAAGTAATAGACAAAAATGTAAGTAAATAGCCAAATTATCACATTGGGTAATTTTGGCACCTCTATATGATGGATTATTCAGCCATTAAAATGTCTACAAGGTTTTTAATGAGACTGTAAAATCAGTTTGAGCTCAGTTAGCAATAAAAATGCATACAGATAGCTATATTCCTTCAATATAACTCGGATCATCCCCATTCTTTAAACTGACATGAATAAATTTCAGAGGCCGACACCCAAATTCTGTTATGGTCAACACTACAAATGTTTTAAGATGACCTCATCTTTAAAAATAGAACAAAGAATCCAGCACCTGAAAAACATAGCGGTGATAGGAGGCTCTCATTTCCCCCGACACCTGAATGTGACTAAAAATAAAAAAAGTCATAAAAAATAACGTGCCCTGACTTCATATTTATCCATATAAGCCAGTCACATGAGGGCACAGCAGGAAGCCTTGGCTGCAGGCCCTCTGTCTCATGCGCGGGTGTAGGCAGGAGCCGTCTGCCCTGCAGCACTAGAACACGGGAATGGCAGGTGCATCCGAGGCAGGAGGGACTGCTTTCTGGCCGGGGATCTGTAACTCATGGCTCTCTTTCCTTTGTGTAGGTGAGTTGGGTTTCCCACTTATTACATTTCTTCCCAGAAAAGTAATGTGCACATGAATCAACTGCAGGAAAATTTATTATAATAATTTGCTATGCTATTATGAATAGTAAATACTAATTTTTAAAATTATTATTATTAATACAGTTTTAAAAGCTTAAGTATAACAAACTAATGTTTTGGTCTTAGGAGTCACCCTAAGCACTGGTCAGTTACTGTGCTTGCATTTTGAAATGACAAAATCTGTTCTTTTCATCATCGAAGTACTTTGAGAGATGATTAGAATTGGGCAAAAATTTATATTCAAGGCTCATATGATGAAGAAAGATTGTGATAGAAAGAAGAAAGCAGAAACATTAGTTTTTAACACTTAGACTGTCTAAATAAAGTTCATTAGATGTCCTCATATGCTTGACCTTCTCTCTCCTCTACTTGTCATTTGCATGGAAGAGGGCAAAGCCTTTTGCTTTCCTTCATCCTCATTAAACTCATAATCTTCATAAGAAGAAATGGTGAAATAACAAAGAACCAAAAACGAGAGGCTTAGCTCTGATAGTTTTTTAAAGGTAGGCCTTTCGAGCTTAAAACTTTAAACAACGCTCTAACTCGGGCCCAGAAGGTGTGTCTCAGTGGTTGAGCATGGACCTATGAACCAGGAGGTCACAATTCGATTCCTGATCAATGATTCTCTCTCATTACTGATGTTTCTTTCTCTCTCTTCCTCTCCCCCTTTCTGAAAAATAATTTGACCAATCTATTATGTGCTAGCCACAATGCTAATCGATGCACCAGGTTTTGTTTTGTTTTTCTGAGAAAATTATTAACATGATTTGGGGAATTTGTTTTTTGCATATACCTTTCTCTTTCTCTTATTATTATTATTTTTTTAAAAATGAGTCAATGTTAAAGTTATAACTTATTAAGATCTCATCTTAATCTAAGTGAGTGAATCTGTATGTTAGCATAAAGTCAGTTTAACTTGGTTTGCTAGAAAAATTACTCATATGTGAAAAGACAGAAAATTCACAATTTAAAAAAAGTTCATCTTGAAATATAAGCTATCCAACCAATACAGGTTCACAGTGTGGCCCCAAGCAACTAACAAGCCCCTCTGCATTTGGTTTTCCTCCACTCTTCCCTTCCCACGTCCTCTACAAAAGTGGATGCCAGCACAGCAGAAATTTTGACCTGTTTTGTTAATTGCTGTAGCCCTGAATTCTAGAACAGCACCTAGCAAACAGCAGGCGACCATTAAATATTTGTATAGTGAATGACAGAATGACAGAACTAAATGATATCATCTACCTTCCTCACAGAAACACTGAAATGTTAATAAATTATCAGTTGATACTATAAAAAACATTAATTCCATGCGTAAGTATTACTCTTATTTTAGAACTTTTTAAATATTCAGTTGCAGAATGTGTAAGTCTGTTTGAAAAATAGCTATGGTACAGAAATGGAAAGAATCTGAATTTAAATAGTATAGGAATTATTATTTTTTAAAAATATATTTTTATTGATTTTAGAAAGGAAGGGAGAGGGAGAGGGAGAGATCAAAACATCAATGATGGGAGAGAATCATCGCTCACCATCTACTGGGGATCAAGCCTGCAACTTGAGCATGTGCCCTTGACTGGAATCAAACCCGGGACCCTTCAGTCTGTAGGCCGATGCTCTATCCACTGAGCCAAACCAGCTAAAGCTAAAGAGTAAAGGAATTATTAATGCAAGACCAGGTACAAGAAATGACATTTACTTGGACTATGCAGCCCCAAGTAGAGCCATCTGTCCTGGGACGTGGGCTCAAGAAAATCTCACCTTTTAAAAGATGTTCAGCGATAAATCTGTACATGGCAGTAAGGTGAGGCCTTTTATGTTAATGCCCACACAGTTACAGCTGCTATTTTACAGTTATGCATTTGAGTCCCTGACTTCAGGAAACAATTCAGGCAAAAAGTCACTGTGTAAACTGAGCAGTTTAGGAATTTAGAAATAAGACTTGCACAAGTTTTCTTTGTAGTTTTTTTATCAAAGATGGTGGAGTAGGGGGGAGCTGCACTCGCCTCCTCCCAGGACCGTATCAAAATTACAACTAAACTATAGAACAATCAACCTGGATAACCACCTGAAAACTATCTGAACACAAGTCCTATGACTAAGGATATACGGAAGAAGCCACATGGAGACTAGTAGGAGGGGCAGAGATGCAAAACTGGCTGGCCCTGCACCCACACGTGGTGGTTGAGAATCCAGAGGGATAGCTCAGCTGTAGAGGCACCGCACCCCCTGAGGAGGACCAAGGGGTTTCAACCCTACGCCAGGTTTCCCAGCTGGGAGGACCAGTGCCAAGAAGAGGAGCCCACATAATATCTGGTTGGAAAATCTGCAGGGATTCTATCTGCCCAGGTAAGAAGGAAGGCTGCTGCAAGCCCAGAAACCCTCTAAAAGGGCAATGCACAGAATCTCACTCGCAGGCACCCACCCTGGGTTCCAACAGAGGAACAGCAGCTGGGAGGTTGTGGCTTTGGGGAACTGGCTTGAGGGACAGCTGCCAATATCCACTGTATTGACCTCTGCTGTGCCACCCAGGGATGCCATCTTTCCTGGGTTGAGCACTACCCCACAAAACATTAGCCCCGAGAGCTATACTAGCCCAACTCTGATGACTCTCAGAGGCCCTGCCCTACCCAACTTGCACACGGCTGGGCTTAAACTCTGCCAAAGCCAACCAGCCTGGACCTGCATTGCAGTCTTTCTAAAAAACTCTTGAGGAATTCCAGGCAACCTTGGAGGTGCCAGAGACACACAGGGAGAAACTGAATTGTGTGGCTTTAGGATGAGGGCTATTTTCTCTACGTGCCAAACCAGAACCACTGCTCCTGTGGTGGGCCCTGCAGCAATAGCCTGGGGGGCTGCACTAGCTCCACCCTGGCATCTCTGATGTGCCCCCCTACCCACCTTGGAACGGCTCTGGGCTCTGCTGGCGCTGGCCAATTTGAGCCTGTGTTGCAATCTTTCTTTTTTTAAAGCTATTTTTAAAATATATTTTTATTGATTTCGGAGAGGAAGGAAGAGGGAGAGATAGAAACATTAATGATGAGAGAGAATCATTGATCGGTTGCCTCCTGCACGCCCCCTACTGGGGATCGAGCCCACAACCCAAACAAGTACCCTTGAGCAGAATAGAACTTGGGACCCTTCACTTGGCAGGCCAACGCTCTATCCATTGAGCCTAACCAACTACGGCTATTGCAGTCTTTCTTAAAAAACTTTCCAGGAATGCCAGGCAAGCTCAGGAGGGTGCCAGACACACACACACACACAGACTAAGTTGTTTGAGTTTAGGGTGAAGGCTGTTTCCTGCACTCCATGTGGGCACCACAGTTCCTGTGCTCAGCTCTCCCTCCATACGACCAAATCTTAAGATTCCCTGAGACCCTGCCACCGCGCCCCGACTCCCCACCCCTCGCAAAGGTTCACAGGCCCCAGACAGTTAAAGTCTCAGTGTACCCTGAGACTTTTGTTGAATGGCTTCAAACCCAGGACTGACAATGAGTTTGAATCTCTATTCAAACACCACTTGCCCCTAGATGGTGACTCCCTGAGACCCTGAGTCATGCAACTCACCTACTGCTAGAGGCTATTTTAGTGGCTGAACCTAAAAGGCAGGTGGCAGTGGGTCTTAGGGTGCCTTGGGGCTCTTGATGACCTGCCCCAAGCCTGGAACTGGTGGGAGCAAGCATTGGCATGCTGCTGAGCCGCTTCCTCACACACCGAGGCCCAGCACAGACAGCTACCATACCAACTGTGAATCACTTCGCAGCTATTACCAGGTAGCCCAGGGCTGCTCTCCGGCAGTGTATGATATCCAACCTGCACAGGAGCCCCTCCCAAGAGCAACAGAACCAACACACCCAGTGGCTGGCTTCAGACCCCAACAGAGCATGACCTGATTAGCTCCACAAGCAGCACATACAAAAAAGGTCTAGGCAGGCAACAGACCCTGCTGAGGTGAATTATGCTTTCTGGGGTCAGCCCCTGTACAGCTTGTACACTGGTTGTGGCCAATCTTCACAGCCAGCCAGCCCGAGGGTCAACTCCACCTATGAAGATACCAAAAGCAATCAAGACTCAACTACAACAGAAGGGCACACATAATCCATACAAAGCACACTCTTGGAGCACCCAGCTCAGGTGAACAGGAAGATATACCACTGGGCTTTACAGAACACCTACTACAGAAGGCCACCCTACCAAGACTAGGAGGCATACCCAATATTCAGAAACAAATGCAGAAGCAGCCAAAATGGGGAGACAGAGAAACACACCCCAAATGAAAGAACAGAAGAAATCTCTAGAAAAAGAATTAGATAAAATGGAGGCAAGCTATAGAGTTCAACACAATGGTTATAAGGATGCTCAAGGAACTTAGTGAGAACTTCAACAGCATAAAAATGGACATAGAAACCATAAAAAAGAACCAGCCAGAAATATAGAATAAATAACTGAAATGAAGAATACACTAGAAGGGCCTTGGCTAGTGTGGCTCAGTTGGCTGGGCATCATCCTGTGCACCAAAAGATTGCTAATTCAATTCCCAGTAGGGGGCATGCAGGAAGCAGCAATTGATGTTCCCTCTCACATAGATTTCTCTATTTCTCTCTCTCTCTCTCTCTTTTCCCCTTTCCTTCCACTCTCTAAAAATTAATTTAAAAAAGAATGCACTAGAAGGAATCAACAGTAGAATTAACAACAGATTAGATCAGGGGTCCTCAAACTTTTTAAATAGGGGGCCAGTTCACTGTCCCTCAGACCGTTGGAGGGCCGGACTATAGTTTAAAAAAAAAACTATGAACAAATTCCTATGCACACTGCACATATCTTATTTTGAAGTAAAAAAACAAAACGGGAACAAATATAATATTTGTATTTGCATGTGGCCCGCGGGCCGTAGTTTGAGGACCCCTGGATTAGATGAAGCAGAGGACTGATTCAGTTATTTTGAAGACAAGGTAGCAAAAAACACCCAATTAGAACAAAAAAGAAAAGAATTAAAAAACTGAGGCTAGTTCAAGGGACCTCTCGGACAACATCAGATGTAATAACATCTGCATCATAAGTGTGCCAGAAGGAGAAGAGAGAGAGAGCAAAGGATTGAGAAACATTTGAAGAAATAATGACTGAACACTTTCCTAACATGGTAAAGGATATAGACATACAAGTCCAGGAAGCACAGAGAGTTCCAAAGGAGATAAACCCAAAGAGACCCACACCAAGACACATCGTAATTAAAATATCAAAGGTTAAAGACAAAAAACAAGAATCTTAAAAAGAGTCAGAGAAAGACAGTTACCTACAAGTAGTTCTAATAAGACTGTCAGCTGATTTCTTGACTGGAATTGGCATGAAATAGTCAAAATTATAAAAAGCAAAGACCGATAGCCAGGACTACTCTATCCAGTAAGGCTATCATTTAAAACTGAAGGAGAAATAAAGAGCTACCCAGATTAAAACAAACAAACAAACAAAAAACAAAAGCCAGTATTACAAGAAATGCTACAGACTTAAGAAAAAGAACATAGCCCTGACCGGTTTGGCTCAGTGGATAGAACGTCGGCCTGCGGACTGGAAGGTCCCAGGTTCGATTCCGGTCAAGGGCATGTACCTTGGTTGCGGGCACATCCCCAGTAGGAGGTGTGCAGGAGGCAGCTGATCGATGTTTCTCTCTCATCGATGTTTCTGACTCTCTATCCCTCTCCCTTCCCCTCTGTAAAAAAATCAATAAAATATATTTTAAAAAAAAGAAAGAAAAAGAACATAAATATTAACAATTAAATGAAAATAACTACATACCTACCTACAATCACTTTAAATATAAATGTACTAAATGCTCCAATAAAAAAAAACACACAGGGTGGCCAGCTGGTGTGGCTTGGTGATTGAGCATTGACCTATGGACCAGATGTCACAGTTCAATTCCTGGTCAGGGCACATGCCTGGGTTGTGGGCTCTATCCCCAGTAGGGGCATGCAGGAGTCAACCAATCAATGATTCTCTCTTATCACTGATGTTTCCATCTCCCTCTCTCTCTCTGAAATCAATAAAAATATATATTTAAAAAAACACGGTGGCTGAATGGATGAGAAAACAAGACCCTTTATATGCTATCTACCAAATACTTCAGATCAAAAGACACATACAAACTGAAAATAAAGGGATGAAAAAAATATTTCATGTAAATGGAACGAAAAAAAAAACCCCACAACTGAGATAGCAATACTCATATCAGACAAAATAAACTTTAAAACAAAGAGTATAATAAGAGACAAACAAGGACATTACATAATGATAAATCAATCCAACAAAAGGATATAACCTTGTAAACATTTATGTACCCAGCATGGGAGCACCTAAATATATAGAGCAAAAAGCTTGACAGACATAAAGGGGGAAGTCCATAGTAATACAGTCATAGTGGGAAACTTTAACACCCCATCATCATCAATAGATAGATCTTCCAGAAGGGAACAGTGGCCTTAAATGACACATTAGACCAGATAAATTCACTTGTTATTTTTAGAGCATTTAATCCCAAAGCAACAGAATATACATTATTTTCAAGTACACATGGAATATTTTCCAGTAGGACCCAAAACAAATCTCAATAAATGTATAGAGACTGATTTATATCAAGTATCTTCTCCAACCACATTGCTATGAAACTAGAAATCTATCACACACACAAGAAACCAACCCTGAAAAACACACAAACACATGGAGGCTAAATAACATGTTATGAAACAATGAATGTTAACAAAATCAAGGGAAAAAAAATCAAAAGATACTTTGAGACAAATGAAAACGAAAGCACAAGCAACCCAAAAATCTATGGTACACAGCCAAAACAGTTCTAAGAGGGAAATTCATAGCAATATAGGCCTACTTCAAGAAACAAGAGAAATCTCAAATAAACAATTTAACTATATACCTAAAGGAATTAGGAAAAAATAACAAACCCCAAAGTGAGTAGAAGGAAGGAAATAATAAATACCAGGGCAGAAATAAAGAACCTAAACAAAAAAGATACAAAATATCCATGAAACCAACAGTTATTTCTTTGAAAAGATAAACAAATTGATAAAGATTTATGCCCGCCAGTGTGGGTCAGTGGTTGAATGTTGACCCTTGAACCAGGAGGTCACAACTGGATTCCTGTCCAGGGCATAAGCCTGGGCTTTGGGTTCAATCCCCCATAGCAGGTGTGCAAGAGGCAGTTGATCAATGATTCTCTCTCATCATTGATATTTCTATCTCTCCCCCTCTCCCTCTCTCTGAAATCAACAAAAACATATTTTTTAAAAATGATAAAGATTTAACCAGCCACATTAAGAAAACAAGAGAGAGAACCCAAATAAATAAAAATAAATAAAATAGAAATGAAAGAGGAGAAGTGACACCACCAATTCACAAAGGATTATAAGAAAATACTATGAAAAATTATATTCCAACCAATTGGACAATCTGGAAGAACAGGATAAATTACTAGAAGCATATAATTATCGAAGACTGAATCAAGAAGAAATAGAAAATCTGAATACATCTAATAAAATAAAATCAGTAATAAAAAAACTCCCCCTAAATAAAAGTCCTGGACCAAATGGCTTCATAGGTGAATTTTACCAAACATTCAAAGAAGAATTAACACTTATCCTTCTTAAACTATTCCAAACATTCAAGAGGCAGGACGACTCCCAAGCTCATTTTTACAAGGCCAGCATTATATACTAAACCCAAATCCAGATAAAGACACTATAAAAAAAATACAATTACAGGCCAATATCCCTTATGAACATAGATGAAAAATCCTCAATAAAAAGATTATACCCATGATCAAGTGGGATTTATTCTTGGGATACCAGGTTGGTTCAATATCTGCAAATCAATTAATATGATACACCACATAAACAAAATGAAGGATAAAAATCATATAATCATATAAATAGACACAGAAATAGCATCTGACAAAAACCAACACCCACTTAAGATAAAATTCTCAGCAAAGTGGGATTAGAAGGAACAAAAATAAAGGCCATATATGACAAACCCACAGCTAACATCATATTCAAAGAGGAAAAGCTGAAAGTGTTTTCCTTAAGAACAGGAACAAGAAAGATAAGTCTATTTTCACTACTCTTGCTCTACATGGTATTAGAAGTACCAGCCACAGCAATCAGATAAGAAGAAGAAATAAAAGGCATTCAGTTTGGAAAGGAAGAATTAAAACTGTCATTATTTGCAAATAACATGATACTCTATAGAGAGAACCATAAAGATTACCAAAAAACTTCGAGAACTGATCATTTCAGCAAAGTAGCTAGATACAAAATAAATAGCCAGATACAAAAATAAATGATCAAAAAATGAGTTGCATTTTTATATGCCAATCAATAATAAACTGTATGAAAGATAAACTAAAATAAATACCATTTACAATTGTATAAAAAAACTAAATGCCTAGGAAAAAATTTAACCAAGGAATTAAAAGATCTGTAATTGGAAAATTACAAAAACACTGAATAAATAAAGAAGATACAAATAAATAAAAGCATATACTGTGCTCTTGGACAGAAGAAATAACACTGTTAAAATGTCCATACTACCCAAAGCAATCTATAGATTCCACACAATCCTTATCAAATGGTATTTTTCACAGAACTAGAACAAATAATCCAAAAAATTATATGGAGCTGCAAAAGACTCCGAATAGCCACAGCAGTCTTAAGAACAAAGTTGGAGGCATCAGGCTACCTGATATCAAACTATACTACAAGGCTGTCATGATCTAAACAGCATGGTACTGGCATAAAAACAAATGGGACAGAATAGAGAGCCCAGAAATAAACCCATGCTATGTGGTCAATTAATATATGACAAAAAAGGCAAGAATATACAATGAGGTAAAGGCAGTCTATTCAATAAATGGTGTTGGTAAAACTGGACAGATATATGAAAAAAAAAAGAAATTAGACAACCTTCTTATACCATATACAAAAATAAACTCAAAATGGCTTAAAGAATTAAATGTAAGACTCAAATCCATAGCACTCCTAAAAGAAAACATAGACAGTAAACTCTCTGATATTTCTCTTAGCAATATTTCTTCTGAAATGTCTCCTTTGGCAAGGGAAACAAAAGAAAAAAAAATAAACAAATGGGACTACATCAAACTAAACTTTTTTGCACAGCAAAGGAAACCAACAAAATGAAAAGACAACCCACTGAATAGGAGAACATATTCAACAATGATACATCTGATAAGGGGTTAAAGGGCAAAATTCATGAAGAACTTATACAAAAAAAAAAAACCACAAAAAACAATCTGATTAAAAAATGGACAGAGGACATGAATAGGACACTTCTCTAAAGAGGACATACAGCCCTAACTGGTTTGGTTCAGTGGGTAGAGCGTTGGTCTGTGGACTCAAGGGTCCCAGGTTCGATTCCGGTCAAGGGCATGTACCTTGGTGGCAGGCACATCCCCAGTAGGGAGTGTGCAGGAGGCAGCTGATCGATGTTTCTCTCTCATCGATATTTCTAACTCTCTATCCTTCTCCCTTCCTCTCTGTAAAAAAATCAATAAAATATATTTAGAGAAAAAAAAAATAAAGAGGACATACATATGGCCAATAGACACTTGAAAAGATGCTCAATGTCACTAATCATCAGAGAAATGCAAATCAGAAGCACAATAAAGGCTTCCCAGAAAGATGGTGGCCCAGCCCCACACCAGCCCACCCAGCTACCAGGGTGCCAGTGCCAGGAAGAGAAGTCCCCGTAACTTCTGGCTGTAAAAACCAGTGGTGATAATGGCTAAGAGGGGCCCCTTGTTCCTCAGAGGTGACTTCTGCTGCTGAGATATCCCTTCCGATTTGTATTTTACATGTGGGTGTGGGACATTCTGCATCTCCACCCCTCATACCAGTCTCAATGTTGCTTCTTCTTTATGTCCTTAGTTGTAGGACTTCTGTTCATCTAGATTTCAGGCAATTCTGAATGATGGTTGTTCTATAGTTTAGTTGTAATTTTAACGTGGTTGTGGATGTGAGTTTACCTATGCCACCATCTTTCTGGGACCAAAGTGAAAGTGAGAAGTGAAGTAATGAACTGTAGAATCCAGAGCAAATAAAATGACTAGTGTAGTTTAAGGGAGGCAACATCATCCCTGTAGCCCAGACGGAAAGCAGATGGCAACATGTGGGGCCAGGAGGACCACACTTCAGTTGTGTGGAAGTGTAGACTGCAGGATCCTGCGTCTCCGGTAATCTCGTAAAGCCTCGTTCCCAGCCCTGGCCTGACATACAGGTTTTGTTTATTTGAGAGTGATGTATTTCTACCTGTTGAAGCCAATGTTGTTTGGGGTCTATTTATATGCAGGAAAACCTAATCCAAACTGATACAAGATTTTGTCCAAATACTACTTATCAATGAAGACTTCTCTGACACTATATAACAAACAGCAATATTCTCCCTTATGCACCACTACCCATTTGCTTGATCCTGCTTTATTTATCTACATTGCACCTAATATCATCGGACACACTGTATATTTACTTACTAGTGCCCTGGTGCACGGATTCATGCACATTGAAAGGAAATTAATTAGAAGGTGGCCAGCAGGGTGGGACTAGGCCAGATGGGCCAGACACACCCTGGAGGCAACCTCCGGCAGTCCCTCCCTGGCCGGCTGAACCTGAGGTGGTGCCACAGCTCAAAGGGCATCTGCAGAGTGAGTGAGGTCCTTCCGGCAGGTGGGGTCCCTTGGCCTGGCCTGCAGGGATCAGGCGAAACTGGCTCTGCAACATCCCCTGAGGGGTCCAGGATTGAGAGAGGGTAGTTCTCCGGTGATGCACCCTGGAATCGGGCTCCCTCTTCTCTGGTTCCAGGGCATGTCACCCAAGAACCGCAGCTGCCAAGTCACCGCAGCTCGGCAGCTCTTGCATTGAGCATCTGCCCCCTGGTGGTCAGTACGCGTCACAGCTACCAGCCAGACGGTCAAACAGTCGGACAGTTGCTTAGTCTTTTATATATATACTAGAGGCCTGGTGCACAAAAA
>NW_005356150.1:350260-375516 GCF_000412655.1 Myotis brandtii
CGCCACCATCTTCAGTCATCTTCAGTCTTCACTCTGCGCCTGCATATGCAAATTAACCGCCATCTTTGTTGGGTTAATTTACATAGTCGCTCTGATTGGCCGGTGGGTGTAGCGGAGTGATGGTTAATTTGCATGTTTCTCTTTTATTAGTGTCGACTAGAGACCCGGTGCATGAAAGTTCATGCACTGGAGGAGGGGGGTCCCTCAGCCTGGCCTACCCCCTCTCACAGTCCGGGAGGCCTCAGGGGCAGGAGGCGACCCGGTGATCAGGGGATGGTGATGCCCCATCACACCTCTGCTGCTGCCACTGCTGGCAGCGCAAGCCTTGGCTGGCCCTGGTTACCTGTGCCTCGGGCGACCCTGGGCAGCTGGGCAGCCACCATCTGAGGCTTGCCTGTGCCTTGGGCTGGCCCTGGGCAGCTGGGGGGCTGAGGGGACTGGGGGACTCCAGAGGCAGGCGTGCGGGGCGAGCCCGGCCTTGCTGTGTGCCTGCTGCCCTGGTGGGGCTGAGGGGACTGGGCGCCACCATCTTGTAGCTGTGGGCGCCGCCATCTTTGAGTGTGTGGCAGTCAATTAGCATATTCCCTTCTTATTGGCTATGGGCACCACCATCTTTGAGACAGTGTGACAGTCAATTAGCATATTCCCTCTTTATTAGATAGGATAGATGCTTTATTTGTAGTCTTTTCTCTCAAAGCAGTTACAAACATGGTAAGATGGAGGAAGGACCAAGGAAGGGCTTGCCACACTCTTAAAAGGAAATCCAACTGCTTATATTTATGGAGCAAAATTTAGCCACATGGTGACACACTGCTGCCAGGGAAGTTAGGGAAAGTGGCCTTTTAGCTGTGCATCAGTGTACCCAGAGAAGGAAGAGAGGGAGACTAGATATGGGGAAGCCACCTGCAGTCTTGACCACAGACCTAAAGGAAATAAAAGAGTGTCTGAGAAGGATGTGTGGGGAGGACATTCCAGACAGAGAGAAGAGCAGTGCAAAGGTCCTGAGGAGGCATGACTTGCAAGTCTGAGAAGCGGCAAGGAGGCCCCTGTGGCTGGAACCAAAAGAGTGAGAAACACAGTGGCAAGAGATGAGGCCAGTGAAGTAGCAGAGGGCCCAGATCACGTAGATGTGCAGGCATTTTAAAGACTTTGGATTTTACCCTGAGGAAAACAGAAAACTTTTGGAAAATGTTGAGCAAAGTAGTAACATGTTTTTCATTTTAAAAGGATCTTTACTGCTGCATTGAGAAAAGATTGTAGAAAGGTCAGAGTGATGTAAGGAGACCAACTAGGAGACCTAATTGAGATGCTTGTGGCTTGGAGCATGGAGATTGTGAGATCACATTTTGGATATATTTTGAAGGTAAAGTCAACAAAATTTGCTGAGGTGTGGGGCAGGTGGGAGTCAAGAATGACTAGCTCTGGTTGGTTTGCTCAGTGGTTAGAGCCATTGACTATGGATTGAAGGGTCTCAGATTCGATCCCCAGTCAAGGGCATGTACCTCAGTTGCAGGTTCAACCCCAGCCCCAGTTTTGGCACAACCAATCAATGTGTCTCTCATATAGATGTTTCTCTCTCTCTCTCCCATCTCTCCTTTACACTCTCTCTAAAAATCGATGGAAAAAATATCCTCAGGTAAGGATTAAAAATAAAATAAAAAAATAAAAAATAATTAATAATGACTCTAAAGTTTTTGGCCTGAGCACTGGAAGTATGGAACTGCCATCATGGGGTTAGAAAAAAAATAGCAGGAGATACAGATTTTGGTGGGTGAATTGGGAATTACTGGCTCTGGACATGCTAACCTTGAGATGTACATAATAGAAAAGTGACAATGTCATACAGGCAGCTGGATATTGGAGTTGGAGTTGAGAGGCTTGAACTGAAAATACAAATTTGGCAGTCATATATATGTAGATGGTATTTACAAGCCAAGCACCTAGTGAGTAAATCTGGAAAGGGGACTAAGCACTGAACCCCGGGGCACTCCACAGTTTGAGGGAGAAGACTCAGAGACACTGAGGAGTGGACAGTGAGGTAGAGGGAAAACCCACACAGTGTCTTGAAAAGCAAGGGGAAAGTGTTTCAACAAGAAGGAATAAATGCAGTTACCATATAACCCAGCAATTCCAGAACATATGCCTACATAAACATTTGTACATAAATGTTCATAGCAGCATTATTTATTATAGCCCCAAAGCAGAAACAACTCAAATGTCTATCAACTGATTCATGGGTAAGCAAAAAGGAATGAAGATCTGAAACATGCTATAAAATAGAATCTGCCATAGCCGGTTTAGCTCAGTGGATAGAGTGTCTTCCTGTGGACCGAAGGGTCCCGGGTTTGATTCCGTCAAGGGCAAATGCCTGGGTTGTGGGCTTGATCCCCAGTAAAGGGCGTGCAGGAGGCAGCCGGTCAATGATTCTCTCTCATCATTGATGTTTCTATCTCTCCCTTCCTCTCTGAAATCAATAAAAACATATTAAAAAAATAAAATCAAGCGTTCAATTAAAAAAAGAAAATAAAATAGATGACTCTTACAAATATTATGCTAGGTGAAAGGAGACAGACATACAAAAGGGAACATACTGTATTATTCCACTTCTATGAAATGCCCAGAATACACACATATACAGAATCTGGTAATACGGTGACACTTCACAAGAGCTGTTTTTGTTCTATAGTGGAATTAGTTAGAGTGGGTTCCAGAGAGAACAGAGAAGAGGATGTGCAAACAACAAGTTTATATAATTCTTTTGAGGAGTATTGTTGTAAGGAATAACAGAGGAAATGGGTGATTACTGAAGGGGGCTGTGGAGTCACAGGAGAGTTGTTGTTTTTTTATTTTGGAAATAAGATAGGAAATATTATAGCATATTTCCTTGCTAATGGAAGTGATTCAATGGACAGATGAAAAGCTGATGCCCAGGAGAGGAAGCAGAGTTCCTGAGTGGGTCAGAGGCTGTGGGATCTGGTGCACCGGACCTCTCCTGTGACTGGAAGGAAAGCGAGGACATGACGTGGGGCAGGCAATGACGTGGGGCAGGCAGCAGATGGATGTCAGGGTGGGAACAGGTGGACGTTCTCTCCTGATGCTCAGTGAAATAGAAAGTAAGATCGTTACTGAGAGTGAAGGGTGAAAAGGGGGATGTTGGAAGGCAAGGATCAAGGAGAAAGTTTGAAACAGTTGTCTGAAAGAGAGGAAGAATGAAAGGATTGGGGAGATCAGACTGCCAGCAACATGAGGGCGCATTTGAGGTGAGTAATCATGTAGAGTGAGACATCAAGTCCAAAGTCAGTAGAGGGAGGAAATAATAAAGATCAGGGTGGAGATAAATGAAACAGAGAATAAAAATCAATAGAAAGTATCAATGAAACAAATAACTAGTTTTTTTGAAAAGAGAAATAAAATACAGAAATAAAAACTTGTGGCTAGACCCACACGAAAAAAGAGGACTTGAATAAACAAAATCTGAAATGAAAGAGGAGACATTTCAACTGATACTATAGAAAACAAAGGACCATAAGAGACTATTAGGAACATTTAATAATACAACAAAAAACTGGACAATCAAGAAGAAATAGATAAATTCCTAGAAACATACAACCTACCAAGACTGAACCATAAATAGAAAATCTGGACAGACCAATTACTAGTAAGGAGACTGAAAAGTCCCGACTTCGGTGTCTTCTACCAAATGTGTAAAGAAGAATGAATACCAATCCTCAAATTCTTCTAAAAAATAGAAGAGAGATCACTTCCAAATTCATAAGGCCATAAAACCCTGATATCAAAACCAGACAAAGACACTACCAAAAAAAGGGGGGGGGCCTACTATCCCTGACAAACATACATGCAAAAATATTACCAAACTGAATTCAACAATACATCAAAATACATTCCTTTTTCTAAGCACTAATCAAGTGAGTTCCTCAAAGTTCTTATAAAACAAGAAAACGTGTTTTGATAATGTCATTCATGGGTTCTTAAAAATTGTCTGATTCTTCTAAGCATAAAAATGGGGGAGGGGTAATGCAACCTAGGTTTCTCCAAAAGTGAAAGTTAACTCCCCAGAGAAAGATAAGTATACGTGCAAGATTCTATATTATTGTTTAGCAATAGCTTTCCTCTGGAAAACTTCTAGAAATCATTCTTCTGTAACTTCGAATAGTAACTAAAACTATTATGTTTGCATATCTATGATAAAGCCATAAGCAAAGGACCTTTTTTGGGGTGGGGAGCCCCTCCCACTTCAATAACAGTGAAGTAATACTGCACTAAAGCTCTTTATAAAGGTACTGTTTTGGTGAACAGGACAACACATTTGTATCTGCATGTATTTCTCAATGTGTGTTTCTAGCATGGCTGCCAAAAAATGATTAAAGGGATAAAATAAATGCTATTTATAATCCAAGTTGTTTTTTTTAGATGTAGTCCTTACTATAAACAAGAAAAACTGATGAAATGGTTTGCATTCCTTTGCCAAACTCAAACTAATGAGCCCAGTCCACAAAGCTGCCTGGAAATCATAAGGCCTGGAGTCTGTGAGGTCTCTTGCATTTTGAAAGAGGTCTCCCTGTTAGGATGCTGCTCAATTAACAAAGCTGAGGTATTACTAGTTCCTTGACTTTAGTAAAATACACATTCTCAATGGATTAAAAATCATTTCCTTTGTTATAAATCGAAGCAAATACTTCATTTTACAGCATATTTATGGGGAAGCAACTGGCTTTGAACTCGATTTCTCCTTGTTGCCAGCAGCATAATGTTGGGAAAGCCCCTTAACTTCTCTGAGGCTCAAATGCCTCATCTGTATAATTAAAAACCTATGCCTCTTAAGACGTGATGGAAGTTAAATGAGATCATTCTTGTTCCATTAGTTCTTGGAATAGAATAAGCACATAATACATAATAGAAGTGAGAGCTATTAATTTTAATAATTGATAAAAATGATAAAGGACTTCAAAGCTTAGAAAGACACGTCACTACTCCAAACTAACAGAGTGGCTTAATCTTAAATCGCATTCTTCAAATGTGACGGTGCAATTCAATAAGAATTGATTGAACAAGTACGACATGGCTGGGCCTCAGGCTAGGCCCTGACATCATTAATGAGTTAATGATGCTGGTTATAATTTTAAAGAAGTGATGGTCTAGCAGGGAGACAGACACATAGACTTCTACCTCCAGGAATGAGCACAACTGCAATACTAGCTCACTGTTGGGTGTTTACTGTATGGTAGGCGTAACATTTAAGTACTGCATATTTTCAGTTAAAAGCAGCCCTATTAAATAGGTACTGTTATTTCTATTTTACAGATGAGAGAGCAGAGATACAGAATTTAGGAAAATTTCTCAAGGTCACCCAACTAGTATGTAATGAGTTGAGGCTTTGCATTTCTGGCAATCCTACCCAGAATCTAGCAACCTTAACACTTATTATACCACCCTGCCTCTTATGTTTTTTTAAAACATTCAATAGCAACAAATATTTATTGAGCACTTACCACCTATGAGGCACTAAGAATACAATGGAGAATAAATCAGACCTGGCTTCTGTACTCTGGAGCTTGTAGTCTAGTGAGGAAGACAAATATTAATCCTATTTAACTACATGACTATATACAAATGAACTATAGTAAATGTTAGGAAAATTGTAAGTAAGAAATGTATAATGTATGCAGTGTCACTGAAGAACATACATAAGGCACACAATTAATCCTACCCGAGGGAGATGAAGGTGAAGAGGAAAGGCCTTCCAGATAATGAGAAAAGGAGCAAAAGTAAAAAACAAGAAACCTGGAATGATCCGGCCTGGAGGGGAACGGAGACGTGGTGGCCAAGAGTTCAGGCTGGAGGGTTGGATTGGGGCCAGATTGTTAAGGGCAATGTGTACTGTGCTAAAGGGTTTGACCTTTGCTCAATATTCAATGGGGGAACAAAGTATTTTATAATAGTTATTCTGGCCATGGTTTGGGGGAAAGACTAGGGTGATATTAATATGTTTTTGATTGAACCTTGCTTCAAACACGAATCTTTATTGACAATACAGGGTGTCCCCCCAAAATGGATAAATTTTTTGCACTTTATATGCACTTTAACAGCTGACTGATAGCTCAATTTTGAAATTAAATGTATTTTAATAATCCTTTTATATTTATTCAGTGTGTGTATACATTTTGGGGGGACACCCTATATATGCCCCAGATTACATTCATATTTTTTTCATCCTCTCGGTTTGATATTCATTAACTGGAGCTTGAGTAATGGACAATTTTGATTGCCTTTCCAGTGCTCATACACTTCCTTCTTCTGTGTCAATGCCCTCAAATTCCATTGGTGTTCCTTTCACGACCCTAAGGCGTGAATCACATGACCTTGACCAAGCTAATTAGTGTACTCCTATCTTCTAGCCACAAGTCAGTTTGAGGAACTCTCCTGGGAATGGTAGCACAAAGTTCTCTCTTGTTCTAGTGAGTGTGGTCATTCTGGAAGAGAATTCTCTACAGGTCTCCTATGTGTCTGTATTTCTTTGCAAGCAGAGACATTGTTTGCCTTTGTTCTGCATTATCTTCTCAAGAAAATACTGGCTATTGCTACTGCTATAAGTACTAGTAATAAAATGTCCTTCGTCTCAGACCCAGGAGTCTCACTCATGTCTTTGGCTATAATACCTGAATCTTTGGCAGATTAACTTGTCAGCTTTCAGACCCTTCACAGTTCTCAGTTGTTAGCACATAGCCCTGAGAGCCTACGGGCAGCCATCTTGATAATGTGGCCCTAACATGAAGCTGGCACTATGGGATTCAAAAACATGGAAAGAAAGTAGGTCCCCGGTAGACATCATTAAGCTAGGCTCAAGGAACTGTGTTTATGTTCCAAACCTCTTTAGACATCTATTTTATGTTCTCTTCAGTGTCATCTATTCCAGCTATTTTCTGCATATGCAGTCTACAAAGTATTGGGTATGAAGGTTGCATGACTATGCCCTTGAGCTAGTGGGACTGGTGATTATTGCCTTATAATCTCTTGTAGGAAGTGTCATGGCACTGTGCAATGGAGTTATCACTTTTTTTCAGCTTGTGCCCAAATCAAGAAGAGGCTTTCCAACCTAAGGAAGGGAAATGTAATCCTTTCCATTGCCCAAGAGCAGAGACAACAGCTGGGAGAGGGAACACACATGGGGACAGATGACTTAGACTAGAGAGACACTGCCAGAGCCAATGGACATATGCCATCTCTGGATTACCAGTTTACATTTCTAGCCATGTAGGAATCAGAAATACTTAGCTGTTCAAGGCAAATACAGCTATAACTAGAGATGTCCGAGAAAGACAGCTAGGGAGGTCAAATGGAGTCACGGTAATAGCAAGGACACACATCATTTTCATAGCTCCCTAAGTCACTCTAGAAAGGATATACCAACTATATTTTAAAGGTATTCTCAGCTTTAGCTTTCAAAGATCAACTGGAGAGAAAAAGCTCTGAAGAGAAAATCTTGATGAAAGAGTTAGTGCCTTATAATCTCTTGTAGCTCATACGCTCTGTGTTTGCCTCATTTCTGGGATTTGAAATTACAAAAATGTAATCACCACTAACCTAAGCAGAGCCTAGTTTGCTTATGTAAACTTAAACTTGTTCATACAAGGCCACAAAGAAGCTAAAGTTACAAACCGAGGCTTAACCAATGAAGTAATTTTTCTATTGAATGTTTGGTTATGAACCATACAGCAAGAATGACAGAGGTCCATAAATGCATACTAACTATTGATTTTGTATATGCTTGAAATATTCCAAATGGCATTAATTTCATAAAAGTAATAAATCCCTTCACACAATTTTGATGATAGGTTTCAAGAGTGTCTTTTATTTAAGAAGTGATTCACCTAGGGTCTCTTCACCTAAAAATAGTTATACCAATGTAAAAGGAGCTAATAAGTAAATGTTACCTAAAAATTTTCCTCAAATCCTTCATTTTTTAAATGCATTTATTTGATGAGTATATTTTTGACACTGATTTATAATAATTACACAGTAAAAATTTCTACTATACATGTGAATTAATTAGATGTAAGTTTGCACATACAAATATTTCATTGAAAAAGATACAAAATAGTTGGAATCTGAAAGCATGATAGTTAAAATAATTTTCCAGAAAAACTGAAGGTGGAATAAGTTTCAAAAGGAAAGATGTTTTTATTTATTTTAAAAATAAACTGTAGACTCTTACCAAAAGAAGATACTTAAGTAATGACTCAGCACTTCACTTGACTTGCTTTTACAAATAAAGCCACAACTATTCTTATAGTAACTAGTGATAAACTCAAGAGACCAGAATTCTTTTAAATTTTGCTTATAGTGAACTCAAGAAAGTTTGGAAAACATTTGTCTTAGAACTAGAAAAAAAAAAGTAGTTCTATAAATGTCACAGTGGTCAGTTAGGAATATTATATGTACCTAGTCAATAGGAGAAGTTCTACTCCAAAGAGAAGATTAAAGATTAGGAAAGGGACTCTCAAATAAATGCAATCACTGATTGGACAAACAAATGATCAAATTCTCATAACATATTATGTGATAAAGGAGTTTTTCTTTTCACTGGTAAAACAATTATGTGCATTTTGGATTTTTCTTAATAAGGAAAAAAATTTTATATACTGGAGCCTTCATTCTGTCATATGATGATAGTTCTTGTTTTTTCTTGTTAAAATGGGCTGAAATACTTCCACTGATCACGTGTTATGTTTATAATTTTGAAAATATATTACTTTTTATTTAAGTTTATCTTTATTGTTGACACTATTGTTACAAATGTCGTCATCCCACCCACCACCCCCGCTTTGCCCACCTCTACCTAGCCCCAACATCCTTTCCCTCTGGCTATCACCACACCGTTGTCTGTGTCTATATGTTATGTATATATGTTTTTTGGCTAATCACTTCACCTTCTTTTATCCATTCACCCCTCTCCCCTACAGCTGTCAGTAATTATAGTAAATTATTTAATAAATCATAAATTTTAAGTAAAAAATTGTATTTTATAACTACAAAAAATCAGTGAAGTGATTTCTATTTTGAGAAAAAAGAAAAATTATAGTTAGAAATATTATTTATCCCTTATAGTAACCTAGGACATATTTACTTCACTTAACCATCTCCTATGCTGTAAGCTGGAAACAATACTGCTTGAGCAGAAATAATACACTACTAAGAATATCACTTTCTGGCCCTAGCCAGTTTGGCTCGTAGATAGAGCATTGGTCTGTGGACGAGGGTCCCGGGTTTGATTCTGGTCAAGGGCACATATCTTGGTTGCAGGCTCCTCCCAGGCTAGACCCTGGTTGGGGCATGTGCAGGAGGCAACCAATTGATGTGTTTCACATCGATGTTTCACTCTGTCTTTCTGTCTTCCACTCTCTCCAAAAGAATCAATGGAAAAATATCATAGAGTGAGGATTAAGAAAAAACAAACAAACAAAAAATCACTTTCTATAAATAACTGGAGTGTCGAGGTAATTTTTGGATGAATATAACCTTCGACTAAATGATCTAAATAAAAAGTGTTTCTTATACCACCAGGTCCAGAAAAAAAAAAAAAAAGGCTGAGGGAAGTATAAGTAACACATCAGAGAAACGCAAGAACACACAGAGCCTTGCTAAATGGTTCATGTGGAAGCCTAATGATCAAATATCTTACCTTGGTTTTTGGAGATGGCTTTTGCACATCTCTTTCTAAGTCTTTTGTTAGAAGGATGGGTGTGGAGTTCTTATAACTGGCCTCCTATAAAAGAAGCATAAAAGAAACATTAGAGATCAAAGAACATTACCCAAGCCAGAAATTACAATGCAGTAAAAAATAACTTTCCAGGGAAATGGAAGGTATCCTGGATTCAGTTGTTCACATCAGAAGCTAAGGAGATTGTAGTGAGGAGTCAAAAATGTTTCCTTTCTTATTTGTCACATACAACAGTGAAGATGGTGATGGAGTAGGTGTGGAACATACAGACATACATATTCAGAGATGTCCATTAAAAATCTCATCTTGCCCTGGCTAGTATGGTTCAGTTGGTTGGGTGTAGTCCTATTTACTGAAAGGTTGCCAGTTCAATTCCCAGTCAGGGCACATGCCCGGGTTGTGGGATCAATTACCAGTGGGGGGCATGCAGGAGGCAGCCGATAGATGTCTCCCTCTTACAGGGATCTCTCTCTCTCTCTCTCTCTCTCTCTCTCTCTCTCTCTCTCTCCCCCTCTCCTTTTCTCTCTCTCTAAAAATCAACTTAAAAAATCTTTATATATATTTATTGATTTCAAAGAGGAAGGGAGGGAGAGAGAGAAATAGAAATATCAATGATGAGAGAGAATTGATCAGAATTGAACCCGGGACCCTTTGGTCTGCAGGCCAATGCTCTCTTCACTGAGCCAAACCAGCCTAGGGCTAAAAAATCTTTTCTTTTTTTAAAAATCATATCTACACTATCATGTCACATATCCATAGATAGCTTACCTCTTCTTTGGAGAACTGATAGTTAATTCTCCAACTAACCACCAAACTTAGAGTTGCCAACTTTTCCCATAGTATTTCATGAATTGGTTCTGTTTCTGTAAATATTTTATCTTAAGCAAATATCTTCAGATAGTTCAGCAAACTATTATTGAATAGTGATAGTTTCATAGCAATATCCTAATTGAGGAATAATATCTGAGTATTTGTTTCCAAAATTATGACACTTTTCAGTCCTTGGTTCACACCAAAATAGTACTTACAAAAATAACAGCAGAAATTACAAGGAGGCGGCCTACCAGGTGTTGGATAAATTTACTATTTATTTCTACATGATAAAACAATAATGTTGTTGTCTTATGAAATAATATAGGACCCCACTTGAAGAGCTATTAACTTGGATATGTTTTCCCTGGATGATTCTATCTCCAAGTTGAAAGAACAAAAATACAAAAAAGAAAGATTACATACAACTATAAAGTGAAGGAGAAAATAAGTCAAATTTCTTTCACTTCATAACTTTTACCTCTGCCTCCCATATCTTCCCCCATCATACCTATAATTCAACCATCTAAATTATGTGTTTTCCTCCCAGTTTACTTTAGAGTTAATAGGATATATATATTTGATTTAAGAGAGGAAGGGAGAGGGAGAGAGAGAAATATCAATGATGAGGGCGAATCATTGATTGGCTGCCTCCTGCACACCCCCTACTGGGATCGAGCCCACAGCCCAGGCATGTGCCCTTGACCAGAATCAAACCTAGGACCCTTCAGTCCACAGGCCGATGCTCTACCCACTGAACCAAACCAGCTAGGGCTAGGTTATATTTTTAATTGTAGTCTACATACTTTATATATTACTAAAATTTGCTGGAATTATATTTATTTATTTCTAAAGGGAACAGTATATCATTAGGATAAAATGTTCCTAATGAAAATAAAAATACTACTTACTACTAACAAATATTTACTGAATCATAGTGTATATCAGGCACTGTTCTAAAGATGCTGAATTCATAATGTCCTTTTCCCCCAATAGCCCTATGAGTTAGGTACTATTATTATCATTGCCCTTTTAAGTATAACACAATGAAAGCTTACAGAATTAAGTAACTTGCCAAATATCACAAAGATGGTTCGTATAACTTTAAGGTCTGAGCTCTCATCTTTATATGTGACTTCTCATCCAATACACTTGACATCTTAAGTCAACAGGTTGTAGAGCTATAGCATTTTAAAGCCAAAACAATTGTTAAAGATCAAAATGTGGTCAACTCCACCCTCTTCCCAATTTTACAGAGAGGGACTTGGATCCTGAAGTGATGAGCCCAAGCTCACGCAGACAGTGCTGGAGCTGAGCCCCATGCCTGGACCACAGGGTTGTACACAGCACCTGTTCGCAGCTCTGTGCCAGGGAACAATATTCCCAGACTCAGAGGGGATTCAAGAACTTGTTCTGCTGGCGGGTAGCTGTGGTGCTGCCAACACTCTCAACTGCCTGTGGCCTCACGTACAACCCGAGGAAACACTTCTGAGATCTCCAAATAAGTGTGCATTCCAGTCCTACCCTTTCCCACCAGTCACAACACCTGCTGGTGGAAAGCTACTTACTGGAAATAGTGAATGAACCCATTCCCACTTCTGACTCACTGTGAGAAGGATAAACAATATGCAGCATGACATTTAGAAGATCAAAGTGATTAACTGCACAATCCATTGCGTAATTTGACTGCACTTGAATAACATAATTACACTTAATCTTCTACCCGTTTTTAAAACTACTAGTATGTAAATCTTAGAATGTAATGAGAAGGAAAAAAAGGCTGACTCTTTAGGGAAATTAATAGGAATCGCTGACCTTTATGACTGAGTGTTTATGAACACCTATAATTCTTTCTTCCTTATGCACAGACTAAAAGTAACAGTATTTCTTTAATACTCCTATTTTCCCTCCTTGTCCCTATGAATTATTGATAAGTATAAGATTGATAGTAAGCTATTCTCTAACACTCTGAAAGCTTCTTCTGTAAACTTTTATCTGAAAGTGCCACCTGCATAAATGTTTATTTTTTGTTTTATGACTTTAAATTCAGACATCAGAGATAAAGTTTAGTAGTCAGAGGACTAAGCTAGGAGTTAAGAGATCTGGCTTCTTATCCAAGATCTCTAACTAACCAGCTGTGGGAAATCAGGCAAGCATTTTAACCTCTTGGACCTCTCCCTCAGTTCCAAGATCCATAAAACAAAGGGATGGGATTGGTTAGATGAGATCCAAGAATCCTGCCTAGTCCTTTAGTGTCAAGATTTTACAATTCTTCCGGGAAGAAGCAACATTTATTGACAAAAAGGTAACCCCCAGTGCTGCTGAAATACTGGCCTGAATCTGTGCACTCAACACTGAGCAGGGGATCCAGAGCCATAGGCACAGGGAACGTTTCCTGTAGGGCTACTGTTACTCGGATTTCTGGAGAAAAAAATAATTCAACTAGTAGTTTAATAAGTAACTAGTAATAACTTAATGTATTCTTTCAAAATAGATATATTATGAAGTGAGAAATATTTTAAAGATAAAACTTTAAGGTTGTGTCTTTAAAAAGCCACTTATAGGTATATACCTAAGACAATTAAAAACATATGTCCACACAAAAACTTTGACATAAATGCTCATAGCAGCATTATTCGTAATAACCAAAAAATGAAAACAACCCAAATGTCCATCAAAAGATGAATAGATAAGCAAAATATGGTATATCCACATAATGAAATGATATTAAGCTATAAAAAGGAATGGAGTACTGATATCTGCTAACCAAACACAAAAGAACACATAATGTGTGATTCCACTTATATGAAATCTCCAGAACAGGCAAATAGGAACAGGGAGTAGATTAGTGGTTGCCAGGGGCTAGGAAGAGTGGGGAGTGGGAGTGATTCCACTGGAGAGTGACTGAAGGCTCCAGTCTGTACGGGTATTTTTTTCTGAGGGGGGGGGGGAGTGATAAAAATGTTCTGTAGTTAGGTAATGATAATGGTTGTACAACTTTGTGAACATAGGAAGAACCAATAAATTGTATACTTTACTAGCGGTCGCCAACCAGTGGTCCATGGACCACTGGTGGTCCGTGAGGTCCAAAAGGTTGGCGACTGCTGCAAACAGCTGAATTTTTTGGTATGTGAATTATATCTAAACTTGTAAACTTTTGTCCCTATACTCCCTAGGCAAAGGAAAGAGACTTTGGGTTTGAACTCTTTCCTTAGAACAGCAATTTTCAACTTTTTTCATCTCATGGCACACATAAACTAATTGCTAAAATTATATGGCACACCAAAAAATAAATTTTTTGCTGACCTGACAAAAAAAAGATATAATTTTGATTCATTTACACTGGAAAACTATTGTGTTGGCTGTTGTCATTTTTTAATTTGACAATCTAAGGGTGTTGTAGTAATATATAGAAATGTTTAAAAATGCTTTAAAAATGCCTAAAAAATGTCTAAGAAGGTTTTAAAATCTTTAAATTAACTTTCCTTGAAACTTAAAATATGATATTAAGAACACATTCCCCACTGCCCTGAAGCGTGTGTCCCTCATAGATAAGGATTTGAACTTCAATAAATAACTCAGAGTGACTTGTCAAAATAACCATTTGAGTGAGTGATGTACTCTCCCAAGATAACCACATGTAGTAGCCCCTCGCCCTATTTGAGATAAACATGTGTGCATTGACATAATTCATTGATAGCCACCTGGAATGCTGCAAATGGGGTACAGGCTTTAAAAGTGGGGGACCCTGACCAGGTTGGTGCTCGCCTGTCGAGACAGCCACAAAGGCACGTCCTCTTGTCAGTTCGGCAAGTGATACCACTCCACGCTCCTCTCTCTGCCAGAGGACAAAAGAACGGCCAGTACCTCCCGACTGAGATGTGACGGAGCTCTTGGGTGAGGAACACCGGCCACCTGCATCCCAAGGACAGCACCACTGGGATCCCACTTAAGCCTGTACCCGCAGCACCAGGAATCATGTGCGTAATAAAGTGCTGTGTGATTTGCAACTGCATATGTTTCATGTGGTGTAACTCCTCCGGCAGTTAATTGAATTTATTTTGCATACGCTCAAAATTAAAATTAAAGGTTCTGGTCCCTTTTTTGGTCCTAAACCTGCCCTCTGGTCCTGCTTGCGTAGAGTAACCTCTTCGCTAGCAACTACTTGAATGTCCCACACCTGCATGGTTAAAGTTTATCTCAAGGGCCGCCTTAGATAAACACCCCAGATCCTTTCCCAGGATCTACTTGGGACAAAGGGAAAAAAGTCAGTGCCCCTGACTAAATAGTCAGGTATTTCGTGTTTTAAAAATTCTTGTGGCACACCAGTTGAAAAATCACTGCCTTAGAAGACTAAGAAGAATAAAGGGGAGTGTTTTGTGTTTGAAATTATTAAGCTATTTATGGACATGAAAATTGACTTAGATATTAAGTGAGCCCTATTATATTCTAGTATGCGGCATTCCAATACCAGTCATTGGAGAATGGAATGCTGAACAAATCAGACATGAATATATCATATTCATATTTAAACATTTGGTTTACTTAAATGAGACTTTGCTCGCTCTAATGACTTTCGTGCAACAATCAATTGCTTAAACCAGCTGTGTTACTTCAGTATGAAAGCCCAATTAAAAAACACAATAGGGAAGGAAAAATACCTTGTTCATCGTGGCATTGTTGGCCTTACTAATCAACCACTAATGACATTTAAAAAATGGAAAAGCCCTCTGTTCCCGCAGCCTAGCACACGGCTCCCACAGGTAGTCACAAGTTTGTTCCTTCACTTCATCTCGGTCTCTGTTCAGTTTTACTAGAGAGGGCTCCTTCCTGGAACAACTTACCTAAATCGCCACTGCTCTCCCCTCCCATTTGATGCTCTACACCTCCCTACCTTTTTAAGTATTTTTCATAGCCCTCTGCAATATCTGGCTTTAATACTTATTGCTTTTAACTCTTTATTGTTCATCTCACCCTACTCTCAGAGGACTTGGTCAGTCTTGCTCATGAACAATGTTTGGCACGTACTAGGAGCTTGATTGTAGTGAATGAGTAAACCAAATGAATGAATAATATCCCTTTTCTAACCTTTCACAATCCCCTCTGCATTCCTGTTTTTACTTCCTTCCTTAATCAGCTTTCATTTCATGATCCTTTATTCCTTTGCTAATACCCTTAATTTCCTTCCTGTACCACTGCATTCATTTTGCAAAAGTATAACCTTGAATCCAGCTATATAGGCCTTCTCTGTGCTGGGAACGAAGCAGCTGAAAGTGGCTGGGAAAAAAAATTATAGAAGTGGTTGAATGTTTCATGTATTTATTGTAAATTTGAATGAAACCTCTATCACAGGGAGTGCATTAGTGGTTGCCAGAGCTAGGAGGAGTGGGGAATCCTGCTACAGTTCTTTAGTAACTTGACATGCCACTCTCCAAGATGGTATTTTATGTCTTCTCTTTTCTCAACCCCCTTTTCCTTCCATTCTCACTTCATACAGTCACTGGAAAAACAGAAGCATTCAAGCTACTCATTGTCCCCCCATCAAATATACAACCTCATTGCAACCATTTCATCCCCTCTGCCTTCTCTCCAGTTACAGTGAAAGGTAAGAATCTGATCCTATCAAACAGCCATCTTCTGCCTGATCATCCCGAATCTTATCTCCTCTCGCCTGTTCAAGAACTTCATCTCTTCAATTATCCCCTCCCACTCCTTCTCCACGACATCATTCCCATTAACCATAAGCATGCTGCTAACATAAAGACATTCAAACCTGTAAAGAGTTGTTTGTGAGTTTATTTGAGCCAAACTGTCGACAACTGCAGGAAGCAGAACCTCAATGGATTGGGATAATGCTCTGGAGAATGGTGGGCTATATCTGTATTTATACATTGCAATCAAAGTAAGGGATGTAGGTGGCGTACATGAAATCCATTGGTGATAGACTAGAGAGGCGGGAGAAAGTGGAGAAACTTCTGGGATTGGATAAAAAGCAAAATGATACACACATACTTAGGTGGGTACAGGAACAATTAACAGGATAATTTGTGGTATCTGTCCTGGCACCCAGGCACAATAGATTGTGCCCCAAGGGGTCCCCCAAAAGGAAAGTTACAAGTTACCCAGACATTTCAAGGATATGTTATTATTGACGCAAAAAGACAGATAGGCTCAGTTAAGGTAAAGGTTGACCTTGTCAGTGTAGATAGTGGCCTAGGACGTAACTACCCACCATAACTGCTTTTAGGTAAAGTTTAATTTCAGACCATCCTTTGTGGTTACTTTAGGTCTCGGTGTTTGCAAGACTGCCATGCAGGCCTTTCCTGAGCTTGTCAGGTTAGCATGGGCCCCTTTCATCCACATTGCTCTGTAATTATTTCGTTTTTGTTTATTTTTAAGCAGCACTTCTTTCATTTCACTTCTCCCACTAGCTATGGTCCCTCTTTTTTGCTTTCCTGTATAGCAAACTCTTTCAAAACAGCTGTCTTCACTCACCATCTCCATTTCTTCATCTTCAATGGCCCCAAATTTGTTTTTGTCACTACTCCACAGAAAGTGCTGGAAACAGTCACAGCTTAGTCTCTATCTAACTTGGGTTCTCAGCAACATCTGACCCAGGTGACTCCTCATATTTGAACTACTCTCTTTTCTATTAGCTGCCACAACCTATTGGTTACTGGTGAATTTTCTTTATCTTCTACTAAATAGAAGTGCTATGAAGGCAAACAGTTGGTCTCCTTTCTTTACTACTATAACTACAATGCCATAGAAAGCTGCCTTTATATAGTAGGAGCTCAATAAACTGTGTAGAGTAAATGAATGAAATGAAGTAGGAGTGACTCAAGGGTTGATACAGAGAAGTCTTTTCCCAAATGATACAATGATCTCATTGCACTTCCATGACTTTTAAATACATTCAGTATGCTGATGACTCCCAAATTTGTGTCCCTATCTCTGACATTTCTTCTGAGCTACTTATATTTAACTGCTTACTTGTTCACTCCACTTGGCCTGGTAAGCACCTAAATTTAGTATGTCCAAACTTGAGCTTTTGATTCACTAGCAAAAATTCTGTCAGTCCTTGAATTTCATCTCCAGATTACCAGAGGGCACCCAGTTGCTAAAACCAATGTTTTAGGTGTCTATCTAATTCCCCCCTTTCCCATATCTCCCACCATCAAACCCACAGCAAGTGCAGTCAGCACTCTCCAGAATAAACTGAGATTCATTCCTTCATTAGTACTGGCCAGCCCAGTAATAACCAACATTGTTCACCTAAATCGCTTTCATCATCCTGCCTTCTGCAAATTTTGTGTATGTCACACAGATGACATCAATCTTCTATCAATTCATGGAATAAAATCCAAATTCCTTAGATGACTTACACAGCCCTGTATGATCCAGCTCTCGCCTACTTCTCTAAGCTCATGTGATACAAAAAATGCTATTACATTTTTTCATTTCATTTATTATATTCTTTTGCTTCAGAATTTATGTGGATCTTTTTTATGATTTATATCTCTATTGAATTTCTGATTTTGTTCATGTATTGTTTTCCAACTTTGTTGAAATGTCTGTGTTGTATCTTGTAGCTTGCTGATCTTAAAAAAATTAATTTGAATTATTTGTCAGGCAATTCATAGGTCTCCATTTCTTTGAGGGGCAATCACTAAAAATGTTTCGTGTTTCTTTGGTGATGCCACTTGCGGCCTTGCATTGATGTCTGCACTCAATTGCTGTAAGGATCAGCAAAGACTACGGTGATTTCAGTGGTGAGGGTTGTGGGAGTCCACAGTGGCAGTGAGAGCTGCTACGATCCTTTTGCTCTCCTTTACCTCCACAGGGGAAGTCACAGCCAAGGGGATATTTTTAGTGCCAAGCTGTGCTGGCCCGGGGAATGGGGTGATGCAGGTACACTGCTTCCTATATTTATCAATGTGGCCTTCATGGGCTTTTATGCTCCACTGGGTTGCTGGAGCTCCTTACTGTACTCTGGAGCTTTTCCAGAGCTATTTGCATCCATTAATGATTGTCGACTTGTTTTTTTTGGTGGGGGGAGGAGGGAGGGTTGGGGCCTCCTAGCCTGCCATCTTGCTGATGTGCTTAGATTTGCTTTATGGTCTGTGAACTACCCTGTGTCCCTTCTTTTTAAAAAAATATATATTTTTATTTATCTCAGAGAGGAAGGGAGAGGCAGAGAGAGACAGAAACATCAATGATGAGAGAGAATCACTGATTGGCTGTCTCCTGCATGCCCCACACTGGGGATCGAGCCTGCAACCCAGGCATGTGCCCTGATCGGGAATCTAACCATGACCTCCTGGTTCATAGGCTGACGCTCAACCATGGAGCCATACCGGCCAGACCCCATGTCCTTTCAAAAAATTTTTACTTTTTCTTTTCTTTCTAGTTAGTTTAATTTTAGCCATGATTGCTTTTTGTTTCCAACCTAAGTACTTTAAGTTACATAAATATTTATTATAGGGTCACCTACAGTGTGGTCACTCAGTAGAAAACTGTGGGATTAAATCTGACAATAATGATATTGATACGGTAATCAAACTAATAATACTGGATATCACTTAGATAGCACTTATTACATGTGTGGCATTTTTATACCTTTATCCATTTGACCCTCCCAATAACCCTGTACAATATGTACTTTCACTATATAAATTTCTCACATATGAAAACTGAGGTACAGAAAGTACAAGCAGCTTGTCCAAGATCACACACCCAATAAGTGTCAGAGCTGGAACTTAAAACCAGACAGTCTATCTCCAGAGGCCTGCTCTTAACAAAATAACGTCTTTCTGGAAGAATCCTTCTTAATTAATTAGATCATGAAATGTTGTAGGTTAGGTGACCTGTAAACTAAAACAGGAAATCATTTCAAAAGTGATACATATAAATGACACCTACTCAAAATTGTTTTTACAAGTAAGATCCTCAAATGTTCATTTAATTCCTAGTCTTTTGATGTGGGCCTTTGTTTGGGAATGGCCATACGTTTGGAATTCCACACCTTCTTCTTTGTATAAACTGCAATCATAATACATCATTTATGTGGAGTGAAAACATGAAGACTTCAACCTTTATTGAGTCCTTCCAATCTATGCAACATAGCTTTGTAACAGAGATCATTCTTTCTGAACACTATGCCGTGTCCTAAAGTCATGGTATGGGCACCAGGAAGACTACACTTCCAGCCTCCCTTACAGTTAGGTTAGGAGCCATATGATTGAATCTACTCATTAGAATGCGAGCAGAAGTTTTATAAGCCACTTGCAGATGTAATCATAGAAATATTCTACATTTATTCTCAACCCCCCTTTTTTCTTACTGAGACAATCTTGTAGAATGGTTGGGGCAAAATGGAATATGGCTGCTCAACCCATTGGACTGTGAAGTAAGTGAGAAATAAATTTTGATTGTGTTAAGCCATTAAGATTTCAGAGTCCGTAGCAGAAGCTTCTATTAATTAGTTTGGCACCATTTTCCTAGAAATAACTATAATGTTGTATTCACACTGCATTTCTTTAATAATTATATAGGTACCATTAAAAATGACATGAATAGTCTTAGAAACAAACATAATTGACTCTTCATGAGCATATAGTAAAACTGATAATGAACAAGTATACGAGAATAGCCTATTAGACACAAGCGTTCAGAGTTGCCGTGGACAGCAGTCAGTATGCTTTACATGAAAATAAGAGAATTGATTAATTGCATATTAGTTAGGCAGAGTTCTTTAAGAACACTTTTACCATATACTCTACAAATGTGAACCATTGCAAATCACCTGAATAATTATTATGACTTCCCTAAAATAAGTTTGAGTTACCTTTTATTTATACACACATGGTACAATTAAGGAACTAGAATAAATGTGTTGGAAGGTGCAAGAATGTATGTTACTCCACAACTTTTAGAGAAAAGCCAAGTAAATATGAGATATTGTTCTTATCCTCAAAGAACTGACAATGCAATACAACAGGAAACAAAAGTAACTCACCCAAGGCAGAATGTAAAGCATGCTCTAACAGAAGGAGAAAGAAGGCACCTCCAAGACAACAGGAGACAGATTAACTGTATCTGGAGAATGAGAGAGGGCTCATAAAGGGAGAAGAATTTGAGATGTCTTAGATAGAACCTCAACCAGTAGTAGACCCTAAAACAAAGATTGAGGACAAGTAGTTTATTTGGGTGATCATCAGGGGAATAGGCAGTAACAGAGGGAGAAGGTAGACAATAAGGGTCTCATTATTAAGTTACTAGAACTATTACAGTGATTTCGAAGAATCTGCTTGGGGTAAAGTTCCGGAAAACACTACACTAGCAAAACATACACCCAAAATTATTATTACTTCTTTTTTCAAAATTATAAGAGAAAATTACAAAAGTAGTAGAAATGAGCCAGTTGGGCTGCATAGACTCAGGAAACAAGTTACAGAAGCAAAATAAGGTCCCTTGGAGCTTAGGAGAAGGAAAGCAAAGGTAACAGGCTGGGGGAAAAGAAAAGGGAGACTGAAAATGTGCTGGGAATGCTCCCGAAAGGGAACCACCCCAGAATTATTTTAACAACAAATAAAAGAGCTGGGAATTTATACGCTATTCTTTCCAGGTACAACTGGTCCACAGAAGTATCACTTTTATTCTTAGGAGGCCAAATGAAGGAAATAGCAGAAATTCAGTTCTAAAGCAACTACCAGTGATCTTTGAAAATCCTAAATATTTACTTATTTACTTAGAGTCTGTATTTGCCAAATACATGCACTAATGATTTCAAGTAGGCAGGTTCTGAGGTGTGAGTTTCAAAGTGCTATCGTCTCATTGTAAACATTTTAAAGGCTATGTAGCATAATGTTTTCATAACCAAAGCAATTTAGTCTGTCATCTTTTAAATATTTCCCATAATATGAAAGAAGGAATTTAACACCTGACAGATATATCTATTCCAATGATTCCTGAGCAGACATGACTTCCTAGTGTTTATCTGTAAACACTCTATAAAACAAAAACATCTGGGGAGAAGAAATTAACAGCAATATGAATTATAAATATGTGGCTATGATCTAAATCTTGGACCATAAAACTGCTCCAAGCTAAGTGATAATCTTTATTTATTTATTTTAATTTAATTTATTGGTGTGACATTGGTCAGTAAAATTATACAGGTTTTAAGTACACAATTCTACAACACATCATCTGTATATTGTACTCTGTGTTTACCACCCTAAGGTAATAACCTTTAATACTACTTTTATTACTTACTGGTAATCTTATCAGTTTCCACTACTAGAAAGTGCCTATGTGGGTCATGCAAGCAAATGACATTTTATCATGCTATTTTATCTTTGTTTTTCTTAGAATCATTTAATATTTTTTAACCTTCAAACAGAACTAATCTAAAAAGTATACCTCACTATCCCAAGAAAGGTCTGATATGAAAAAATGAGCAAGTAAATTTCAATTTAGTGCTATCTCTGAGTTCCTAGGTTTTCAAAATAAAACTAGTATTTTTCGGTGGGCAGGAATCAGTTTTTCTCCCCATGTAAGTCCCCATACACACAAAGAGACAACACAGCCAAATCACAAAGTATCAAACAATGACATAAACACCCAAACATTTTTTATGACGCCTATTATGACTCCACTGCTACTGGAATAGTTAAACTTCATAGTTAAACACCATTCTAATTTACTCTGGTAAATAGCTCCCTAGTGCTACTTCCTATGGTCTAGTCAGAAATGTCTGGTCACCATTACACAAACCCTCCATGCCTTACTTCTGTGTGGAAGGATTTCAGCTCCTCACTTCACTTCCTCTCCTCAGCAACTTACTGAAATCCTAGTGATTTATTTCACAGAGTCACTGAAATATCCCATTTTTTCATAAA
Source organism: Myotis brandtii (assembly GCF_000412655.1). Lineage (NCBI taxonomy): Eukaryota > Metazoa > Chordata > Mammalia > Chiroptera > Vespertilionidae > Myotis > Myotis brandtii. The sequence goes on from NW_005356150.1 coordinate 372,713, forward strand.
AATTTCACTTAAAAGAGTTTTGTGTGTTTTTTATTAATGTTCATTTTCTAAAAGCAGATTTAGGTAGACATTAAATACTAAAATCACATTCTTCTGTCTATTGAGGGTGCAGATTCTTCCCAAAGCTAAAAGGATAATTAATCTAATCATGCCCTGAAAACTAGAATCTAAATGGCAAAAAATGTCTAGAAGCAGAAACTCTTCTGTCATGAGTAACACACCTGATTGTCAACTTTATTTTTCTGCTTTTGATTCTCTGTCTTTTTTTCTATTATCAAGCCTGATGTTTAAGGTAAAGAGAAGTAAGGTGTCATGAGGTAATATCATAAAGGTGATGTGACCCTAATGATTTCTTTATGTTAAAAATTTATTAAAGACTTGCTATCATTATTTCTTTCAAATGTAACAAAAATGGCTAAATTAGTTACTGATACTTTCCCTATTTTACAGACGAGGAAATCAAAGGTAAAGGAGAAATTAAGTAATCTGCCCAGAGTTACACAAATTGGAAGTTCTAACCCATTCTGCCTAATTCCAGATGGAGTTCAGACCTCTGTGCTCTAAAGTTTATTTATATAACTAATGAAGTATCTTTGACCAGATCATTTCAAATAAGCCAATAGCTTCATTAGTTACTCTTCAACCAATATTAACAGCCAAACAAACAAAAAATGCTTTTATATTTCTAGAGTACTTAACTGGCTTTGAAAATCTCCTTACTACCATAAACAGTTTGAATCTCACAATAACTCTATAGGATTTTCACCGTTTTAGATAACAGGAAAGAAAAACAGAGATATTATAAATTACCCAGTCATACTGCTGAGTAGCACATTACACAGACATAAGCCTTCTTATCCTAATATCAGTGCTCTCTGTAGAACTGTTAAAGACTTTAGAAGTATTTAATACCTTTTCTTAAGTATGGCACTCAGGAAGTACTCAGTGAACTATCATGTTTCTAATTTCATCAAATTACTTTGAAAACATTCATTAATATTGCTTTCATACTATGTACAAACTATGATCATAGACATTATTGTTAATAAGATTAATAGAGTCTAGTCATTGATTTCGTGGAATTTTCAATGCCAGGCACTGTAGTAACTAGACTGAAAAACATGAGGCTTAAGTTACATGGTTTCTACAATTACATTAATCAATGACTGCTAGTGTACCAAATGTATGGGGGGGAGTGGTAGGAAAGGAGTGTGAATAGGTAGGTTGATTCCAATCATGAAAAGCCTTGTTTGTCATGCTAAGATTCAGATTTTATAATATAGGGATAGGTGAAGATCAAGAACCACTGAAGAATTTTGATATGGGAAGTGACATGTTCATTTTTGTATAAGCAATAACTCAGGCAGCAGAAGAGGGAAGATGGAGTCAATGGGTAATCTAGAGTCAGTAAAACCAGTAAGAAGGCTTCTGTAGTAGACTCCTAAGGATCAATCAGTTCCCAAATCTGTCTAATTATTAAAACTGCCAAGGAAGCCTTTTAAAATGCAGATTTCAGCCCTGCCCCTAGTTTCTGACATAGTAAGTCTGGGTCACCAGGTGACTGTGGTAATGATCCAACCTGAGAGGTGATGAGGAAGCACTTGTGAGGGGTGGGAGAGATTTAAGAGATACTCAGGCAGTAGAATTAACTCATTTTAATGACTGACAGTCATCAACCTCGAGTATTTGTGTGGATAGACGGACCATTCATGAAGCTCCAGAATACAAGTGGAGCATTAGACCTCAAAGGCAAGGAAAGATGATGAGACAATCTATAGGACGGGAAAATGCAAGTGATGGCTAGGCAGTTAGGTATATATGTATGATCTGCCAAGGGAGAGCTCTGGATTGAAGATCTAGGAACGAGCCTAGGAAATAACAATGTTTAATTCTGAGAAAAGTTCTCAAAGGAGACTAAAGACAGATCAGAGAAACAGAAAGAGACAAGAACCATCAATATTCATTCAAGTATTTAAGGGGTAAGTTTGGTTAGGGGACAGTGTAAAGGGCCTGAATTCCAAGTAAAGGAGTCTAATTGCATATTATCAGCAAAAGGGTGGGAAGCAAAACAACAATAGCAAAAGGTTTGCTTACGTAAGGCAGGAATACATTATGATCAGTTTTTTAGGAACATAATTCTATCACTGGTAGAAAGAAGATGGGAAGGGGGTGAATGTAGAAGTGGGAAAACAGTATGAAATTGTGTGGCTATGAAAAGGGCCTAATCCAGCCGTGGGCAAACTACAGCCCGCGGGCCGGATCCGGCCCGTTTGAAATGAATAAAACTAAAAAAAAAAAAGACCGTACCCTTTTATGTAATGATGTTTACTTTGAATTTATATTAGTTCACACAAACACTCCATCCATGCTTTTGTTCCGGCCCTCCGGTCCAGTTTAAGAACCCATTGTGGCCCTCGAGTCAAAAAGTTTGCCCACCCCTGGCCTAATCCAAAGTAGTGGTAGTAGGTGGACAAAGACATTAATTTCCAGAGATATGTCTAACATAGAATGTGAGTCCCAGTGGGAAAGAGAAAGGGACAGGAGTTAAGGATAAATGTAAAGATTATAGCTTGGTAGGCCAGAGGCTGGCAAATAAAGGTTGGAGAAGGGAGAACACAGACAAATTTTGGAGATGTTTTTGGTGTGAAAAATTTGAGTAACCAACATAGCTTTTTATTAATTAACTAGAGGCCCGGTGCACAAAAATTTCAGCCGATTGGGTTGGGGCTCCATACCCTGTCACACACAGAGCAGGGTCAATCAGGGGGTTGGGGAGCTCCCCCCTGTCATGCACAGAGCAGCAG
>NW_005356150.1:376515-391187 GCF_000412655.1 Myotis brandtii
GGGCTGTTTTCCGGCTGGCGAGTGACTAAAGCTCCCAACCGCTCCTTGTTTTCTTTTTTTTTTATTCTGGGCCAGCTTTAGCTCTGAGGCCTCGCTGCTGAAAACATGGATACAATGTTTCGGTCCGGCTGGGTTTCAGTCCGGCTGTTTTCTGGGGTTTTGTTTAGCTTCTTATTTGCAACATAGTATATAGTTGCTTAGAGTTGCAGCTGAGAGGCTGGCAAGTGAGGCGGCGAACGTTGGAGTCTGCAGCAAGCAAGCCTCCCTGCTCGCTTCAGTGCCTGGCTGCCGGCCGCCATCTTGGCTGACAGTTAATTTGCATATACTCACTGATTAGCCAATGAAAAGGGTAGCGGTCGTACGCCAATTACCATGTTTCTCTTTTATTAGTATAGATAATTAATTATTTTTTGTTTTGTTAATCCTCACCCGAGGATGTTTTTTCCATTGATTTTTAGAGAGAGTGGGAGGGAGGGTGGTGGGGAGTGGGTGGGGAAGAGAGAGCGAGAGAAAACATCGATGTGAGAGAGACACATCGATTGGTTGCCTCTCCCACACACCCTACTGGGGCCGGGGGTTGGAACCTGTGCCCGGGTACATGCCCTTGACCGTGAATCGAATCCATGACCCTTTGGTGTGCAGGCAATACTCTAACCACTGAGCACACAGGCCAGGGTAAAGCTTTTTATAGGTAGTGGGAAATATGGCTCTATTGCTCTCCTGCTAGGCTGGGCCTAGAATTATGATTTAGAAGTCATCAGCAGTAGGGAAACTCAAGTACAACAGTCAACCAGACAAATATACATTTAATTAGGATAAATGAGGACCAGGAGATCGTCAGGACTGTCAGGGGAGTTAGAATGTAGTACTCAAAATCAGACACAACACGGCAGCTATTGCTTGTACCTACACCAAGTGCAGTGACACATATATTCTTTGTTCTGGATACTACTGTTATATTTGGTGAATGAATCTGTAGTTATTTTTGGCAATCATACTCTGCTAAAAGTTAACTAAAATCTGTGGATGATTTTCAGTTTAGCTATTATTATTTGGGTCTCTTCTTGGCTCTATTGGTGCAAATCAATTTACAAACCTAAGTACACCACTTTCCAATTAAGACTGCATCAGGCTTTTGATGCAAGAACCAAAATACTACACCTAAGTTAGATAGTTTATACTATGAGGACAATTATTTCCCTCCTGTAACTAAAAGTCCAGAGGTATGTGTGGTCAGGTTTGGTTCAGCAGATGAGCAGTGATGAGGAACCCAGACTTTTCCCTTCTTTAGTTGCCAACCCCTGTATCCTGATGCATTCATGCCTGAAAGACAAAAGATGGTGGCAGCAGCCCCGGGCATGAAAACATCCAAAAGCAGAGGGGAGAGGTGGGCATTCTGATTCAGAGGCCTACTCTCTTCTCTCTTTCCTAAATTAAAATTAATTTAAGTACAGTAAAATATATAAATCATAACTGCACAGCTGAAGGAGTTTTGACAAATGCGTACGCCCACATAATGCACATCCCTATTGGAATATATAGAACATTTTCATAACCACAGAGAGCTCCCTAGAGCACTTTCCAGGTTCATCATCACCACTGCCACCCCCCTTAACTGCACCCAGAGGCAACTACAGCTCTTATCTCATAAACCATTCTTGTTTTTTTTTGTTATCAGAGATGAAAATTTTTCCCAGAGGCCCTTTGCCCCCAGCACACTTTACCTTAAATCTACCTCTTCATGTAAGGTAAAATGTCTCTTCTGACCTTTAGTTAATCACTGACTAAAGAGTGATTATAATACCACCCTATTTAAGACCATTTATGATTCATCCATCCCTTGGGTCAGAGGGAGGGGCCCATCTGACCCCAGCACATAGCTTCAGGTCCAAATAAAATGGTGTTTGTTGTGTGTTTTGTTTTGTTTTGAAGCCAGAGGGAAATAGCTGTAAGTGTGTGCGCAAACACATGCACTACACACGTACTGAAGTATGGTAACCTCCATCTTGGGTAAAATGTGCTGTTTAAAATTTTAACCCTGCTACTCCGTAAACATTTTCTTGCTTAATAGGAAAAATAAGACTACTCCCCATTCCAGAGAGGCCATAAAATATGCCCCAGACAGAGTTGTCAGTGCTGGCACCAGGCCAGGCCTTGAGATATGGTCTCACAGCCCTGTCCCAGCAAACAGGACTTTTTCTCAGAAGGCCCGGAAGTCTCATTCCAAATTTGGAAAACAAAGAGCTGAAAAACATATAAATTGAAAAGACTTCCACCATATTGGGCCCAAGAATTTGAGAAGCAAGAGTTCCTCTGGGCCCACTAGGGCTAGCGAAAATGAACAGACTCCAAATAAATTTGGCTTATTGATTAAGGCGTCTTCTGATTTACAATATAACAATACCATTTTGTTACTCTATACATGTAGACATCCAACATCTGACCTATATTCTTCCAACTTAAAAAAAAAAAGTATCGCCGAAACCGGTTTGGCTCAGTGGATAGAGCATCGGTCTGCGGACTGAAAGGTCCCAGGTTCGATTCCGGTCAAGGGCATGTACCTGGGTTGCGGGCACATCCCCAGTGGGGGATGTGCAGGAGGCAGCTGATCGGTGTTTCTCTCTCATCGATGTTTCTGACTCTCTGTCTCTCTCCCTTCCTCTCTGTAAAAAATCAATAAAATATATTTTTTTTAAAAAAAAAGTATCTTTCTTGTTGAAAGTATTACAGATGTACCCCCTTTTCCTCCCATTGACCCCCCCTCCACCCCACTCCCATCCCTCCAGCTTTATTTCACATGCAAATATGCTCATTCAAGTCAATGATTAAAGTACTGATTACACAAACAAATGTAGAAACCTTCCCTGAAGTTAAAACACCAATCCACATTCCAATGCTGTGGTCAAAGTTCTCGATCCAAGTCCAAATACAATCAAATTTATACTTGTCTGCGCCCCAAATCTCCCTTTAGCCCACAAAAAATATCATGAAAAATGTCATTCAACACTGCCTCTGTTTCCTATACTGGGGTACACAAAGGTGTGTCAGTGGGCACAGTTAGTACCTTCCCCATTAAAAATGCCTTTCCCCGTTTTATACCTCAGTCTCAGCTCAAACATTTAGATCTCTGCCACTCTTGTGTATTTTTTTCACTTGCTTTGTGCCTGTTTCCTTTTTTTGTACACATTCTCTAAAAGCTGAACTCATGAGAACAATCGGAATAATAACATTTTTTAGTTGCCCTTTCATTTTTACTACTTTTCAGTGTGTTAATGATTTCATTGTGAGCCTCCCAATTCCTTTTAATCTACCTTCTCTTGGTTTATATCTGTTACTACTGAGGAGACAGAGCAGCAGGTAGATGGGGCGGGACCATGGGGGCGGAGACAGGAGAATCAGGGAACCCAACTGGACGGGGAAGGAGGGGCATGAGCTTTAAAATGTATGAAAGGACCAATCAGGAACTAAGAAGCATATGTACAAAAAGGTGTGCATGCTTCCTCCCTTCTTCTCTCCCCCTGCATAGGGCACAATGGATACCTGACATTCCTGTTGTGGGGGAGCACAACCCCGTGCCCGTGTGGCTTATGCCATGTGGGCCAGTACACATGGACTGTAACAGACTTTAATCAGCTTGGATGCTGAACCACTCCTGCCTGTAACATGGAAAGGAAGCTCTGGACATTGGCCTGCTCCTGGACCTTTTCCAGGACTGGCTTTTCCCAATAAACGTTGATCCGCTGTTTTTGTCTGCGACTTCATTCTTCGTTTTCTCTAGACAACGAACTCAGCCTCAACATCCCACGTTTTGGTTTCACTATGATCTTAGGAATTTAAAAAACCTACGTTCTAAACAATGGCCAGTTTTACATATCAAGCTGTGGCTAGCATATTCTTCATTATTTGGGGCCCTAAAATGGCACTGGCACATCCTGTTAAAATAGTTCCATAACTTCTATTTCATCCTTACTGGTTACAATTAAATCCATAAAATCTCATGCCCCTGTTGCATTATCCACCCTTTCAGAAATAAGACTCTGAGCAAGATCAGTTTTAAAAAAAAGTATCAAATATTCTGCCTTAGCAGAATGATTCCAGAGTATACACATGTCGTTTCTAATCGTGACATCTGTCTGCCTCTAGGCCAGATCTGAAACTTGCATCAGGAGAGTAGCAGTCATATTCATCAGCCTAAGGTATCTCTCTGTATTTGGCTCCCCCAGTATTATCAGTTTATGTGTCTTAATCTGTACTCTCACGCTATGTTCTCCACCATGCTTAAACCTACAAACTCAAGGATTTCCAAGCAAGGGCACTCTTCCATATATTTCAACATATAATCTTCTGTTGACACAGTCCAGAGATTATCTATACCTCAGCAAGTTTGTGTTGCTTATTTATTTTCATTATAATTGAAGATTATCTTATTATTTTATCAGCCCTCTTTACAAGGTATGAGTATTAAAAAGTATCAAAGATATAGCTGGAAGAAAGTCAATCACTTTTTAACATTTTAAAAAGAGACCCCTTGCTAAGTTCGGCAGGAAATGAAAAAAAACAAATTTAAGGTAAATTTTTTCTATTTAAAAAATAATTTCTTTCCTTTTTTTTTTTGGTAGCAGAACTGATATAAGTAGGGCTTTTTTTTCTCCTTTTCTCTTTTGAATCACTAATATTTTCTCAGCTTCCATATTACCTCCACCTTAGATTACACCTGATATTCTCCAAAGTATTTCATTTTATCATTTTATCTGAGCATTGTTCTTCCCTTCCCTCAAATTTCAGTTTAAAGTTCTCTTTATTAGGTTGGCAGGATTCCTGCTAAGTGCATTTCTCTCAGATGTACTCTATCCGTTACAGGGAGTCTGTTGTACTAAGAGCATAAGCCCCAGTTAAGAAAACCTAGTTTTAGTCTTCTTGTGCTGTTTTGATAGGGTGCTACCTGATACCCATTACCTTTTATTTCTTCTTCACAGTCATGCCTCAAATGAAAGAAGAGCTGAAAACATCCCTTCAACACCCACACCAAGTACCTCTTATCATTCCTTAGCATTGAATCAACAAGAGTAGAGTAGGTCTGTAAATTTGTTAAGTTTCAGGAAACCTCCTGAGGGAACCTTCCATTATCAGTTCCATCATGCTTTTGCCTCAATATAAACGATAAAGAAATGCAATGTCTTCCTTCTTTTCCCTCATCTGGAGGATCTGGATTGGATGTTTATCCTCTGACCCTCAATTGTAAATCTTTAGAGACCTACATGCATTTACCCAATGTGTAAAGAATATGCTATAAATTATCAGCCAATGTATACAAACATTTAGGGAGTAATGTTAAGAATTCCTTTTTAGGTTTTCAAAATATTCTCCTTTACTGATGATAGTTACCAATAACTACATATATGGGAGTTAAAATCTGAGGTTGAACTTGAAAGTGTGCCAGACACAAGAGTGACAAAAAGGCATAGACATTCTTACTGTCTGAAGGGATTTTGCAATTTACTCAGTAAGCTAGCACTCCTGAACACAGACATAGCATGTATCATATCTTTGCTGTAACACCAGACTTTCAGAAAAAGGTGGTACATCCAATCAACCCCAGCACTGGGCTCACATAGGTGCTTTTGAGATGATTTTACAGCAGCAAGGAAACACCAATTCACAATTCTTCTTCAATCTTAGAAGAATACATATTACTTAACAAACGCTTGATACAGAAAATAGGAATCATAAGAAGAACGAAATAAACATAGGAATAATAACCTGCAGTTATATCCAAATGGGAATTTTCATGAAAAACAATGATGTAAATAAAATGTCTTCCACTCAACATACAGCAATCTTGAACACTAAATATCAAACTTACTTTTACAATGATAAGCTTCGTTGGGTTTTCACAACTCTGGTTATCATTTCCTGTGTGCTCTACTTCAAACAGGGTATTGTAATTTTCTAGTATTGTAGCCATTATCTTGTTGCAGAGGTCTTGCTCTTTCATGCATTCAAGCCCAGGTGGCACACTAAAAATAAGGGGAAAAGTTTTGAGAGGAATTACTTTGGAAACACAAAAATGCCAGCACAGCTGACCCAGGCTTATATGTTGACATCTCCTCAATGATTGATCAGCCTTCTTATAAGGACACCTGGGATTTTCAACAAGTTATATAGGGCCACATAAGATGTTAGGACACTTGCTGATGACCAAGATCTGAATCAATAGCTTGTGCTGAATAAGAAAAGTACCAGTTGTTTGGAAAGAAGGTATAGGTTAACTGGGTGCGATAATGCTTTGTATATATTAGAATTGCTATAAGTAAGGTAACATTTATCTAAATGTAAAAGCAACAAAGAACAAGTGTTATAACAAAAAGAAGGGGTATTTTATCATGGCAATAATAGCCACATAAATAAAAGCAACACAATTCTTAGATAATGCACAAAAAGTACAAAAAATGAAAGGAAAAGATGAATACTGCTGGAGAAATACTGATAGTTACTGAGGCTGAGTGATGGGTAAATGGAAGATATATCATATTATGCTGTCTTCATTTGGGTATTTAAAAAAATTCCATAATTTAAAATAAAGTGAAAAAGAAAACCTCTAAATGAAGAAGACACCATAATATACATAAGATAAACATCTCTTCAGTAAGATTAGTAGTTAGAATAAGAATTCCTACTAACAATAAGTGATTTTTTAAAAAAGAAACAAAATCATGAGTTGAAAAACTTATAGAAGAAAATAACTGGACAGTCAATAATCTTATGAAATGATATTTAACCTCAGTAACCAGTAAAATGAGTTTACAAAGCAAAACTAAAATATCATTTAATACCCATCTGTATTAGTTTTGTGTGGCTGCTGTAACAAATTATCACAAATTTGGTGGCTTAAAACAATAGAAATTTAGTCTTTCACAGTTCTGGAGGCAGAAGAGCAAACTCAGTATTACTGGGCAGAAATTACTAGTAAAGTGTGAGCAGGGCCACACTCCCTAGAGAGGCCCTAGGGGAGAATCTGTTCTCAGCTTCTAGTGGGCTGGCAGCATTCCTGGCTGTGATTGCATCATTTTAATCTTCAGTCAAAACCCACATCAAATTTCTCTCTGCTCTGTCCTCACAAGGCCTTCCTCCATGTGTATGTATCTAATCTCCCTCTACCTCCTTCTTCTTTTATTATTTTTAATCCTCACCTGAGGACATTTTTTTCCACTGCTTTTTCAGAGAGAGTGGAAGGGAGGGAGGAAGGGAGAGAGAGAGAAACATCAATGTGAAAGACATATCAACTGGTTGCCTCCCACACCAACTCCGTCTGGGGGTGGGGAGCAAGCCCACAACTCAGGTAGGTGCCCTGGACCAGGAATCAAATCTGAGAACCTTTCAGTGCATTGGCCGCCACTCTAACCACTAACAAACACTGGCCGGGACTCTCTATCCCCTTCTTAAAAGGATACACGTAGCCCTGGCTGGTTTGGCTCAGTGGATAGAGCATCAACCTGCAGACTCAAGGGTCCCAGGTTCGATTCCAGTCAAGGGCATATGCCTGGGTTGCAGGCTTGGGCGCCAGAGGTGTGGGGGGGTGGGCGTGCAGGAGGCAGCTGATCAATGATTCCTTCTCATCACTGATGTTTCCATCTCTCTCTTCCTTTCTCTTCCTCTCTGAAATCAATAAAATATATATTTTTTAAAAAGGATACATGTAGTAATTACAATTAGTGCCCACTCAGATAATCCAAGATAATCCCCTTATCTCAAGATTTCTATCTTAATTACAACTGTAAAGTTCCCCCAGATAAGGTAACATCTACAGTTTCCAAGGACTATCACTTGATTACTCTGGGGGACACGATCTACCCTCCTGTAATACCTTTTAGGTACATTATACTAAGGGGACTCCCATGAGTCACATTCTTGTACTCCCCTCAGTTGTAGACAGAATCTGTGACTTGCTTCTTTTAAAAAAAACGTTATTTTTTATTAATTTCAGAGAGAAAGGGACAGATAGAAATGGTGAGAGAGAATCATTGATTGGCTGCCTCTTGCCGGCCCCTTACTGGGGATCGAGCCCGAAACCCAGGCATGAGTCTGGACCCAGAATCGAACTGTGACCTCCTGGTTCATAAGTCGACACTCAACCACTGAGCCACGCTGGCCGCTGTGACTTGCTTCTGATCAACAGAATATGGCAAAGGTGACAGGATGTCACTCCCATGATTACGTTATGGCATACAAGACTCAATCTTAGCAAACTTGTATGCGATTCTGCTGCTGGCCTTGAAGAAATAAGCTATGTTCAGAAAGAGCCTGTGAGAGATCCATATGGCAAGGAACTAATGTAGACCTGAGGTCTCTAGCTCACAGCCAGGTAGAAGATGGGGTCCTTAATCATGCAGCTGCAAGGAAAGGAGTTTTACTAACAACCTGTGTGGACGAAAGGGGCCACATGCTGACCTGACAAGCTCAGGGGAGGCCTGCATAGCAGTCTTGCAAACTCAGAGACCTAAAGTAACCACAAAGGATGGTCTGAAATTAAACTTTAACTAAAAGCAGTTATGGTGGGCAGTTACGTCCTAGGCCAGTATCTTCACTGACAAGATCAACCTTTACCTTAACTGAACGTATCTGTCTTTTTGCATCTATAACAGCGGTTCTCAACCTGTGGGTCGCGACCCCTTTGGCGGTCAAATGACCCTTTCACAGGGGTCGCCTAAGACCATCCTGCATATCAGATATTTACATTACGATTCATAACAGTAGCAACATTACAGTTATGAAGTAGCAACGAAAATAATTTTATGGTTGGGTCACAACATGAGGAACTGTATTTAAAGGGCCAGAAGTTTGAGAACCACTGATCTATAATAACATACCCTTGAAATGTCTGGGTAACTTGTAACTTCCCTTTTTCTGGACCCCTTGGGGCACAACCTAATGTGCCTGGGTGCCAGGACAGGTACCACAAATTCCTTCATTGTTATCATGTTAATTGTTCCTGCACCCACCTAAGAATGTGTCTATCATTTTACTTTTTATCCAATCCTAGGAGTTTCCCCGCTTTGCTTTCTCCTGCCTCTCTAATTTATCACCAGTGGATTTCATGTAACCCACCAATGTCCCCTGCTTTGATTACAATGTATAAAAATAGATGAGAAACCGCCATTCCCTGGAGCACTATCCCAATCCGTTGAGATATTGCTTCCTGGCAATTGTCGACAGTTAACTCACAAACAACTCTTTACAGGTTTGAATGTTTTTTACGTTAACACATGAATGAGCTTGAAAGCAGATTTTTCCCCAACTCAAGCCTCCATTGAAAACACAGTCCAGCTGATACTTTACTTTCAGCATTGTGAGACCAAGAGCAGATGACCCAGCTAAGCTGTATGTGACACAGCAAATGTTTATTATTTTGTCATTAAATTTGTGTTGCTTTGTTCACAATAATTGAAAACTAATACAGAGTTTGGTTCCTGGAAGTGGGGTGCTGTTGTTAACAAATATCCTATCTAATAAAGAAGGAATATGCTAATTGACACTCACGCTGTCACAAAGATGGTGGCACCCATAGCCAATAAGGAGGGAATATGCTAATTACTGCCCCGCCCTCAAAGATGGCAGCTCCCACAGCCAATAAGGAGGGAATATGCTAATGGTCACGCCCTCAAAGATGGAGGTGCCCACAGCCACAAGATGGCGGCGCCCAGTCCCCTCAGCCCCCCAGAGCCGGCCTGAGGCACAAGCAAGCCTTGGATGGCCAGTCACTATGAGGCGCACTGACCACCTACCTCTTGGTCTCTTTCCCCAGCCAGCAGGCTCCAATTGCCCAATGGCAAATGGGGAACTGGGGGGAGGGGCAGGGCCAGGGAGCAGGCAGAATGGCCGACCTCTTGGTCCCTCCCCGCAGCTGGCAGGCTCCAATTGTCTGATGGCGACTGGGGAACCGGGGGTGGGTGGCAGCGGGGGGCGGGGGCGGCTGCGGGCAGCTGGGGAAGATGGCCCTGATCACAGGCCAGGCCTAGGGATCGTACCTGAATTCGTACGCAGGGCCTCTAGTCTAAATAAAAAACAAAGTGGAGGCTCCTCAAAAAATTAAATATGGAATTGCCTTATGACCCAGTGATTCCACGTCTCGGTATATATATCTGAAGAAACCCAAAACACTAATTTGAAAGAATATAAGTACCCTTATATTTATTGCAGCATTATTTAAAATAACCAACACATGGAATCGACTCAAGTGCCCATCAGTAGATAGTGTTAAAAATGCTGTGGTACATATACAGGACAGAATACTACTTGGCTATAAAAAAGAATGAAATCTGACCCAACCAGTGTGGCTCAGTGATTGAACACTGACCCATGAACCAAGAGGTCACTGATTTGATTGCTGGTCAGACCACATGCCCGGGTTATGGGCTCGATCCCCAGTGCAGGGTGTGCAGGAGGCAGCCAACAGATGATTCTCATCATCACTGATGTTTCTGTCTCTCTCTCCCTCTTCCTCTCTGAAATCAATAAAAATGTATTTAAAAAAAAAAGAAACGCAACTTTAAAAAAAAGTGCTTTCAAACTATAAATAAGCATACCAAGTTTTTTATTATGTAGAGTAAGCATTTAACAGTAACAATGCTGGTCTATCCTGAATTTTCAATTGGATGAAATGCTCTAGTTATTTTCACAAGAGCTGCTGTTCTTTCTGGTTGCTAGGTCTTTCTAGTCCTTATCTCTTTTGAGAATCAAAGTTTAAGACTAAGCATTAGTTTACTGTAAATATCAATTAGCTAAATTTTCTGCCATTTTTGCATCTACGATATGCTAAAAAGAAATAACATTTCTGTAGTCTTCTTCAATCTTTTATTTCTAACTTCCTAGTCAACATATTCTTCTCAGCTTTGTTTTATTGACTATTTTATATGCATAAAGTCTTCTATGTCTTAATCTCAGTCATTAACAAAAGGCTTAAGTAGGTAAAGAGTGATGAGATACTTCACTTGTAACCTCTCTTTGTACTGTCATCATTTGGTTCTTCAATATAATTAGAATATGATTGTACACCCAGGACTGAATGTACCTAATTGCATTATCACTAGATCACATTGCCCAATCTTGTCCACATTCATTCCATGCAAATATTATGTCCTTAACTTCTTATTATTTTGCAATTAAAAAATGCTGACATGTTGGAACACTCTCCCTTAGGCAGTTCTTTGCAAAATTAAAAAAAAATCTATTATTGAAAGCAATCACTGGAGTTCAGGCTGAATAACCACTTTAAAAGGTAAATGTTGCCAAATGTATACTGTCCTACCTATGAGTCTATTGTGATTGACCTATATTCATTATATGTTATAAATAAAAATTTAGTATAAATGAAAAGCTGGAAGATTTTTTTTTAGATATATTTTATTGATTTTTTACAGAGAGGAAGGGAGAGGGATAGAGAGTTAGAAACATCAATGAGAGAGAAACATCGATCAGCTGCCTCCTGCACAACCCCTACTGGGGATGTGCCTGCAACCAAGGTACATGCCCTTGACCGGAATTGAACCTGGGACCTTTCAGTCCACAGGCTGACGCTCTATCCACTAAGCCAAACCGGTTAGAGCGTGGAAGATTTTTTTAAAGGCTCCTAATGTTTCTTGGAATTAATGTGGGATGGTAGAAACAAAAATTTCCAGAATTGTTTATGTACCTGGCTGCACCGTAGGCAATGTTTTCCTTCTTAGAACTATCGATGGTGGTGTTTCTAGGTATTCAATTTATATCATGTATATCAGGTTTCATTTTTTTTCCCCCCCTCACATTGTGGCTTTTATAAATATTGCCACTAATTAATCCAAGTGATGAGTTAGTATTTTCTCCTTAAAAGTTCCAATAGAAGATAAAACCTCCTAAATGAAGGTTCCAGATTACCCAACAATTACCCAACCATGTCTATGTAATAATCAATATTCTGGATATACTGAAAAATTTTACATAATTTAGATGTTTTTCAAATATCCAGATATTTGACATCAAGTTGTCAACCGGGTGGATAAATGATTAAAAAAAATTCATACTGGATAACTAGATATGTTTCAATATATTTTAGATACATGGTTTCAACCAAAATAGTGAAAAATAACTGATTATTATTCTTAACAATAGTTATTAAACCTGCAACGATAAAAATCAGATAGAAATTGATATACTTAAGAACATGAAGATTGGGATATCTTTATTGTAATTTTCTGAACAAGAATTTGTACGATAAAGAATTTTCTAAAGGAGAACAAACAAATTCATGGCCTATGAAAAATGGAAGGATAAGAGGAAGAATTCAGCATTTGCACAATTGTCCGGAAGGAAAAGAAAAGATGTGGGGGAAAACCTGGGAATCAGAGAGCCCGCAAAATCAGGGATTTAACTGCAATCTAAGTAAAAAGTGGGCGGCTGTAGGGAGGCTCCAGAGTGGTGGAAGCAAGGGTTTACTGGGTGTATCACCAAGGAGTTGCTGCTATTTGAGTATGAGTGTGTGTACATACATATATATGTGTACAGATGCATTAATTATAAAAGAGTCAGCTAATAAATTGTGTAGAATTTTAATTTATGACATAACCAGAAGTCAGTGAAATATTTATCAGGTGTGCACCATTCACTCAGAGTAGCCATCAATTTTTCTGGTCACTGAAATGTGAGTAGGTAATATTCCAAAACTAAAAAGAACCTAAATGCTCATCAAGAGGGAATTAAGTAAATTATAAACCACTAGAGGCCCAGTGCACGAAATTCATGCACGGGGGTGGGGGGTGTCCCTCAGCCCGGCCTGCACCCTCTGGCAATCTGGGACCCTTTGGGGGATATCTGACCACTCTGCCTGGCTGCCTGATCACCCCTAACCGCCTCTGCCTTGGCCCCTGCCTCGGCCCCTGCCACCGTGGCTTCATCTGGAAGGATGTCTGGCTGTTCAGTCTAATTAGCATATTATGCTTTTATTATTATAAAGGACTACTAATAACATACAACAGTGGTATACAGATTAATATTTGCTAACATAGAAAGATGTTCATGGCATGTTATTTAAATGATTAAGTTAGTAACAGAATAGCAAGTAAGAATATTTCTTTTATGTAAATGCATTAAATTTCTATGTGGAAATTTCTAAAAGAATATTCAGAAAAATATGAATGGCAAGGGTCACTGGGTAAATTTTATTTTGTATTTCTGTCCTTTTTGGTATTATTTTAGTTACTTACAAGGAACAAGGGCTTATGATTAATGAAACTAATAATGTTACTTGGAAATTTTTTAAAGTGATGAAAGTATATGCTTCTAGGAAACTTAACAATCTGATAACAGTACATTACCTCACCCAGACCAAAC
Source organism: Myotis brandtii (assembly GCF_000412655.1). Taxonomy (NCBI): domain Eukaryota; kingdom Metazoa; phylum Chordata; class Mammalia; order Chiroptera; family Vespertilionidae; genus Myotis; species Myotis brandtii. Next base: position 389,878 of record NW_005356150.1, read on the forward strand.
AACTTTTAATAAGATGCTCACTTGTTCTCTAGCAACAGGTTGGCCACCCACAGAGAGATTACTAGTACACCAGCAGTTTCATTTGAAACCTTCTTAGTAAAGATGAGATAATTTCACCTCAGTGTTACCTCTAGCAAAACAACTTTCATTAGTAAAAAGGTACCACTAAACATCAAACTGTATACTTCACATAAGTAATTTGTATGAGAAGTAAACAAACCTATACTATGTGAAAGGTAAGGAAGCCCCTTCTACCTGTGAGTAATAAATGACCCTCCTACGTGTGACTAATCTGGAAAATATTTGCTCTGTATACTCTAAGGTCAACTAAATTAAAACCAATTCCCTGATAGCACTGAAAATTAATTGTATGCCAAAATGTTGTTACATATATGGCTAACCTTAATAAAATATGTCTCTAGTAAGTAATGCTGATGTGTGAGTGTATTCTTTCTACCTCTATAAAATGGTTTCAATTTCCCTAGAATAATAATGAGACCAGGGTCTCCTTTCCAATGTTTTAAAAAAATACATATTTCATAGCTCCTTATTTATATGTTTAAGGGACCATACAGTCTCCTAGTTGGTCCTAAAAGTTATAAATATGGTAAGATACTTACATCATTTGAAACATACCATACAGACATCAAGGGTATTTCAAGCTTGCAGACATCCACATTTACTTAATAGGTACAGGTGGTAAATGAGTCATCTGATGGGCGAGCCAATGAATAAATGAATGCTTAGTGTAAACTGTTTGGTGTACAGTACACTCCTCAGGCAGGTCCCATTTAACAATAACACCAATGAAAAAGCAGCTGTAAACAACTCCCAATGTGCCAGAAAACTCAAGAGGTTTGACTTCCATTCAACACAAATAAAAACTTCCTTGAACAGTCAACAAGGAATTAAAGTAGTTGCAATCTGCCTACCTAGGTTGGGCAACAGGATAGAGGGAGAGAGTGGATTTGCATATCTTTCATATGACTGAAAACAACCAGAACAGCTAATTTAAATGAATATGTAAACTGTTCCTGATCCAACAAATATTTACTAAGCACTTCTTTTCTCTGCGGGTGGGAAGTGCTTCCGACAATACCAAGACTAAGGGCAGGAGAGCCCCTGCTCTAAAGGAATTTATATAATGGGGTGAGGGGAAAGAAAATTATATAAATATCATAACTAATAGAATATGCCATAATAAAGGTACAGACTAGTTCAAGATAGGTCACAAGAGGTAAGAATTGTGTATTTTTTTTGGGGGGGGGGTTATCCATCTGTTTGGGGGGAAAAAAGTATTTATTATTATT
>NW_005356150.1:391426-412561 GCF_000412655.1 Myotis brandtii
ATTTTTTATTATTATTATTATTATTATTATTATTATTATTGGGAAAGGTCTCCTACAGGAGAAGGTATTTGATATAAGACTTAAAGACTTGGTAACAGAATTAATACAATTTCTTCACCGAGGAGACCAACCTACTGGTTGTGAATCATGAAAAGAACATGAATTCTGCTCTTTCAACAAAATATTTCACAGAATATCCACAAAGATGTATTTGTGTGCTGACAGCCTCTTCTGACATAATGGGAAAACAATCACACAGCTCAACTCTACATCCTTCACATCTTCTTTCCTTTTATAATTGAACAGGCACTACTAGGGTGTTTTAGATTTTTGCCTTACATAGTAAATGCTACAATGTAAGCAGCTGTCACATTCCAGGTCTCCCATGTGATCAGCCTTCAGTGGAATGAGACAGTATAGGGACTTGGACCTGGGAATGGAAAAATACCACCAGGTAGAACGTTGGATAAGCTGACCACAAGCAATGTCACCATGCCTCCACTCTGTGCTCGAAGAAAAAAAAAATGCAGAATTTTATCTCTCTGCTAACCGCCTGTTTTTCCTACCCTGATATGGACAATTCTACAAGCCCACTTTTTTCAAAAAGCCAACCTCTTCGTGCAAGCCCGCTTCCCCCAGCTTATAAAAGCAGCCAAGCCGAGCCAGCCCCCAAGCAGGTTCAGAGGACCTTCCTGTCCTCTGCGCTGCCTCCTTTGTGCTCCAGCATAAGCTTAGCAAAGTCTGTCTGGAAACTTCTCTGAGGTTTCCTGTTGATTTCTTTCTTGGGGAACCCAAGAACCCCAATGCTGGTAACAGTAAGAACAGTGATTTTCACTGAGACACACACATAAAAAGGAAAGACATCTGTGAGTTATGCATGAACTACAAGGTGATCCAAATGGACTCTGGGTTTGCATCTAACCCCCTGAATGTTCCTCCTCTGTAAGACTGAGGGCAGGCAGCACGTCTCTCTGGTTCACCCAGTGCGTATCTGGTGCACAGTCCAGCGACAGTGACATAGGATGTGCTCAATAAAGAATCATCTCATTCCCTTCCAAAATCGTATTGTATTCTTTAGTAATTATTTTTATGGGAGCTTTTTCCAACACACATCATATATGATCATCTTTGTGGGACGATGTCTAAGTGGTGTGTCTTACTTTTGCTCATCATAGAAATGAGAGACATTTACATCTGCCTTGAAACATGGCAAAGAACAGTGGGAAGAAAAATTAGTGGGAAAAGCATTGCACCATTATAATTTTAGGAAAAACAAATAAACAAAATCCAATTAACATTCAGTTATTCCCACTGTGGGCAGGAGGTGAGTAACTGGGGAGAAAGGGAAGAAGAATTCTTTTGGAGACTGTAAATCAGTTGATATTTGGTTGTTAGCAGGAGTTTATACATGTTTTTTTCTGGCGTCATGACCCTAAACAGTGCCTAGTGCTGCCACACGGAGGGGACTGGCTGGGTGACAAGGCCACGGTGGTGTGTTTACTTTTCACAGTTACAGTCCACTGCATACTTACTCTTCCTGTTTATTCCTTCAGAGGACCTGCCATAATGCCCATGCTTATTAAGGGTTTGTTGACTCAAAGTGGGAGGCTGTCTGGGCACAATGGACAAGAAGGGCAGATAATCTAAACTGAGTATTTGCATTATCTCTGACACAATGCACATACAGAACATACCTTTCTAAAGTTTCAACTTTGCACCACTTATGTTCTAAGCAATTAGGAATTGGGAGCGGACAACCACTGTTTGCCAACATAGCAAGCATAAAACTACTAGAATCAGTAGCAAGGTAAACTCCGTTCTTTAAAAAAAGCTCTCCCATTTTCTCTTGGCCCTGGCCAAGAATCAAGTTTTGATACGGTAAGGATTCAGTAATTACTCCACAACAAAACATGTTTTGAGTTTAGAACACTTGGCAGTTGTTCTCAACCTTTTTTTCTGTCCTATCGACATGGGGGTATACACTGTTCTTTTTTTAATAGCAAGGGAATCACTGACTCAATTTCCAAGACTATTTTTGAGATTTCTAACCTTTCTTCCACTTCTTTTCATCACATCTCTTACTTCATGTTCCTGTCCTTTTCACCTTATGGAGCATAATGGGTATTTACACTCCAGAATATAAGAGCTAAATAATTGCCCTATTCCGCCCCCCCCCCCCCCCCAAGAATCAAGTGGTGTTTATTTTACCTCTGCATCCTCAATCTATTATTTATTTATTTAATAGAAATCCCTATAACACTATTAGGGGCTTTGGGTTCACATAAAGAAGTAGAACTATCCTCTTCCATCAAAGGAACATACATTTGAACTAAGGGGACATGAAATATTTGTGAGGAAATAAAATAATAATGTCATCAATATAAAAGGGGTCACATAACTGTATGCTATAAATTACTAGTGACAGTAGTAACTAACATTCAAAGGCACACCATTTCACATTAGCTCATTAGATTTTTATCCTTACAACAAATCTCTGTGGTAATTTTCATAATTTACATGTTAAATATAGGAAATTGGGGATCAGAAAACTTATCCAGGTGGCATAGTTTTTAGGTGGCAAAAATGTGAATTGGACAATGCCACTCTCCTGCTGAAAACCTCCCAGCTTCCTTTCCATTTTGCTGAGAACTATGTTTAAGCTGTTCACTCCAGTTGACAAAGCTCTACACAATCTGGCCCAACCTCCCTTTACATCATCATTTCCTACCATTTTCCAGAAACACACACCTGTTCTCTGTTTCTGGAACATACCTCATCTTTGAGCCTTTGCAGGAGGTGTTTCCTCTACCTGGAAAAAAAATTAAGTAAAAAGTAACACTTACTGAGTGCTTATCCTGTACAAGTGCTTTACATGTCTTGTCTTGCTAAGACTCCCATCTCTGTAGGGTCAATATTACTACTAAGCCCAATTTCCAGGAGGAAGTGAGACTCAGAAAAGTTAAGGAAACTGTCCTAGGGCATCACAGTAAGAAAGTGGCAGAGCTTGAATCTGAATCAAGTCAGTCTAGCACCAGTCTATGCCCTGAAGCATTTTCTAACCTAAGTCATGCTTCTGCTGTTCTTTACTGGGCTGACTTCTTGTACTTGGGATCTCAATGTCAATGTCACCTCTATAGAAAGGCCTAACGAAAAGTCGTCATTGGGGCACTCTATCCCCAGCCAAGAAACGGTGCCTATCACTGGGCAGGCACTTAATAAATATTTGTGGAATGCATGAGGATTGAAAAAAGTTTGTCATGATTACTATAATTCTGGAACTGTAAGGTACCTTCAAAATACTTTATTTCAAGGTCTAGTGGAGACAGTGAGGTTCCTGAAGGAAGCAGACAGGCAGTGGGAAAGCGAGTTCTCTATTTGTTCATCTTATTTTGCCACCGACTTTGAGGAACTTTTGATAGTGTGTTTTCAATCAAATTTTGATGACAGGAGCCACATTTTATGCATAATTAAGGGAAAAATTATGAAACTAAAACTCATGAATACAGAAAACCTGCTCATTTTCGGTATAGGTTTATGCGTTTGAGTGGACGGATAACATAAGTGACTGAAAGGCTAAAAGGGATAAGAAGTTTACTAGTATTTTATTCCTCTTTAAGGTCATTTTCAAAAAAGAAAGATTGCTAAGTTGCAAACAAATTATAACCTTTTGTTTCTCTACTATAATATTAGCCTCACTTAAAATAAATAACAATCTTTAAACTCACAGCTCACCCAATTTTCCCACATCTAGACTGTATGGTATAACGAAGCAAAGCTCAAGCTAAACATTGTTTGCCAGGCTTTGTACATCCAAGGTTATCAGTACATTCATCTACCTGTATCTGACCCCACCACGCCTCAGGGGGCACATGAACTCTCCTAATAAGGAAAGCACGGCTGCCTTTCATTTCTTTGGGCAAAGCTGTGTTTATACAGAGAGAACTAGGATATGTACCTGACTGATCCCACAGCATAAAGGGGTGAAATCATCACAGAGCTGAAGATGAACTACCATCTAACTCAGCCACTGTGGTTTCTCTAAGATAACTTTATTTGAAATAGGGTCATTTTATCCATTAAATGGATGAAGGATAGCCTAGGGCTGATGAATTTTCATGAGGCAATGAAAATGCTTAAGATCTCAAAATTCCAAAACACACAAACAACCCAAAACACTGCAAAATTAAAAATTGGTAAATATATGTTTAAAAACAATGTCAATTATCCAATTACAACTGAATAAAAATCAGTTTTTAAAATAAATTGTAATTAGTATGACTTGTAGGTGTATTTTAATGTTTCATGTGATATGGTATGAGACAGTCAAAAGAAAGAGAACTTAAGGGAAAGTCTTTGGGAAGATGAAAATTAAAAAATGGTCTAGAAAAAAGCAATACACTTAAATAAATGCAAATAATATTTGTCATTTCTATTTAAAAGTACATCTATCAGCAAGATTAATTCATGCTCATGGAAATTACATTGTTTTATATTAGGAATGAATAGCATATATTGTAATTATATCTAGGAAATAAAATCTAACCTCATAAATGTCCCTGAACGTCTGTCTTCCAAGACATACACTTGTTTCCTATTTTAAGGACAATTTGCTGTTGCAATACTGTCACTGACACGAAGCCCCAGGATTGGTAAGTTTACAAACTAATGTATCTGCATTTTCTCCTTTCTGTTCTCTAATGGAAAACTTAAAGGAGGTATGACAAATGTAACAATGGCTGTCTGTGATGGTAAAAAGCTGAGAACTTTAACAAGTGAAGTCAGCCATAATTTATATTAATATATCTAAAAATGAGTACTAATTCTGGAAACAGAAGTTTTTTTTTCTAATCCCAGAGGTAATTATTTTTCCCATATAATATGCTTTTCATAATATTTTCTCAATGGGTATTATTCAGAAGACTGTCCTTTTGGAAACAGTGTAAAGTGTCATTATGTGTCTGTAATTATTATTCAAATGATCTCTACTTCCCCAAATCCAAGATACTTTTCTCAGATCTCTTTCTCCTTGATTCCTCTCCACAATCCACCCCTTCCTGAAATTCCATTTTCTTTGGCTTTGGTGAAGCTACATTAGTTTCACTCCTCTGATCTTTCCAACTGCCTTTTCCCATCATTTAGCTACAGATGCTCCCCAGGATGTCACTGTTCTTGGAGAGTTTGTCTATTTTGTCTTCAAAAAGGAAATCAGACCTTGGAAGTCGGGGTGGAGTGGGTAGGGGTTGGGAGGGAGGGGGGAAGGAGGAGAAAATGGAAGATACCTGTAATACTATCAGCAATAAAAAATATATTTCAAAAAAAGTAAATCAGAATAAATGACTTTTGAACTCTAGCTCAGCCCCCAGGTTGTCCTCTAATCTTATTATAGTTGTCTATTTCTACAGCCCTGATGAATAGTTCTTGGGAAGACTAGCTGAGGCTACAGGAGAAATTACACACCAAATCATTGAAAGCAATATCCTTGGATATAGGTATTGGAAGCAAGAGACAGATATGATCTGTTTTAAACAGGTAATTCCAGCAATAATGTGAATTTAGATTTAAGTGAATAAGAGCAAAAGAGAAAACTAGTTAAGAAGTTATCAAAATCAGCCAAAGAATATGGGGGGGGGGGGGGGGGGGGGTGGGAGTATGGAGTGCATAAAAAAGCAAAAAGAGTGCTACATGTTAGCTAAGTGTGAACGATGCACAAGCCACCTCACAGGCATATACTCTCAAATATTGATCAGGATCTCTATGATAAACCCCACTGCAACAGTTACCACAACTGTAATTCAGTAATTATTTAAGGAATTTCCCTCTTATCCCACAGAGTATGAGCTCCCTAAAGTTATGAACCATGTTGTTTGGCCAACATCTGGCACACTGCCTGCTGGCATACAGGATGTACCAAATAAATGAATAAATTACAGAAAATTAAAGTCACATAAAAATATTAATGCTGAAAATAAATTCCTATATCACCTAATAGCAAATAGATGGTTAGAAAAATTAAGGGACTTGCTTAAAATACACAAAGCTGGTAAATAACAGAGGAGGGAGTGGAATTATGCTTCTGTAAGACTCAGTCTCCTCCTGGGAGATATAGGGGTGTAAGATAATTCTGGAGATTATATAAGTGTATAAATCAGGGGTCCTCAAATTTTTAAACAGGGGGCCAGTTCACTGTCCCTCAGACCGTTGGAGGGCCGGACTATAGTTTAAAAAAAAACTATGAACAAATTCCTATGCACACTGCACATACTTTATTTTGAAGTAAAAAAACAAAATGGGAACAAATACAATATTTGTATTTGCATGTGGCCCGCGGGCAGTAGTTTGAGGACCCCTGGTATATATACACTCCCACAATAATGTTGAGAATATAAATTTGCCACTGGATTTTGTCAACAGCTAAGCAACATGCCTCAATGTATATATTTATGTATTTTTGTAGATATGTCTAAGTTTGCTATTTGTCATTACTGGATGATGATGCAAAGAGTTTAAAAGGCCAATAGCTTTTTTCAATTTTATGCTTGAACAAGGCACTAGTTCTTATGTTGAAATCTTATAGAGAGCAATCACATTGCATTAGTAAACTGATTTTGCTTTCATTGAATTTTCTTCCAGAGGCATGAAAAATGAGAAAAGCAGAGTCATCAGAATTTGCATGTGCTTTTTTTTTTCACCCCCAAAGAGAAGTAGTATTCATTTTAAATGTTTTCTTCAATTTTTAAAAGTTATAATTAAAACAGACTATACATGCATGGGCGAAGTTACAATAAAGGTAATTAATCCCACAACTAACCCATTACTGGAGAGAGAGAGTAAATGCAATATATAACAACATCTTAGAAAACTGTGATCTAAGTGGAAACACAGCAGACCAAGAGTCAGAAGACATCCCGCCTGGCTGGCATGGCTCAGTGGTTGAGCGTCGACCTATGAACCAGAGGTCACGGTTCGATTCCTGGTCAGGACATTGCTCAAGTTGCAGGCTCAATCCCCAGTGTGGGGCATGCAGGAGGCAACTGATCAATGATTCTCTCTCATCACTGATGTTTCTATCTCTCTATCCTTCTCCCTTCCTCTCTGAAATTTAGAAAAAAGAAGAAAAAAGACATCCTATTTTTAGTCTTCCTGCTTACTGGTGATGTACCTTGCGGCCAATCACTGACACCCACCCACCAGCCACCTCAGGAGCCTTCTCTCTTCCTAAGATTGACATATAGAATAAACAAGATCATGAATGTATGTTTGAAGGGAAACATGGGATTTCATTGTTAAAGCATTACTTAATAGACTAGTGTTGATGTCCTCTGGTTGGGCATTTCTCTTCAATAAATAATAGACCGACTTAAAGAACCTTGAATTTATGTTGGACCGTATATTTCTCCAGATGACCATTAACTGCCAGGCAGATGCTATTGCTTAATTACTGCATTCCCACAGAGACTGAAGGAGTACAGGGATTATTTTTCAAAGTATAAGAAATCTTTGACTCTGGCCCCAATCAGAAATGTTCAACCACTAAGCCTGGTTATTCTCTAGAGAGGTATATTCTAGAGAAGAGTTCACACATTTTAAAAACATTGCCTCACATTGATAGGGTAAGAGACCTGCAAAACATCTACACTTGGTCCTTACTCACATGAACCCTGACCTAAAATGTACTGACCTAAGGTTACTAGGGAAAAATACCACTGCTCCTTGCAATAAAATAAAGTGTTATTTCACACTGTATATTTTAAATACTATTAGTTACTAATTTCATATATTACAAACAATAGATTTGCCGAGCAACCATTGGAAGATCTATTGCCACCTCTTGAGTGAAACCAAGGTCAAAAAGCATTCTGATTACTTTTGTTTGAAAAACCAATGCTTGAAGCATCATTGCTACCATTAATCAGAATAATAAATTTACCCTGCCCACAGAATATTGAGAGGAACACTATGTATGGTTCACATAAAATTATAAATCATCATAATTACTGGGAAAAAAATAAATAGACATCCAATGAAGAATTTGTTGTATCATCTTGTACATTCAATTTCTTGTGATTCAAACTTATGTTCCTAGCTGATAAGTATGATGGACTTGAGTTTACTATAATATTGAACTATATAAAATCACAATATTTGGCCACTTTGAACTAGGAAAATGGCAGCTTTATATGGTTTCAGCTAATATATTTATTCATCTGACCAAGGGACAATGACAATGCAGAAATTTTCCTGCACTAATCTTTTTTTTTCTTTCTCTAAAAAACAATGGTTTATTCTCTTGCCTAGTTCAAAGTTTCAATTGAAATAGACCAAAATAAATGTTATCAGTTCTATTCTAGCTCTATAATCCTAAAAACTGATGCTTTGTACACTTCAGTTCTTTACCTATGAATGTATGAAAGTACCAACTATTCTTATGGATTCACCATGAGAAATAGATGATTGAATAATATATTTTTTTGTATATACAGAGAATTTAATATATACAGTAAAAAGTCCTGGCTATGAGCAAATAAAAAATGACAAACTGAAGGATGCAAAGGTACAAATAAAACATGATGTAAACTAACAAAAAACATTTATAGAATGTTTCATAAAAGAGTAGGATTAAAAAGGTACATAAAATATAATATTGATAACATTTTAAAAAAGAATATATACATGGAAAAAGACTGGAAGGAAATAAAAATTTAAAGTAATTATTTCTAAGTAATAGAATTAGTGGATGATTTTTCACTGTATACAATTTTCCAAGTTTTTTCAAGCTCCTACAATTTTAAGAAACAAAAATACATAAGCAAAAACTGGACTAAATGGGATGACTTGTCATTTTACTAAACAAATGACTCAATATTAAATATTTCAACTATACCTGACAAACCTAAAATCTAATGGGAATTTTTAAACTTAGAAAAATATCTCAAGTTCTGAGACAACATATGCACATAATTATCCAGGAAAATCCTGAAAAAGAAGAATTAAATGGAAGACTACAGCGCAAGACATTAAAATAAAAAGGGTATTGCCCTGCTTGGTGTGGCATCGTCACATGCACCGAGAGGCCGCTGGTTCAACTCCGAGCAGTGCACATGCCAGGTTGTGGGCTCTATCCCCAGTAGGGGGCATGCAGGAGGCAGCCGATTGATGTTATCCTCTCACATTGATGTTTCTCTCTCTCTTCCTCTCCCTTCCACTCTCTCTTAAATCAATAATAAAAACATATTTTAAAAAGCAAGTAAGAAAAGGGTATGATACTAGCACCAGACAAGCAAATAGATCAGTATGGTAGAATAGAGCTCAGAGAAGGCTAAAATATATTTAAGAATTTGATGTGATGATAAAGTGACATTTTGAACCACTTGGCAAAGTATGAATTACTTTGTTTGGTTACCAGGCTAATTATTTCAGTGAAAAATTACATCTTTAAATCATATCTTTCATATCTTATTCCAAAGTAAATTTCACTAGAATTCAGTACCTAAATATTTAAAAATTTAAATATAAGATGAAATATGAGACTAACTTTTAGATTCCATATTATATCTTTTATAAAATGATTTCCACATATTTTCAAGATTTAAATATTGAGATATGAAACTGCAAAAATAAGTAGGCAATATAAGTAAATATTATTCTTAAACCCTTGTGGAAGAAGGCTTTTTAAGGATAATATCAAACCCAAACAACATAAATTGATACATAGAATAAAATCTTTAAACTTTTGTGACAAAAAGTATGAATTACAAGTTCAAGTTTAAATGATAAGCTGTGAGAAATACTTTCAATGTATAACAAAAGGAACTCTTACTAATTCATTACAATAAAAGCAACAACAAAAAACAGCACCAGCTTAGAAAAACTGAGAATAGAAAAGGCAATTTACAAACGAAAAACTATATGGAAAAATAGGCTTTAGCATATGATAAACCTCACAGTAATCAAATGAGAAAAAAATTTAAATTTGCTTATTATATTGACAAATATGAAAAAGAATAACAACACCAGTATTGGAGGAGGTGTGGGAAAGGGGACACACACACAGACTGCTGCTTACAAACTGGTGTAACTTTTCAATGAAGAAAAAAATCTGATATCAATATTCTTTGACTAAGCAAGTCTACTTCTAAAAGTACATCCAAAGAAAAGAATTAGTTAAGAGTGAAAAATGTATGTTCAAGCATAGTCACTGCAAAGCTGTTTATAGGGAAACAGAGCAGTGATTAAGAGCTTGGAGCGGAGGAGCCAGGCTGTCTGGATTCAGAATTCTGGCCCTAACCTCTTCCTTGCCATGTGACCTTGAGCAAGTTAAACTTTCTGTGCTTCAGTTTCTTCTTGTATAGAGAAAAGAAATGAAAAGCACTTAGAACACTGCCCAGAACTTAATGAGCACTCAATAAATGTTATCTATTTTTACTGCTGAGAAAAAAAAAAGAAATGCCATCTGTAGGGGATAGCTTAAATAAAGAATATTGATCAAAAGATCACAATGCTATGCTGTCAGTAGAAATGATGACATAGAATTATACTTATATGCATGGAAAAATGCCATAATAGATGACATTAAGTTTTAAAATCAAGGTTATAATGCAGTATTACTTTATTACTCCATCTTTAATCAAACATAAATATATATGTGATCACACAGAGAAAAGAATATGCAAGCACATAAACTTAAAGTGTGAACAGTAACTGAATCTAGGTAATAGAATTATAGATGATTTTTTAAAAATATATTTTTATTGATTTCAGAGAGGAAGGGAGAAAGAGAGAGAGATGGAAACATCAATGATGAGAAAGAATCATTGATCGGCTGTCTCCTCCTGCAGGCCTACTAGGGATCGAACCCACAAACCTGACATGTGCCCTTGACTGGAATGGAACTTGGGACCATTTAGTCCACAGGCTGATGATCTATCCATTGAGCCAAACCAGCTAGGGCTATGATTTTCGTTTTCATCTTTATTCTTGTGCTTTTTGTTTTGAAAATGTTTTTTTACAACAAACATGTTACTTTTGTAATAAAAATAAACTTATATGCATTTTTTTAAAAAAGGGGCAACTGAAAAATCAATTATCATAGTTACCAGTGACAGGGGGATTGATAACACAGAGCGCAGGAAAGGGCTGGCACAGGTTTCAACAGAGAAAAGGCCAAACTTTCCAATCACTCATCCTATATAATAAAAGCCTAATATGCTAAATGTCCGTTCATCCAGTTGATCGTTCAACCAATCAAAGTGTAATATGCTAATAATATGCTAAGGCCACTCAGCTGCTCACTATGATGTACACTGACCACCAGGGGGCAGACAGTTGACCAGTCGCTATGACGTGCACTGACCACCAGAGGGAAGATTCTCTGACCTGTAGGTGAGCTTGCTGCTGGGGTCCGGCCAATTGGGACTGAGTCAGATGGGCCAGACACGCCCTGGAGCCCTACTGTGGTCCCTCCCTGGCTGGCCAACCTCCTGCAATCCTTACCCAGCCCCGATCATTCACTGGTGGGGTCCCTCGGCTTGGCCTGCACTCTGTCACAATCCAGGACCCCTCGGGGGATGTCAGAAAGCCGGTTTCGGCTGATTCCGCAGGCCAGGCCGAGGAACCCCACTGGTGCATGAATTCATGCACCGGGACTCTAGTTCTTTAATATGCCAGACACATGTTATGGAGAATGGCAATATAAAAACAATTGTGTAAAAAATTAAATGAACAACCTGTATTTTATAAATAGATTTGTTAACAGGTTATAAATATATGACTATGAGAGATTAGGGCCAGGGCTTAATTTTAAAAAATGTCAGTTGTCTACACTTTTCAATCCAAATGATCCATTTTCCAAAAGTGAAATCCTGGGCTACAAACTAAACAAAGCTGCTTAGCAGTAGCTAACAAATAAGGTAACAGCAACATTATAGGTTTATCTGGTTACACATCCTGTTTGTGTCTGCAAATTTAGTTGATCTCATCTAATGTTGTTCAAATACCTAATTATACACACACACATATCAATCATGCAACTACAGGTTATAAATTAGTGATTTGGTAAGATTAACTCACTGTGCTATTTTTCTGCAAGATTTGAAGAAGACCAATAGCAGCTTTAAAAACTTTTTTAGCCCTGGCTGGTTTGGCTCAGTGGATAGAGCATTGGCCTGCGGACTGAACCAGGGTTCGATTCCAGTCAAGGACACGTACCTCTCTTGCAGGCTCACAAAGGAGGGAACCAATGGATGCTTCTCTTTTTCTGTCTCTCCTCCTCCCTTCCACTCTCTTTAAAAATCAATGGAATGCTCCCAGGAACAAGCTGGAATTACAAGTGAAATATGGAAAGGCTTCCTGAATAATCAATGGAAAACTCACAGGAGAGAACCCTGATACCCAAGGACCGAAGGTAGAGACCGCATAGAGACTGAATAATATTGAATGTGAACTATAATTGAAAAAAAAAGATGGAAAATTGTATGTTTTTCATCACAATAAAAAAAAATCAATGGAAAAAAATCCTCAGGTGAGGATTAACAAAAATAAACCACAAACCTTTTTTATGTGGACACCAGGCAAAAATGTAGCATCTTGGATAGAAGCATACATGGAAGGATTATCACCCAAAATAAAAAATTGATAAAAAATTTATTTATCTCTTTTAAGCTCTGGAAATACCTATTATATTACTGATTACCTTATTGATTAGCAATGAAATACTTGTTTGAAGGGATAGGATTAACTTACAAAGCTAAAGACTAAAGGCAAAGAAATAAAAAAATGAAGAATTTAATCAAAATGGCTTACCATCACAGCAATTAGTCAGTTTGTTTTAATTATTGAATATTAAAATGTGTTTATTAATGTTCTTAAATGATGGAAACTAAATATGCACAATGAGTTGAACACAAAGTGTCAAGAATATTAACAACCAAAAAAAAAAAAAACTGAGCTAATTCATTAGGGAGTCTTTCTTTTCTTCATCAATGTCATTTAACAAACACATTTTTAAATTAACTCTAAATAACAGTACATACAAATATTTAAGTTTTTCTAATATTCATCCCAGCTTTGAACACTGTTTTGTCAAAGGAAATTTCAAATTTGAAGGAGTCATATAATACTAGAGGCCCGGTGCACAGATTTGTGCACCAGTAGGGTCCCTTGGACTGGCCTGCAGGGATCAGTGGACCTCTGCGCCACTGCAGCCTGGCCTTACCCACCAGCACATCGATCCCGCACAGCACGAAGTAGTGCATGAAGGGGCAGGTGGCCAGGGAGGAGCCCGAGCCCAGGCTGGGCACTGTACCACTCCCGCTCATCCAGGCCCCACTGAGCCTGCCGCCACTCGGGTGTGCAGGGGGAGTGTCCACGGGAGAGGCTCATGCTGTCGCAGCTGCACTTGCCAGCTGTGAGCCTGGCATCTGGTGTCCATCTGTCAGCTGAGTGGCACTCCTTCATTAAGCGTCTGCCCCCTGGTGGTCAGTGCACGTCATAGCTGACCACCAGGTCGTCCATTGCTTAGGCTTTTATATATATAGATTGGAAAGTATAATATTTACAATTGTGAATCCTGTGGGGGAAAAAAGATGGACTCCTGGTGGCTAACTGGGCTCAAATGTTTAAAAACAGACCCCAGCAGCCATTTCTGTAGAGGGGCCTCTAGCCAAACTGCACTTCATGAAGAAGCCAGAGCCGGACTGCCTGCTGCAGTGTTTCTGCCATCTGAGCCAGCCTTACAAAGCCTATTTCAACTAATAAGACTTGAGGCTTTCCTGTCCAATTGGAGCTACACAGCTCTGGCTAATCAGAGCAGCTCTATTCTGACCAATCAGGACAGTGCATTTTGGACCAACCACACTGTGAGAATTTGGAGTCCTCATTTGTATAAGGACTGACCAATCAGGGAACAGAGGCAAGGACTTCTGTCCAGCTTTTCTCTGGCTCCAGAAGCCTATTTTCCCCTTCTACCAAATGAAGACTGAATCTCCCTGATTGAGCTGAAACACCCAAGATGCCTCGCCAGAGAAGCGTGAAGCAAATGGGGCGGACTAGAGCGGAGCAGCACAGGGCAGCATAAAGCAGACCAGCCCTGGGCAGAGCAGACCAGACCCTCAAAAGGGGCAGAGCAAAGCTGTCTAGCCAGAGAGGGGCCTGGCCCCAGAGCTGTTCTACAGTCGTGTTTTCACAGACGTGCTGCATCATAACTGAGCTGTTTTGCACTGCATCAAGTTTCCTTCTTCACCGCTCCTCAAACTGGGGACTCCTGTGGGCACTGATTTGGCACCACGGAGCATTGGTTGACACATGGAGTTGCTGTTTATGAGAAAATTCGTTTCCAAAGTCAGCGTGTGAGAAGAAAAATCACGCACAGCCAACATTATACTTTAAATTCTTAATGTACAACATGCCTCAGCATATCTTAAGAAAATAGGTTTCCTCCTGTTGTGTCCTCAGGAGTACATTGCCTTAGGGCAGATTCACAAGAAAACAGAGACTAAGTCAAGGACAAGGATGCTGGTGTATTATTCTGGGAGTAGGAATACAGGGCAGCATGGGTGAGGGAAGGAGGCAAGTAGGGATGCAAAATAGTGACTTCAAAAAAGAACCCCAATGATACACAACAGTTTGTGTGACAGACGCCTGGTTCGGCAGTCTGGAATTCAGCAGATGGATTCCGCCGGCGGGGGGAAGAAGAGATGCGCCTACGTTCCCCCTGACTCCTGTTTCCCTTTAGCAAAGGGATTTAACTGTTCTCCCGCCCAGGTTGCATATCTAGCCCCTCTGGCAGCCTGTCAGGAATTGAGATCCTAGTATGGCGTCCAAAGTCACTGGGGAAGCCAGAAACTCAGGGCAGGTGGCTGGTTGACTCAGCTGCAAGGCAGCAGCCAAGAAGGACCCAGCGTTCCCAAGGCAGGTGGAGGGTCAGTTCCTGGCAGCAGATCAGTCTGGGAGGTAGGCAGTTCCAGGGCAATTTTAGGAAGTCATGCTTCTATTACAAGTACTAAGTTGAAGAAGTTGGTTTGTATTTAGGAGTTTTATTGGACAAGAAAAAATTTTTCTTTAGGTATTAAGAAGCATTTATAATACTGTAAGGAGCTTGTACTTTTTTGCATGAAGAAAGTGAAAACTAAGACAACTGCGGTAAGAAGAATGTCCTGTCTTTAGTCTCATGTTTCGAAGGAGCCCACTTCATTAAGTGATATGATGGGACAAATCTATAAGACTTGATCTTTCCCATAATGTAATTATATACGCAAATATTCCAACACCACTCTACCGATTGTCCACTATGCACCAGGACTTTCTTTATGGTCTTGCTTAGCTTCAAAGCAAACTTTGTCGGTCCCATTTTACAGAAAATGTAACAGAAAAATAAATAATGCAGAAGGTCAAACCTACCAATGGCAGAACAAGGACTAGGCTAATTTTCTTTTATGTCATGATATTCAAACCACTGAAACCCATTTTAAAAGCTATCAAAACTTTGGGAAAGCAATTTTTGCTAATCTCTAAGAATAATATCCTTTAGCCCTAGCCGGTTTGGCTTAGTGGATAGAGCACTGGCCTGTGAACTGTCCCTAGTTCGATTCCGGTCAAGGGCACATGCTCAGGTTGCGGCTCGATCCCCAGTAGGGGGCATGCAGGAAGCAGCCAATCAGTGATTCTCTCTCATCATTGATGTTTCTATCTCTCTCTCCCTCTCCCCTCCTCTCTAAAATCAATATAAATATATTTAAAAAAGGAAACAAAATGTTCATCTTAAAATAATAATAATATCCTTTAGCAGAATTTTTAGTTATCTTAGAAACTGGGATATTACGGCCCTAGTCGGTTTAGCTCAGTGGACAGAGCATTGGACCAACGGGTCCTGGGTTCAATTCTGGTCAAGGGCACATACTTCGGTTACAGGCTCCTCTCTGGCCCTGGCCGTGGCCCTGGTTAGAGCTCATGCAGGAGGCAACCAATCAATGTGTTTTTCTCACATTGATGTTTTTCTCTGTGTTTCCCTCTCTCTTCCACTCTCCCTAAAAATCAATGGGGGAAATATCCTCGGGTGAGGATTAACAATAACAAAAAAACACACACACACAAAAGAAACTGGGATATTACAAAATTCTTTAGAAATAATGACATAGAAAATATATAGTTTACAGTCTAAAGTTTGATGAATTTTTCATAGAAAAATACTTATTACTATGCCACAGTATACTATGAAAATATTATGCTATAAAACATCATTATATTATTATTTTATACTATAAAACATCATTATATTATTGCCATAGTATATTATAAAAAGCGTAAACTCCTCAGTGGCACAGGTCCACTTCTAGGACATCATTCTAAAGAAACAGTTGCATGTGTACATAGAGTCACACTCGAGGTTCACTGCAACTGTTTTGTTTTTAACCATTTTTTAATTGATGGTCAAATTGTTTTTGTTTTGTTTTTCAATAACAGTTTACTTTTAATATTATTTTGTATTGGTTTCAGGTGTACAGCATAGTGGTTAGACAATCATATACTTTATAAAGTGTTCTCCCTGTATTTCCAATACCCACCTGGCACCATATACAGTAACTGGTTGGTTTTTTTAAATGACAACAACCTCAGTGCTCATCAATAGTTAAATAGATAAACTACAGCAAATTTCACACTATTCAATACTTTAAAAAGAATGAAGTATAAATTATATTAAGAGTTCAAGTTCTACCATAAAAACAATCAAGCTTCACAACCTATGCACCAAGGATCTAATTTATTATTTAAAAATAGATTATTGCTGTGTTCAGAAAGAGGGATGGAAGGATATATACCTACTGGTTACTGATTTTATTTCTAGGGAGGAGGTTACAATGGGAGGAACTAATGGAAGATACTTTATTTTTATTCTATATAACTCTCTGTTTGAATATTTTAAAATAATATTACCCAATCATCTAAATTTAATAAACCTGTAAATAGATAAACATGTTGAAACCCTCATAATTAAGAGCCACCTAGAGCCCAGCTGGGGTGGTTCAGTGGTTGAGTATCAACCTATGAACCGGGAAGTCATGGTTCAATTCCCAGTCAGGCACATGCCCAGGTTTTTGGCTCGGTCCCCAATGGGGGGAGGGAGTGCAGGAGGTAGCTGATCAATGATTCTCTCTCATCATTAATATTTCTATCACTCACTCTCAGAAATCAAATAAAAATTTTTTTAAATAAATAAATGTAAATATAAAAATATATTTTTTAAAAAAGAAGAGTCACCCAGAAGCCCGGCATCCAGAACACCGAACAATCATATATTGTTTGTGTATTTCTTTTCATTTATATGGTTATATATTTCATAGACATTATTTTGTATCTAAAATTTTATATTCTCTTAAAAATTATTTCATGAGGATGTTCCCATATCTATTAGAAATAAATCTTCCTCATCTATTGACTATACAGTGTATTCACATTAGTTATTAAGAAAAGTATTGCCTTCGTTTGTCTTTTAGTGGTTCATGGTGAGACTTGTCCTTGAATAGCAGCTTTCCACTGACCATTTTTATAACATACTGTACACGGACTAACTGTGGTCACTAGAGTTGAAGTGTCTACTTTTCCCTGATGTAGTTAGAGGAACTTCAAAAAAAAAATAACCATTTCTACCTCTTTAGAATCAATTAGATAAATGAGACAGTACAGTACTTTCTAAGTGCTCAATAAACACTATATGTTACAATTATTATAGCCTATTTCAATGAGAAAAGGACCTGGTAGTGATGTCTACATCCATAAGTTTAGAAATACATACCAATTAATAAATCAGAGCAATAGGAATATACTTAGTGCCACTGAACTGTATATGTTAAAATGGTAAATTTTGTTATATACATATGTGTGTATGTGTTTTAATCCTCATCCGAGGATATTTTTTCCACTGATTTTTAAAGAGAGTGGAAGGTTCTAAAAAAAAAATAATAATAATAAAGAGAGTGGAAGGGAGTGAGGGAAGAGAGAGAAACATTGATGTGAAAGAGACACATCGATTGGTTGCCTCCCACATGCGCCCTGACCAGGGCTGGGGATTGAACCTGCAACCCAGGGATGTGCCCTTGACTGTGAATCTAACCCAAAATGCTTCGGTGCAAGAGCTGACGTTCTAACCACTGAGCACACCCACCAGACCTGTTATGTATATTTTATCACAATAAAAAATTGTTAAGCTATAATCATTAGTAGACTCTATAATAAAAACTCATCACTTACTTGATATTTTGACTAATTGAAGCAGGTTGTCAGAAATTCCAGATCAAGCCCAATCCAGTAAGCCAGCAATGAGATATGCATCTGTGTGTTATTAAATAAGCATTCTATTTGCAATTTGCTTTCACCTCTTCTAGAATCTAGGGTTTCAAAATTGGTGAGTAATATTTTCTACTTACCTTTATTTCTTAGATGCAAGTTACCAAAGTTTACTCTGCAGATAAACATAAAAGGAAATACAGCTTTTTTACTACCATAGAGCTCCTGAGTAAGATAAGAATTAGTGGAGCCTGTGTTTGAGACATTTATTTATGAGACGCTAACATATCCTATGAAATGCTGTTATTTAAAATTTAAATAACTAAGGTTACAAAGGGAATCATTATTAAGGCAGAACTTCTCCCTCTAGTAGGCTGCAAAGGTCCTGAAGCCTGCAGCCACTATGATCTAAGCCAGAGTTTATATTTAGACAGTGGTTCTCCCGCTGTAAAATTACTAGTTCTGGGCAGCTGAATGGGTCTGCAGACTAATGGAGTGGATAAGCAGATACACCACTAAGGAAAAAACAAAAAACTTCCTGAGAATTTCTGAGATCCTTTAAAGTGTGAGGAGTGTTTTCTCTCTTTCTCTCTCCTTATAACTAGAAGGAATGTTTTTTATATCAGCAGGGATTAATAGGAGAGTGAAAAGCAAAGTCCCTGGATTGCAAGATCATGTTTCATACTTTAAAGAGCTTTCAGGAATAACAGGGAAAATAAAAAATAAAGCTTTACAAAAATTCTTGTGGCTAGTGATGTAGCACCCACCACAGAAACTAGTTTATTTCTAGTCTAGTTTATTCCTAGAAAATAAATAAATGTAGCTGAGGTTACATTTTTCTGTCACTGACATATTCCGCTTGTAATTTTCCATCCATGAGCAATGTTTTGAACTTTATCACTATTAAAGAAATTATGCCCTACATCGTTTTCCTTTCCTTTCTGCTAATGTTTCAGATTAAATTTTTTTAATGCCCTTTTTTAGTGAAAGTAAAGCTTATTTTCAGAATTTTAAATAAGGTTGTTTGAAATATTACAAATGATGGTTTCATAGAGGGTATTACCTGCTTTCTTAAAAATTGGGACAAAAAATGAGGCTAAAATGCCCAATAGCAAGATGGAACTTCTCCAACACAATTGGTTGACTTTCTGGTTTGAAATAGGAGGCATCTACATCCCAGTCATTTCAGGCAATGCTAAAAGAAAAGGGGTATGTGATAATATTTAAAGCAAAACTCCACTGACTTACTGAAAGCAATTGGGCCCAAACACAGTGGCGAGATTGTGGACATTCATGCGATTCTGCACATGGTGCTTGGCTACCTTTGTCAAGAACTGGCAGAGGTACTTGAGGAGGCAGTAGTGCGTGTCTGGCAGCTCTTTTATTAAGGCTCTTAAGCTATTCTCCTGAGCATCATTTGTGTCATCTGAAAAGAAAAATAAAAATGTACTCAGGCATATTTCACTGCGACAATAACAAAAATACACAGATATTTAAATTCTAACACTTTATTCAGAAAAAAGATTCCTAAAGATTGAGATAGGCCATCAAAAAGGGCACTTTTGGCCCTAACCGGTTTGGCTCAATGGATAGAGTGTCGGCCTGCGGACCAAAATTCTGGTTTCGGTTTTGATTCCAGTCAAGGGCATGTACCTTGGCTGCAGGCTCCTCCCCAGCCAGGGCCCTGGTAGGGGCTCTTGCAGGAGGCAACCAATCTCGATGTGTTTTTCTCACATGTGTTTCTCTCTGTCCTTCCCTCTCTCTTCTACTCTCCCTATAATCAATAGAATCCTTGGGTGAGGATTAACACAACAAAACAAAAAAGGGCACTCACTTTTGCTTTTCCTATGCTCCTTAAGCATTTAACTTTTTGAAATGTTAAAGAATTCCTAACTTACTCAAGACATGCTGAAAACCAAGAGCTTTATTCACTGCATGAAATGGGTTCCTTTAAGTGAAAAGATGAAAGTTCTTGACTTAAGAAAAATCATATCTGAGGTTCCTATGATCTACTATAGTAAGAACAAATCCTGTATTCCTGAAATTGTGAAGAAGTAAAAAGGAATTCATGCTAGTTTTCCCTTGCACCTCAAACTCCAAAAGTTATGGCCACAGTACATAAGTGCTTAATTAAGATGGGAAAGCATTAGATGGCTTCAGGGTAGAACACGTGAACAGAAAACAAGTTCCAATGGACAACAACAACAGTGCTGCACCAGAAAGCATTGAGCCTACACGGAGACTTTAGCAGGGGACCGACCCCCTGTAATGAGTAACACTGAGCCATTTACTGAAAGAAAGGAAAAATTACACAGAAATGTCTGGACTGAAAATATAAAAATTACTGGAGAGAGAGAGAGAGAGAGAGAGAGAGAGAGAGAGAGAGAGAGAGAGAGAGAGAGAGAGAGAGAGAGAGAGAGCGAGAGAGCGCAAATTCACAAAATTTTTATTACAGTATAGCATGATTGGTCTATTTTATTATTTGTTACTAGAGGCCCGGTGCACAAAAATTTGTGCACTCAGGGGGGGGGTGTCCCTCAGCCTGGCCTGTGCCCTCTTGCAGTCTGGGACCCCTCAGGAGATAACGACCTGCTGGCTTAGGCCTGCTCCTGGGTGGCAGAGGGCAGGCCCAATCCCTAGGTGCAGCCCCTGGTCGGGCTCAGAGCAGGGCTGATTGGGGAGTTGGGGCGCCGCCCCCTGTCATGCACAGAGCAAGGCGGATCGGGAGGTTGCGATGCCACCCTCAGTCACGCTCAGGGTAGGGCCGATTGGGGGGTTGGGCCGCCGCCCCCTGTCACGCTCAAGGCAGGGTCGATGGGGAGGTTGCGGCGCCACCCCTTGTCACGCACAGAGCAGGGC
>NW_005356150.1:412934-431317 GCF_000412655.1 Myotis brandtii
GAGTGACTAAAGCTTCTAACCGCTCCTTGTTTTCTTTTCTTTTTTTTTTTTTTTTCTGGGCCAGCTTTAGCTCCGAGGCCTCGCTGCTGAAAACATTGATACAATGTTGTGGTCCGGCTGGCTGAAGCCCGGCTGACTGAAAGCCGGTTTCTGGGGTTTTGTTTAGCTTCTATATTTGCAACATAGTTGCTTAGAGTTGCAGCTGAGAGGCCAGCAGCGGCAGGCAGGGAACACAGAGTTCGCTGTCACTGGAGCAAGCAAGCCTCCCTGTTCGCTTCAGTGCATGGCTGCTGGCCGCCATCTTGGCTGACAGTTAATTTGCATAAGGATATGCTGATTAGCCAATGGGAAGGGTAGCGGTCGTACGCTAATTACCATGTTTCTCTTTTATTAGTGTAGATTACTGTTGTTAATATCTTACTGTGCCTAATTTATAAATTTACCATAGGTATAAATGTATAGGAAAAAACATCGTATGTATAGGGTTAGGTACTATCTGCAGGTTTCAGGCATCCACTGGGGGTGTGTGTTGTATGTACCCTCCTTGAATATGGGGAGACTAGACTGCTGTACCTATGTGACCTTAGACTTTACTAAATTGTTTCCTTATTTTTAAATGGTAATATTAACTATCTTATAGGGTTGTGATGGGGATTAAATGAAATACTTGTACTTAAAAGAGTGATTGACACATACTAAATGCTATAAGTAAGTATTAATAGCTCCTTTTACTTTACCTCCATTGAGGTGTGGTTTTATGACCACACTGAGGCTGAAATGAAATGCCTTTAATACGAGCCCATTTCACCTTTATGAATGTTAGGACAAGTGATGCTACTAAACAGCAATGCCAGAAACGTGTAGATTTCCATCTTTGTTAGAACTGTTTTGGAAAACATTCTATTTATAATCAGAATTATTATTTCTTACTGACCACAAACAATGTGATCCAATAAACTAATTTTTAGGGTGAAATAGATTTCTTGATATTAGAGGCTTTTCATATTAAGTTACTTTTAAAAATGAAATAAATCATATTCAAATACTTTGATAATCCATGTAGTATGTTGCTTATGATGGCATTCTTCCCCACTGCATAAAGATCTTGACTAGCAGAGTCAAGATTTACTTGACCAGAAGTAAGAAAGGGAAATAATTACATTTGGAGGTTATTAAAAACTAATTAAAGTCTAACCATTTCTCATATCTGTATATTAGAGCAATAAATAACTATGAAGAGAAAATGTAATTCTATTTTGCTTTTTTTTTTTTTACAGTGATTAATCCAAAGTGAGTCTCGATGTTTTCATGGGTGTGTTTTCTCTGTTTACAACTGCGGTTTACACCATCCCGACTTCCTTGCTCATCATTTTCCTGCTTCCATTGTGACTGTATATTTGTGTTTGAGTTGTCTTTATAAAAAGTTATTGCTAGAAGCAATTTATTACTAAGCTTCATTCGCGTTATTACAAGAGGCTGTAGTACATTTTACAATATTCATTCGTTGTATAATATTCCATTCTGCCTTTACCACAGTTTATCCACTCCCCTCTTAAAGGTTATTTGGGTTGTTTCAAATATTTCCTGGGGACAGTGCTGCAAGGATCATTTCTGTACATAACTCCTGGTGTACATGTACAGAGTGCATCTTGGGGTATACATTGAAGAGTGAAATTGTTGGGTTATTGTATGAAACTACAAGTTTACATATAAATAATACTGCTTTGCAAAGAACAAATTAACCTCTATATGTATGTAGAGAATAGGAACAATAAAAGTTAAGATTAAACACCTGTAAATATTTAAATATATAAAGTTAAAAAAATATAAAAGTGTACATTTAAGGGTACAAGCAATAGAATTCCAACAGCCCTGGAGATGAATGGGCCGCTGGCCTCTGTCTGAAATGAAATTTCAAACCCTTGCATGCGAAGACACCTCGTCAAATAAAATAAATTCTCAAATAGTTATGAATTTATGACAATAGCATCCTTAAAAATGTAGCATTTTCATCACTTACTTCCAATTTTTTTTTTATATATATTTTATTGATTTTTTACAGAGAGGAAGGGAGAGAGATAGAGAGTTAGAAACATCGATGAGAGAGAAACATCGATCAGCTGCCTCCTGCACATCTCCCACTGGAGATGTGCCCGCAACCAAGGCACATGCCCCCGACCGGAATCGAACCCGGGACCTTTCAGTCCGCAGGCTGACGCTCTATCCACTGAGCCAAACCGGTTTTGGCTACTTCCAATTTTTGAAATGCAATAAATAATCTTCCCAAGGAAATAAAATGGACAAATAATGGGAATGGAAACAGATATATTCAGAGACTCTCAAGCTTATTAAAATAATATTAAATCCTTTATGGCATGAATGGAAGAATCACTAAACATATTCTCAAAAAAACAAAAGTAATTGAGGAAAACATGTCTTATCTTCATCTCATTCTGTGCCCCCAAACTTCCATTTCCTCTGATGGAAGATGGATTCACTGATTCACTCACTGGGCGAGAATCTTGAGTGTCCTCTACTTCAGTGGTTTTACATACCACATTCGAACCTTCAATAGTCACAATGGACCTCCTGAATCTTTCTTTAAACATACTGACAGTGCAGTAAAGGCCTTTCTTTATTAGCATATTTCTTCTCACTTCTTTTCATACTGATTAATTATGTGCTAACATACTGAGAATCTGCAGTTTGCACTGCCTTCCAGAAATATGTGGTAAATAGCACCATTACAGCAAGACTTCCTACACGAGAGAATCACCACGGCTCGACTCCTTTGGAGAAGCCTGTAGGAGAATGTAGGAGAATGCCCAGCAAAGCACTGAGTCTGGGAGTCTGGGTGCAAATGTGCCTAATAAGCAGATGCCTTTTCATGTTTGTGAGAAACACAGTTCATAATAATTACTTTATTATTACTTTCATTATCTTTTGATTTGCTGATACCTAAATATAATAAATACTACCTATTCACTCATGTTCTTGCATTTATATTGGTAATTACAATGGCTCCCTCGAGTTTTCACATTATAAAAAAGAATTAGCAGTGCTTCTATGAATTAATACACATTAATTCATGATATATACTTATTGCACACTATCTATAATATTTCCAGGTGTTTTCTATGTGTCTGACAACGCTGAAGATACAGCACTGAACAAAAGAAACATCATGCTTTTATGAAACATATTCAAATCAAGGGGAGAGACAATCAAACGATCAGTAACATAAGTGCTATGAAGAAATATAAAGCAGGGTAAGGGGAAATAAAGCCGCGTTATGCAGGGGTGGGGAATGTTATTTCATGAAACACAGTCAGGGGTCAGGGAAGGCCTCTCTAATATGGGGACCACTAAGCAGAGAGCTGAAGGGAAGAGGGAAGTGCATTCTAAGCAATGAAAAGGGGGCCCTGAGGGGGCCTTGGGGCTGGGGCCACGTGGTATAGGTGGGAGAGTGGTAGGAAATAAAGTCAGGAGACAGTGTGGGGAGGACTAGGGCCGGCAACACAGTCTTATTTTAAGCTATGGCCTCCCCCCCACTCCCTACTGCCACCCTGAGTGAGGGTTTTGAGCTGTGGGGGGATGTTACTTTAGGGGCCACTCGGGCTGCTGTGCTGAATCTAGGCTCTAAGGGGCAAAGTCGAAAGCAGGGAGACTAGGTAGGGGACTATTGTGACAGTCCTGGAAAGTAAAAGCCAGCTGGCCCTGGACCAGGTCGATAGCAGTGAGATGGTAAGACATGTGCAGATTCTGGATAAAGTTTAAATGTGTCTTGTTTGTTCTACATATTAAGTTGTTTTATCTATGTAAAATACATGTATGAAACAATCATTCAAGAGGTCTTTATTGAGTGGTTTATTCTATGCTAGACAAAATTCTAGGCATTTGTGATGCAGCAGCAAGCAAACAAACCAACCTCTACCTTCATGGAGCTTAGAGTCTAGTAGTGGGTGAGATGTTAAACAATAAATATAGTAACAGGGCTAGGGGAGCTGGGAGTACCAGCCTGGTGAGGGATGGTGACTGAAATTATAAATAAGATTTTCAGGAAGGCCTCACTGAGAATGTGTCTGATGTTTATAGGCAGTTTAAGTTAAAAAATAAAAATCCACAAACTGGCAAATGTGAGCTCAGAGTTGGAGGTTCAGTTTCAAATGTCTCTTAAAGCCCCTCAATAAATTCCTTGCATATAAAAAGTGGTTAAGAAATAGTTTTAGCCCTGGCCAGTGTTGGTAAGTGGTTAGAGCATCGGCCCATGTACCAAAGAGTTGTGGTTTCAATTCTTGGTCAAGGGCAGGTACCTGAGTTACTGGTTTGCTCAGTAGGGGCATGTGTGAGAGGCAACCAATCCATGTGTCTCTCACACAGCAATGTTTCTCTTTCTTTCTGCATATCCCTCCCTACCACTCTCTCTAAAAAATCAATGGAAAAAAATATCCTCGGGTGAGGATTGAAAAAAAAGATAGCTTTAATAGACTGATACACACTTATGACACACTTTTAAGACACAGTAAGACAAACTAGCATAGGAATTAAGAGACTCCTATATCTCGAATATATCTGAAAGAAATGTGGAATAATTTAATCTATTTAAAGAACTAGCTGGTTCAAAGTGTTAAGTTGGAGTTGGATTAAAGAGAGTTATTTAAATGATAAGAAAAAGGGTTATTCGATGGTAGGAGAGTAGGGATACTCAGCAATGAAATTCCACAGAAGGGCCTCAGAAATGGAAGTACATGTATCTCTGAAGCTGTTTAAAATATTTTAACTACTTGAAACCTGAAGTTATTTCTATGAATTGGAATCAAAATTAGAATGTGTTAATTCATGGGTCTGGAAAGTTTAAGGAAACTTTGCAGATGGAATAATGGTTAATAACTGAAATAGTCATCATTTTCCTTAACATCAACCTTTTCCTAGGACAAAAACAAACTTTCTCTTTTAGGGAAAAGTGCCACTTCAAATTATTCAAGTTTTCTTGAAAGTTTTCATTCATTCTTGGCTAAATTTGACCCATTTCTCAAGCAAAGACACAAACACTCAACTAGTAGCATCTACACAGTACACAGAGAAAATTAGTCAGCACTTAAAGAAGACTGTACCATAAAAACTTTTGTTCCAGAGTAAGCAGCAACCAGTGAACCAGGTGACAAGTATTTGCTCTCGTTAAAAAGGATGATAAGCATAACCAGTAATGCTGGACCCAGATCACCTGAGGGGTGACACCTAACTCTAACCTGGACATTTATCCCAGTGCTTGTCACGTGCTTTGACTTTTCACTGGCCATGAAGTTATACTGTACTTACAATTTTAGCCTCAAGGAGAAAAAAACCAAACTGAATGCTAATCTCTACCACAATATATCTCAAAGTCATGAGAAGGTCAGCCATTAAAACAAGCAAAATACTTAGCCTCATGGCGCCAGATTTATTGAAGTAGCTTTTTATTTCCTCATTAAGCTTCACAAAAGGATTTATGAAAACTTGCTAATTGATTAGACTGAACAATGAGCTGTTGCTGACTTTGGAGATAAAGAGAGGGCATAAGCTCAAGGATGTGGGCAGCTCCTAGAAACTGAGGAGACGCCAGCAAGGACACAGGGACCTCAGTCCTACAACCACATGGCACTGAAGACTGCTAACGACCTGAGTGAGTCTGGTCGGGTAAGAACTCAGGCCAACATACACCTTGATTTTAGTCTTGTGAGAGCTGAATAGAGAAACTAGCTGAGCCTTCACACCCCACTATGAGATAATAAACGTATGTTTGCTGTTTTAAGTCACTAAGTTTGTGGTAAAGCGGCAACAGGAATCTAATCCCACGTAGAGACAACTAGACTGAAACAGAGATGAAAACTTGTCCATGTCCACACAACCACCACAGAGCTCAACTGCAGTTCAAATCCGGGCAGTCCGACCTCAGAGCACAGGAGTTGATCAACGTACTCTAACAGAATTAGCTGTTTCATACGTGTCAATATTTTTAAAATGTTTTCTGAATCGACAAGCAAAATTGATGAATAGTAGTGGGTAGGAACCCTCATACATTATAGCTTCTTAGGTCCTGGGATATGTGTGTGTGGGGAACAACATTTTAATAAGAGCCTACAAGAATGTCGGGCACAAAATGTTTTCTAAAAATAGTGAGAATAAAAAACGTGAATTACATTCTTTCTAAATATGCACTCGCAGAAGAATGGGAAAAGCAATCACAAACCGCCTCTGCATTTCATTCTCCAGAAGTGGAATCACTTCTTTCGAGTGACGAGAAGCTTCATAATCACGTCTTATAACTAATGGAATTTGTACTTTTCCCTCTAAAACGAGAGGCTATGTTTTTATAGCTCTCTTGTAACCCTTGCCCATGACAAAGTTCTTTCTCAGAGGCCGCACATAAATTTCTCAAAGGGCGAGATGATAAAGTGACTAATAAAAATTAATTAGTCTATTCTTAGACACTATTAATGAAACTACCAATCTTACCATTCTGATTAGATTCTGTAAGATGCAGAAGTGTGTGTATTGCTAAATTAGCCAGGATCCACACTTAACTCCTGCTCCCAGAATGAACCTGCATGCTGACCCACACAATTAGTATTTGCTCCAAGTAACATGTAGGCAAAGGCCTGCAGGCCGAACAGAGAATTAGTGAGGCTTTACATTTCAGTCCTATAACAAAAACTAACTCCTGATGATACGTAAATAGTAGGTCAGCTAATCTGTTCTGAGGGCATTTACTGAGTGCTGCATGCTTGTCAGGGGAAACAGGTGGCACAGATAAAAATATAAGAAACATATAAAATAGTCTATCTAAATTTCCAAACTGGAAGATCAAATCTAGGTTAGCTGTTAGACAAGCATTTAACAGGTGAAGAACGTGTTTATATGGGATGCCAGTACACAGGAGAACAGGAAAAACCACCACAGCACACAGAAAGGGGAGCCTCTGAATATATAACATGCTAATCTTGAACAATAAGGCACTATCCCAGCTAAATAAAACTTAGCTTCTTGGCTTTCCCTATGAATCCAGTGCTATATTAAGTGTGTGTGTGGGGGGAGGGGGGGGAGTGACACACTACTTACTAAGTAGTTAATAGGGAAAACATATCACCACTTATCCTTCCCTCGAGATTCAGCTGACACTGCTCAAGCTGTAAGTGGACTGAGTTGGTGTCCTTTGAGTTAAACCATGAAGCCCAGAGTTAAGCCCAGAGTTATTTAAGTCTATTTTGAAGGTCTCTTCTTTCTCCCTTAAGTCTTCAAATTTATTTAGGGACTCAATGCAAAAATTGAGTATGTCCACGGGTTCAGAAAAGTAGGTGTTTACAATGCAGCTGAATGAAATTAGGACAGATTTCTGGGTGACAAGCAAGCTAATCATTTGACATACTTTCAATTTGATATTCTTTAAGCAAATTTTCAATATTTCTTTTAAGTGAATTGACCTTCTATAAATACAAGTTGGATACCCTTTTTTAAAGAAAATATGGAATGCTTTACAAATTTGCATGTCATCCTTGCACAGGGTTCATGTTAATCTTCTCTGTATCTTTCCAATTTTAGTATATGTGCTGCCGAAGAGAGCACAAGTTGCATATTTTTTTTAAATAATTCATTTGTTGGCTGTACTCTCTTCCAGCTCAATCCAAATAAGATACTCCTCACATAAAAGCATGAGTGAAAAATGCAGAATTTACTGAGAATTTCACTCAGTTCATAACAATTAATTCCAAAAATCTCTAACAGACCTTATCTCGTGGCCTTGAAGGGGCTTAGTCTCCTCTCCCTTCCTCCTCTGCAGGCCCATAATCTTCCTGCTACTACAAAATTCTATTGCCTAAAATAAAAAATACAGATAACAACAGGTGTTGGCGGGATGTAGAGAAATTAAAACTCTCATTCATTACTGATGGGAATGTATAATAGTTCAATTACTTGGGAAAATTGTTCCTTAAATGTTAAACATAAAGTTACCATTTGACCCAGCAAATCCACTCCTAGGCAGTTACTCAAGAGAAATGAAAGCACATACCCACATAAGAATTTGTAGATAAGTGTTCATAACAGCACAGCTAGTCAAAAGGTTATGCCTATATAAGACCATGTAAATATGTGTTCATAACAGCATTATTCATAATAGCCAAAAGGTGAAAAAGGCCCAAAGTCTATCAATGAATGAATGGATAACAAAAGTGTGGTACAGTCATGCAAGGGAATATTAACCAGCCATAAAAAGGAAGGAAGTGCTGATCTATGTTCCAACAAGAATGGACCTTGTAACTTATACTAAGTGAAAGAAGCCAGTCACAAGAAAACCACATGGTGTGTGATTCATTTATAGGAAATGTCCATAATAGGCAATCTATATAGACAGACTGCCTAGGGCTGGGGGAAGTGGAGGGGCAGCGGGGAGGTTGAGGAAGGAATGGGGAGTGTCTGCTAATACCCTTCCAGTTTGAAATGATAAAAATGTTCTAAAACCAGATGTGGTGATAATTGCACTCTGTGAATACACTAAGAATCACTAAATCATATACTTTATGGGTCAATTTTATGATGTATAAATTATATCTCAATAAACCTCTTAAAAGAAATTCTGTTGGCTTTAAAATCAAGTATTGGGGAAAAAAGTCAGAGAAGTTACAGCTAAAGATAAGTTTATCTACTTTTCTCCTAATAACTCACTAAAATGACAATAAAATAATTGTAAAGGTATAATCTGTCAAGAATAAAGAGAACTGAATAGAGGACAGTAGATGAAAGACTTCAACAAATTTACATGCACACACGCACACACGCACACATACTTTAAGACCTAGAATAATGCAGAATTTCGCTTAGCCAAGGCTTCTCATTCAGAATTTGCATAATCCCACTCATTACTTATAACTATCTCATAGCATCAAAGGAAAAAAAAGATTTATATATGTGCTCTGTACAGAAAAGGTCATCTAGTTATCAGGATATACAATCTTAGAGATCACAGAGCATCATAAACACAAGTAAGGTTTTTCCTGTCACGTGGATCTGAAGGAAGCAGAACCAACTGGAATGTCATCACAATGTATGGAGTCACATGTGGACACCTGGGCTTCCTGGCACCACATCTGCAACTCATTCCAGTGCAGGTTTCACAATCTGAATGATTGGCACCTTGGGCAGATATGCCAGTGGCAACCTTTTAATTCTTTTCTACATTTAGATTTTTATCCAGAAGAAAAGAATCATTTATATACTTGTTATTGCTTATAAAATGCCTAAAAGGCACAAACTGAAAATGGAAGGGCTTAAACTTGGAGTTTAATATGATTGTTTTTCATAGACACAGAAATTTGTGAAGGTTGAATAATTTCAAAAGAAAAGGAACTTCTCAGTAAGAAGGAATTAACTTAGGGGAGGAAAAATGTCATGTACTTCCCATGGAACTCATCCTATCCAAAGAGTGATGACATAACTAGTATTATAACTAGCCAACATCTGCAAGGTAAAAACCACTCAGCTGATGGCAAGCAATGCAAGTGTCATCATGATATGCAGTATGGATAAAAGACAAGCTTGACTCAAACTTTCTGAGTGGATTCCTCAGATAATGAAAAAAGCAGAACTCAAGACTCAAGCACAAGTCAGCTTATTAAATTAGATTTCTTTACAATTAGACACAGTACTCATTAAAATGGCCCTACTATCAGGGTGCTTTTCTTCAGAAAAACAGTTGCTGTTTAAATTATCAAATGCTCATAAACTAAAACTCACAGCACTTTATTCTCACATATTGTTTGCACAGCTATTATAAAATTCTGTTCCATTTAAAATCAAGTATGGGGGAGGGGGAGGCAAAGGAGAATGTCCATTTAAAGGAGTGATCACATGTTCTTCCCAAGATTCCATCATAATGACAATAAAATGATGTTCAAAAAGCATAAGCACCCAAGGGCAACAAAAACAGCAGAGAAGACAGAAGTAGATGAGATTTCAAAGACGTTTAGAAGTGAATGCAAGTGACTGAAGAGAGAGACTGTTCCAAAGCCTGCCAGTCTCTAGGGAGCTTACCGCCACACATGCATTTGGGCAAGTGTATTATCAGGTAGGAGTGCTGAGGCTTAGTCTCTGGGTATCACTGGATTCCTGGATACCTGAGGCAGCTAAGGGCTATAGTGAAGTACCAGTTGAAAAAGTGAGAATCAGTGAAAATCTGCTAAGAAATAAGGGGCCTATATCACATTAGGGCTGGTGCTGGGATCAAGAGATTATATAAATAAAATACTTGCTAGGTTTTAAACTATATAAATAAAACATCTGCTAGACATTAAACTAAACAGTGGTAATCTATTGTCACTGCAAGTAATAAATTCTCAAAGAGAATCAATGTTAAAACATAAACTAAAAACATAAAAAATTATCTATACAAATTAAGAAAACACACCCCAGTAAAATTTTTCTCATGGATTTTAGAATCATTCTTTACTTTTAGCTGTGCTAGCCATTAAAGATTTCCAAGACAAAAACATCAATTCTGTAATAATAATTTCTATCCCAGAGACCACCTAAGTAGCATCCACTGTAGGCTCTTTACTAATTAATTTTCACTCGTACACTTACCAAATTGTGATACATTTTTCTTTTTATAAACTGTGATACATATTTTGTAATATTTTTATTGATTTCAAAGAGGAAGGGAGAGATAGAAACATAATGGATGAGATGAGAGAGAGCCATTGATCAGCTGCCTCCTGCATGGCCCATACTGGGGATTGAGCTTGCAACCTGGAACTGACCGGGAACTGGGACCTGCTGGTTCATAGGTCGATGCTCAACCACTGAGCCATGCCAGTTAGGTGTGTCATACGTTTTTAAAAGCCCAGTGTTATGCACTGAATTCTGTCCGTACAAAATTCACAGGTCAAAGCCCTACGTACCCCCAATGAGACTGTATTTGGAGATAGGGCCTATAAGAAGACAATTAAGGTTACCTGAGGCCATAGAAGTAGTGCTCTAAGAAGGGAGAGACTTTAGGAGAACATGCACACATGTGTCCCTAACCCTGCATTGGTGAAGGTTAACTGTATTTGTAGGAGTAGCTGTAATGGGTGTAGAAGCCACACATACATAAATCATCTAAGCGAAATCTTGGCACAGAATAGGCACTTAAAGCACGATGAAAGATATATAAAATTAGCTTACAGTCATCTCTTTACAGCTATAATATTCAAAATGCTAAGTATGAAGACTGTTGAGTTTATGTGGATAACTACGAAATTCACATCTTCAGCCTTAATCCCCCATCTCCTAAGCTCTGACATTCATTTTACTCATCATGGCCCCATAATAACTTTCCCTCTCCATTTCCATTATTTGTATTAACTGACCAATTGTCTAAATGGTATATCAGAATCTCTCTTTTTTCTTAAATAAAAACAGCTGGACCTAACCGGTTTTGCTCAGTGGATAGAGCGTAGGCCTGCAGACTCAAGGGTCCCAGGTTCGATTCCAGTCAAGGGCATGTACCTTGGTTGCGGGCACATCCCCAGTAGGGGGCGTGCAGAAAGCAGCTGATCGATGTTTCTCTCTCATTGATGTTTCTAACTCTCTATCTCTTTCCCTTCCTCTCTAAAAAATCAATAAAAAAAACACACACACACACAAAAACATCTGGATCGCTGAGATAAACATTTATACTTAAAATTGTTTTTCTTGAAATAAAAAATAATAAAAGAAAAATTAGATTACAAAAAAAAAAGACCCCACAAAGAGCATACATCTGATCCTACCAAGCTAATAGCATGAGTCTTTGGGCTGAGTCCCAAATTCACCTGAAGGGAGAGAGGGAGCATTAGTCAGACACAGAAGGTTCCTAGAAAGTGGAAGACTGCTTCTTCCTTTCAGGACAAAAGATCAGGTCTGACGGGCTGACGCATTAAAAAAGTAAAGGCCCCACCCTAGGTACAGATAGAAAAGATTTGAATTCCTGAAGAATAATAGCTGCTTTGGGGCTTGGCAAAGCATAGTCTGCATCAGCTCTCCTTGGTGCTAATTCAACCTTGTCTCAGAACTTCCTAATTTATTAATTTCCACTCATGACAGTCTGACAAACCCCCTTTGCCAGGGTGGTCCTTCCATATCCAATTATGGGATAGAAATATTTGCACTTATATTACAGATTTTTCAGTAGGGAACATTCACATAAAGGGATTTCTAGTTAATCCTAAATTAAATTAATCCTATCCTAAAGTCTTTTTATTGTTTGCAACTCATATCTATTCCCCAAGCACACCTGAGGCTATAAAAAGAGAAAACATATATTACTGGCCCACCAAGATAAGAATAAAGGATCCAAGGCATGGAATATAGCCAAACTGAGATAATTACTTTAAAAACCTCAATTAAGGAAGGCGAGACCTTGCAATCAGAGATAAATTTCACATGAAAACAGAAAAAGATAATCTCTTAACTAGGAATTGTCCACACCAGGACTGTGACAGGAGCAAAACGTTCTTACAGAAATCAACTTTTAGATAGTTTTCGATAAATACCTGGTGTGCAGATATTCTAAAAACATAATCATCTCAGATTCAGATACCAGACAGCTCCTGTTAGAAAGTGACAGTGTAAATGTGCTCCTCCACAGAAGGCCCGTTGTCTACAAAACCAAAGGCTGCCCCACAGCAGGGATGCTCGGGCAGCGTCCAGACTCTCCTCAGCTCAAAGGTCTGAAAAATACTTTGTGGAGGCTCCAGAATTCTATCCTCCTTAGCATGGAAAATAGGATCTTGATCTAAGAATTTTAAGCTATTTAATTTGGAGATAGCTTGCTCTTTATACAGGATATAATCTGAAGGTCCATAACATTAAAAAAAAATAAATCTGGCATTGTGTTGTGACAGAGTATCTGGAAAACTAACCTGTTATTATGAGGACAAATATGAAAGCAGGGTAGTCTTTATTAAGGAAATTATAGCAAAAATATTTCATTAGATTATCAATGTGTAGTAGACGAGGGGAGATGAGAATACTATAACTTCTTTCAGTGAGTCTGTAACGAGCATTGACACCTCCAGCTTTAGAGTGACCAGATGCGCCCTCAGTAAGAGTAAGTCTTTATTTTCTACCTGACATATTAAAGAGAGAAGTTTATTTTTACAGAGGTTACACAATCTGATACCTTATTCCCTCTGCTTAGCAGTTTACACAACTAGCAGGTACTCCATTAATACTTTCTTTATGAAACATCTCAAATCTAGCCCCAGAGGTTTTCAAGGAATGAGAGAATACCAGTAAAATAAAAAATTATGCCCTGGACGGTGTGGCTCAGGTGGCTGGGCATCATTCGTGCACCAAATGGTTGCTAGTTCGATTCCCGGTCAGGGCACGTGCCTGGTTGTGGGTTGAATCCTTATTAGGGGTGAGTATGGGAGGTAGACGATTAATGTTTCTCTCTCTCTCTCCCTTCCTTTCTCTCTCAAAATCACTAAAATCATCCATGGGTGAGAATTAAAAAAAGAAAAAAGTTTCTTCATTTAAAATTACTTAATACTACAATCATAAATCAATTTTGCCTCACAGAATTAATACAATTATCTTAGGATTCAATTTTGTTTATGAGAAAAAGAAGTAACCTGTCAGTTTCAAAGGTCACTAACCAAATACAATTCACTTATTATTTCCTACACAGATTTAATGTTGTATTCTCACTCCTATGGCAATCATTAGTCAGAAAAGAATTCTTTGGCCCCAAAGCATAAGGGCTTCTTAGTATTATGTTACTGAAGTATTTTATGAATTCCACTTAGTAATGGTATTCATAATCAGTTTAGTATTATTTTAGGGTAGAAGATGGGGGCCTAGAGTAAAATAGCAAGATGGTGATTATAGAGAGATGACAAATATGTAAAAGCTCATTTTAATATTTCCAGTTTAAATATTTAAAATTAAAATGGTTAATATTTAAAAGTTTCGTTTTTAAAAAAATATATTTTCATTGATTTCAGAGAGGAAGGGAGAAGGAGAGAGAGAGATAGAAACATCAATGATGAGAGAGAAGCATTGATTGGCTGCCTCCTACATGCACCCCCCACACTGGGGATCGAGCCCACAACCCAAGCATGTGCCCTTGACCAGAATTGAACCCGGGACCCTTCAGTCTGCAGGCCAAAGATCTTATCCACTGAGCCCAACCGGCTAGTGCTAAAAGTTTAGTTTTAACTGGAAGATGAAACTGTTTAATTGATGAAAGGATTTACTGCACTAACCCTGAAAGAGCTGAAGGAACCGAGGATGCAAGGCCGCGGGGATCACACTCTCGGGCAGCTCCCTCAGGAAGAGCTTTAACAGACTGGCCGCTGCACACACGTCGCCGTCCTCCCGGAGCTCCACGGGCACGCCGCTCTCGAACTTCAGGCGCAGCTGCTCCACCACCTTCATGTTGCCATTCACCCTAAAAAGGCCTTCCTGGGTGAGTCCTGGAACAGTGAGGAAATAGACAGAGGTCTCTTATAGATACAAGCTCAAAAGGACAATAACAACAAAAATAAATAACTCTCAGGACAGGATTCTTTGAATACTATATAATAACCAAGTTTCATATTTTGTAAAAATGTATTCCTAAAATACATCTTATGTCTATAACATACCAACAAAAGAGCATACATAACTGTTATAAAAGCTGACCTCTAAAAATGATGTTAGAACATATATAACCACAAAACATATACGGTTCTACAAAGAAATTTCATTCATATAATCTTAGATAGTACATAACAGAAACTTACCCTGGGCCCCAATAACAGCTTAGCATTTTGAGAACAACTATTTAAAAAAAAAATAACAAAAAAAATGTATGTAAGAAACTTCTCAACTCTATGTGACTATTTTTGTAATAATTTAATTAAGAAGTAGTATTTCTTTAATAATCACTAAATTTAAGGTATAAGACTCTATGAGACTATAAAGTAGTATAAGACAAGATCCTTGCCTTCAGCTAGCAGGTGATATTAGTCTTGGCGGGGGTCAACTGAAAGCTTCATGGAGGAAACCTTTGGCTCCTTTGCATAATTTTTGGCTAAAATATAGGCAAGATAGAAGGGCTGACAGATGTGAGACTACTGTAGTTTAAGTTTCAGGGTCCCTCATTTGTTTGGGTCCTTTCCAGTGCTCTGTCTCTAATTTAGTATTTTTAATTCTGTATTCTTTTTCTTAAGGGGACCCCAAAAGGATTAAGCAACAGAACACACAAAACTTTGATTTATCCCTGACAAAAAGAACAAATATATGAATTAAGAAGCAGAGACAGGACAGAATAAAGAAAGATAGGCAGATAAAAATGTGGAATGTTTAGGTCAAACAGGGGTGGGGTAATAAATGGAAGAAATGGGATAGGGCCATGAATGCCAAGTTAAAGACTGCAGACTTTATCACTGGAGCACATTTTCAAGTGGGGAGTGGGGGAGCACAGGAGGGGAACACGATGTAATCAAGGTTTCAGAAAGACTTCCTAGAGAACAAGTAGGGAATGCAGAGGGCAGAGAACTTGCCTTCTGGAAACCATATTCAACGGTCAGGCAATCAGACAGAACGTACGGTGGGAAGGAAGTAAAAAGGAGAGTATAAAGGTGATTTGGTAACTTAGCACAAAAGGGAAGTAAGGAAGAGTAGGAATTGAAAGGTAAGGTTTGAAAACAAGAAATCCAGAAAGAAAAGCACTGTCAAGAACAAGGAGAAGTGGGGTAAGGGACGATGGCTAGTTTAGGCAGAAGATAATGACTTTCAGCTCAGTGTGCTGCGTTTGAGGAGATGACACACCACTTAAACAAGTGAGTCAGACCATGAAGGAATGTGAGAAGTGTCAGAAGCAATCATTCTAAGAAAGAGTAACCCAAGGACTCAACTTGCCACTCTTCTTTGAGAACCCAGTTGTGAACTTGAGCAATGACATAGCATTAACTCCTATTATAATTATTTAGATGGAAGAGTTTGTTTATATCAGCCCTTACTTCTTTCTCTTACCTGCTAAACTGTCTTGCTCTTTTTTTTTGTTTTTGTTAAAATATATTTTATTGATTTCAGAGAGGGAGAGATAGAAACATGAGTGATGAGAGAGAATCATCCACCAGCAGCCTCCCGCATGTCCCCACACTAGGGGTCGAGTCTGCAACTTTGAATGATAGCCTTGCAGGATAGAGTATTTTTGGATGCAGTCCTTTGCTTTGCATCACTTTGTATACTTCATTCCATTCCCTTCTGGCCTGATGTGTTTCTGTTGAGAAATCATTTGATAATCTAATGGGAGATCCTTTGTAGGTTAACTCTCTGTTTCTCTCTTGCAGACTTTATGATTCCCTCTTTGTCATTAATATTTGCCATTGTAATTAAGATGTGTCTTGGTGTGTGTCTTTTTGGGTTCATCTTGTTTGGGACTATCTGTTCTTGTGTGACTTTTTTCTTCCCCAAATCAGGGAAGTATTCTGTCATTATTTCTTCAAATAGGCTTTCTAATCCTTGCTCCTCTTCTTGTCATTCTGGCACCCTTCTTATCCGTATGTTACTTTGTTTCATGTTGTCCCAAAGCTCCCTTAGGCTCTCCGCCTGCTAATTTTTTTCTCCAATTGCTGCTCAGATTGGGTGTGTTTTTCTGCCCTATCTTCTAATTCACTAATTCGGTACTCTGCTTCTTATAGTCTACTTCTTATAGTTGAAACCTTCCATCATGGTTTTATTGTAGCTGTATTGCTTTTTATTTCCTCTTAATTCTTACATAAGTTGTTGGTTTTCTCATCCAGCTGGTTTAGGAACTGTATGACCCCTGGGCTGAATTCTTTTTCTGACATATTGCACGCCTCTGTTTCATTTAGTTCCCCTTCTCACGAGTCCTCTTTTTCTTTCATTTGG
This sequence comes from Myotis brandtii, assembly GCF_000412655.1. Taxonomy (NCBI): domain Eukaryota; kingdom Metazoa; phylum Chordata; class Mammalia; order Chiroptera; family Vespertilionidae; genus Myotis; species Myotis brandtii. The sequence goes on from NW_005356150.1 coordinate 429,831, forward strand.
AGGCTGTTTCTTTATCTCCCCATTTTTGCTCTCACGAAGGGTCCAGGCACCAAGACGTGCAGTGCCTGGGGCCAATGCTGCAGGTTTGGCAGGCAGTGAGTGCAGTCTGAGGCTGGCCAGTGGTACGCACAGTGCCCAGGAACTACGCAGTGGTCTGGTGGGTGGGGGACATACTCTGGGACCCACCGGAGCCCACGTCCAGGGAGGCTGCAGTCCTGGTGTCCGTGGGTCTGCAGCTGAGGTAGCAGGTCTTTGGTCAGAGTGCCTGTAGGGTCCGGGGTGGTGTCTGAGGCCAGTCTGGGTGGTAGTGAGGCTGGACTTCTTCAAGATGGTGTGGTTTCTGTCAGAGCCAGCCCCTCAGGGAGTGATTTCAGCTGTAGCAGGGGCTCTCCATCTAGGAGAGCCAAGTCCACCAGCCCCCGGAAGTCCTGAAGGATCTAGCTATCCCTAACTCACACACACACACACACACACACACACACACACACACACCCTACATGTCCACACACTCCCCTTTCGCTCCCTCACTCACTCATACTCTCTTCCTCACTGCCATCCTGCCAGCCACCATATTCCCTGCCTCTGATATTTTTTTCTGTCTTGTTCTTTCTAAAGAAAAAGGCTCTTTAGAGCCCACCCCCTGTGTTAAAGGGGCATTTTCCAAACAGGTTTGTTTTGTGTCTCTTATTGGATCCCTGTGTGACAAACAGATGGGAGTTTTCATTTTAAGGTCTTTGCACTTAGTTTTCCTGAAACAGACCTGAAATTGTCTTTTCAAAACAATTCCACATGAACCTCAGAAGCTGTTGTGGGATGTAGTTGGGTCCTTTTCCTTTGCCTTTCTCCCTTCGTGTTACAAAAATAAAAAACAAAACATAACTGAGGGGAATGGAGGGGAGTGGAGTGGAGGGGAGAAAAAGGATGCTAATTTCTTTGTAATTTCATACACATTTTCTGAACCCTTTATGTATTAATGAGTACTTTGCACTAGGTTAGGTACTAAAGAAGTCAACTCTTAGAAAGAAAAATCACTGCCATTACCTTTATGGAATTTGAAGTCTAGTGAGATGTTTATATTTTTGTATTTACACACATATTATTTTGCTCTGAAGAACATAAATATCAAAAGATGATATGAATTTTAGCTCCAAGTTTTACAAAAATTTGTGAAACCAGAGATGATGTTAAAAATATTTAACAACCAGTATGGCCAAGGCATAATCAGAGGAGATACCGGTCACTCTGTGTGGTATGCAGCTTCTCAAATGGCCCCAATGATCCCCACCACTTGGTATCCACATCCATGTGTAATCTCCACCCCTTGAGTGTGGGCTGGACCTAGTAATTTGCTTTTAACCAACACAATATAGCAAAGCAATGTGATTAGGTTCTAATCTCATTTCTGAATTTAGGTTATAAAGACTTACGGTGTCCATCTTGCTTGCTTGTGTTTCCTTCCTCCCCCCCCCCCCCCCCCCCCCCCCCCC
>NW_005356150.1:431333-438164 GCF_000412655.1 Myotis brandtii
CTCTGATGAATTGCTGCTATTTATTTTGTTAGCTGCTTTAAGGAGAGGTCCACGTGGCAAGGAACTGAGGGCAGTTTCTGGACAATAGCCAGCGAGGAGGACCTGAAAACCTCAGGTCTACAGCCCACAAGGAACTGAATCCTGCCAATAGCCATGTAAACGAGCTTGGAAGTGAACATTTCCCCAGTCAAGTCCTGATAAGCCTGTAGCTTCAGCCAACACCACAACTTCAGCCTTAGAAGAGACCCTATGATAAAAGAAACAGCTGTGCCAGAATTCATGACCAATGTTTATTCCCATGAGGCAATAAACAGTTGTTTTACTCTGCTATGTTTGAGGATAATCTATTATTCAGTATCAGACAAAAGGAATGGCACATCATATTAGTTAATGCTGCAGAATATCAGTTACTATTGGAAGACTTTAGCATGTCATTTTTAAAGCTTTCCAGGTCTGTTTCCTATACTCCACAAAGCTTCATCTGTAACACAGGAATGTATACTGGCACCAAGCAGAGCACTCAATAAAGGAGAACCCAATTCCTGGTCAAGGCCCAAATCTTGAAAATTTAGAATTCTGCATCATAGTCCTGTATCTACCCAGCTCCTGAGCTTATTTTTGGCCTAGCGAATGCCCCTTGGGTCAGATTTCACAGACCTTAGGTTTTCTCTTCCAACAAGGTTTTGTGACCCTTCCCTCAGATAAATATACTTCCAGTTACTCCAACATAACCACCCACTTCCATGAACTGGCCTTGGTTTTCAAGGTTCCTGGTCCCACAGACCTTACTAGTGGAGATAAGTTATAAATGGAAGGAATCTAAGTTAAAATGCTTCTCAACCATTCCTTTCTGTCTCTATTCTATTTATTTGCACAACTCTTTCCCTCAGGAACATCTCTCACCCAAACAACTCTTAGAATATTTAGTAATTTTCAAGCAGGAGAAGTTTACCCCTGGTCATGGCTATATTCACTCTGGAGGGGGGGTGGGGACGGGACAAAACAGTTTTTTAAAACCCCTTTTGAACTTCTATCTAATGCCTATATAAGGCTTACCTGACTAAATAATCTCTAAATTTCCCTACTCTAAATTTTAGGAAATGACAATCACAACTGAAATGTTCAGAAGGATGAGGTATCTAGAAGGCTTAGTGGCATTATTCTCATAGATTTCTGAATTTTTGTTAGATTTGATTTCAGGAGATATGGATTAAGCATCATGGAACATCAATTTAATAATGATCATACAACCTAATTAACATCTACACCACTGACAACTACATTTTTTTATTGAAATATTTATTACAAAATAGTGTGACTATATCATCATTAGAAACTAAACATGCCAGAAGTCAGAATTTGCCTAATTGGAACACTTTGGCCCAGAAAACAATATAACAATATATAAGCATATCCTGACATCTGGTGGTGAGTGCAGAATCCTACACTACTTAAAATGTCATCATACAGTGTCTTCATGCTAAAGAGAAGGCATCTATCTAGTAACATTGTCAGCAAGACTAGTTATTTTAAAATAGTCTAAAGATGATATACCTCATAAGATTTTCCTTTGAATCTAAAAAAAAAGAAAAATGTATTTTTTAAAGTAAAAAAGTTTGTTTGATATAGGCCTTAATAAACCTCTTCTGTCCCAAATTCCTTTATAGTAAGAGTTCCCCTTGTGTCAAGTTGTTAAATGTCTGTATTTAATTAAACAAACTATGACCACAGCATCTACCACTGGTTAAATTACCATGACTAATCTCCCTATATCCCATACCTGATAGAGTGCCTACTCACCATTGTATAATGAATACTTGCTGACTTGAAAAAGGCTACAAAATAATTAATAAAACCAATAGAAGTATCTTGCCCTCAAATGTATACCACCCTTCAAACTTACATAGGCTCTTTGGTTTACTAACATGATAATTTCAAATGCAATAAGGGGCTCCTGGTTGTCTAAGTATTAATGAACTATACAACCTTTTGAAATGATGGGTAGATAACCTCCCCTAGCTTGCCAGTCAAGATTCTGATTCAGTAGACCAGAGGCACCGCCCAGGCAAAAGATTCCACTAGTGATTCTATTTCTTTTCTTTTTTTTTAATGTGCCTCAGGCATGAAACAGCTTTGGCCACTGACACAGGCATCAAGCTAGGATGAACTAAGGACTGTACATCTGCTTTGCCCCTGACTGATATAAGAGCAACACCACCAATCAGGTGTCTCCTTGCCCATTGCCAGGGGGTTAGTGATTCTATTTCACATCCCTACTTAAGAATGACTGATTTTGCCCACTAAAACATTTAGTTTGAATTACCTGAACATACCCTATTAGAGAGTAACTAAGAACATGCTAAGGGGAAGAAGAAAACCAATCTCTAATTCAAATTTTACCCAAATTTTCTTATTTTGATTATGTGAATATAAACTGGTTCAACTCTTCTAGAGTTAGATATAAATACACATATCCTTTGACTCAGAAGTCCACTTCTAGAAAGTTAGTCTATGACCGTGGTCGGCAAACTGCGGCTCGCGAGCCACATGCGGCTCTTTGGCCCTTTGAGTGTGGCTCTTCCTAAGCCTTAGGAGTACCCTAATTAAGTTAATAACAATGTACCTACCTATATAGTTTAAGTTTAAAAAATTTGGCTCTCAAAAGAAATTTCAATCGTTGTACTGTTGATATTTGGCTCTGTCGACTAATGAGTTTGCCGACCACTGCCCTAGCTGATTTGGCTCAGTGGATAGAGCGTCGGCCTGCAGACTAACGGGTCCCAGGTTCGATTCCGGTCAAGGGCACATGCCGGGGTTGTGGGCTCAATCCCCAGTGTGGGGCATGCAGGAGGCAGCTGATCAATGATTCTCCCTCATCATTGATGTTTCTATCTCTCCCTCTCCCTTCCTCTTTGAAAGGAGGAAGAGAGTGTGACACAGTAAAGAAGTGAGGGAGGTGTCTGTGGATGTGTGTGGTGTGTGTGTGGGTGAGTGAGGGACAGATAGATATCTCAGGAGTCCCAGGGACTGGCAGATAGAGCTCTTCTAAAAGGGGAATCCCAGCTGCCGCCGTGGGCACCCCCAGGGTAGCTTGGCTTTGACAGAGAACTCACACCATCTTGAAGAGGGGAGCAACGGAGGCCAGGAGTGCTGCAACACCAACATCCAGACCAACTTTGGACAGCACCCCGAACCTGTGCAAGGAGCTGCTTGCCAGCCATAAGCCGCGTGGAATCACCAGTGAGCAGCGCAGTGCCATGACGTGGGTCCTAGATGTCTGCAGTGGGAGCGTACCAGAGAGACCGCTGACCTGTGCCTCCTAGCCAGAGCCCAGACCCAGTGTTCCAGGATCCTGTGCTTCAGGTCCCCGTGCTGTGAGTGTAAGCCATGGGCACCCCACTCCCCACTCCATGACTGAGCCCAATACAGAACCGCAGCCGGGTGCGTGTTACACCCCTGCCCAGGCAGAGCCCTTGCCCGGCGAGCACCCTGCCCCTGGCACAGACAGAGCGTGCTCCACCACCAGCACAGACAGACCTTTTGGCTGGTACGCACCCCGCACCCCACACAGACAGAGCCGCAGCCCAGTGTGTGCTACGCCCCTGGCACCGACAGAGCCTTGGGCCAGTGGTGCTCTGATACCAGCACAGACAGAAGCTTCGGCTGGTGAGCACCCTGCACCCCGCATCCCGCACAGACACAGCCACAGTCCAGTGTGTGCTACGCCCCAGCCCAGACAAAACCTTTGGTCTGTGTGTGGTCTGTGTGTGCTCTGCACCCAGCACAGACAGAGCTGTCACCTGGAGCACACCCTACCCCCAGCCCGGGTCAGAGCTGCTGGTGCGACCTGGTGTGCTCAGCCAGAGGTCACAGGACCACACTGCCAAGTGTACTGCCAGAGGGACCTAGGGTACCATCCAGCCTAGCGGCTGGATCTGCAAAATGCATGCCAGAGGCTTCACAGAGAGTCATACGCCAGAGGAACTGTGTACCTGCCCTCACCAACCCTGAGAAACGGATAAATGAGGGACCAGAACCATGTGAGAAGGGTGTACAATTCAGAGCTGAGGCAATAAAGGTGTGAAACTCAAGGCAGACCCAGCCCCTGGGGCTAGCAAGTCCAGCACCATTGGACTGCTACGGGCTTCAACCCCTCAGACCCCAAGCAGTGAGTCCAGGGCCAGAAAGAGAGAGTAAAAATGGGGAGACAAAGAAACAAAGCCCAAAGGAAAGAAAAGGAGACAACACTTTTTTAAAAGGAACTAAATGAAATGAAAGAATGCAATATGTCAGAAAAAGAATTCAGAATAAGGGCCATACAGTTCATAAAGCGGATGGATGAGAAAATCAACAACTTATGTGAGAATAAAGAGGAAATAAAAAGCAATACACCTACAATAAGAAAACAAAATGGAAGATTTCCATGGTACACTGGAAGAAGTGGCCCCACCCCATAACAAAGAAACAGAATTTCTGGAGGATGAGGCCCAGAAATCAGGATTTTAAAAAGATTCCCTGGTGATTCTAATGTGCAGCCAAGGTTGAGAACCACTGTTATAGAGGAACAAATGCAAGGTGCTTCTCAAGCATTTGCAATGAAGGATTCTTCTTTGCAGGGGGAGTGGCCTTGTAATCATGGGAAGATATGGGGGCTGAAGCAAACTGCAAAAGTTCAGAATTTCTTTGAACTTTCAAGTTAACTTTTAAAACTCCTCCAAAATTTTACACTCTATTCTGTAATTAGTCTAGTTTTAGTACAGAAAGGCTTTTTCAGTATAGAAAATGATGAATATTCCAAGTTCTCCCTTGGAATATTTCCCTCCCAAATCTTTTAGAGTGTATTGATATTTATTATATAGTTGGCCATTCTCTTATCATACTGCTGTAGCTTGAAAGCATGTAGGGAACATGAAATAATTTTTTCAAATTATCCAGGTTTTAAATAAAATTATAACCATAAGGCAAAATAGCTTTCAAAAATGAAGAGATATAATTTATCTTTTTATCATGCAATGTACTATGTTACTCTTCAATGGTTTTACATGCTTAATTTTATCACTTCAAAAGTAAGTTAACACCCCGGAGTAGGCTACACATACTACTTTTTTAGGAAGGCAATCAAGGTATCCAATGAATTCATGATTGACCTCAGCTGACAGAAACCAAAAAGAGTTCTCTCTTCCTTTAGAATGTATTGACTATCAATTGAACTATTAGTATCAGAACAGTGTATTTCAGTACTTAAAACTAGAAATCATTCCAAACTAGAAACCTCAATAATTAAAGTGATTGTTCATAGTAACTACTTAATGTTTTATGTGAGAACTGTGGAAACCATAGTTAAAACAAGACTTGACTTACCATTCTTCGTCAAGTACTCCACTATATTCCCCACTATGGCTGGAATGCCATTCACAGTGAGTCCCTGCTGTTGGAGGTCTTGGAGGCTGACGCCAAATAACTTCTTATAGGTAGAATTCTTCTGCTCACTTAGTGGCACTGCCACTATCTTTTTCATGTCTTCTTTCAGCCGAACTGTAGCTTTACTTTGCTTAAAAGAGCGTAAGAAAAAAGAGCAGTCAGTCATTTTTACCACAGTAGGTTGCATGGTTACAACACAAACACCTGAATTAAAATGTAAGTGTCTGAAAACATATAGCAATAGTCTTCACTTATTTTTACTCCCACTCAAAATCTCTAACATCTCTCATGTGTTGCTCAGTGTTACAAATGGCTCAGTGTTACCACTGACATCACGGTTAAAAGGAGTGAAAAATAATGAGAAACCTAAAGCCATAACATAACTGTAGCTAAGGGAGGGAGCAATACAGTGCAGTATCTAAGATACATATATTACTACAGTAACACAGGGTTGTGACTGGTTAACAACTGTAGCTAAGGGAGGGAGCAATACGGTGCAGTATCTAAGATATATTACTACAGTAACACAGGGTTGTGACTGGTTAAAAGGTAAATAAAACATTTATACGAACATTGAAACTTCATGCAGATCCTGAAATAATAAAAGTTTTTTAAAGACAAAAATTTATCTAGATGTCATTTTAAGGTAGCTTTAATTTGCAATGTTAGGATAGATATGTATATAAAATATAAAAATGTGGAGTAAACATTTATTTCTCTGACTTGATTATATCTGTGAAGAGCTCAACAATATTTTAAGTTGCATAAAATCAACTCAATTCTCTTTGAGGTTCAAAAGGCCACATCTCTGAAACAGCATCATTTTAGGTAGTCACAATTTTAAAAATTCCAGCAAGACTGTTCATATTATAAATATAAAATGCAATTTACATTCAATTAATTCAAGTTACCAACACACAAAAATTCATACAAATGTATTTTTTCCTCTTAGTAGAAATTTGTCCCCCAAGGAACTGTCACAAGAGATAAATATTAACATGGTTTAATATAACTAAGTGATCTTTTAAAAGCATGTGCATCTATAAGTCTACACACTGAGAAAAAAGATGGCAAAATGCAAACAATTTTATTTGGGGACAGATAGCAGATTGGAGGAAACTCACTCTTTAAGAATGAATGTAGCAACTAATGAAAGTATTATAAAGATTATGTAGCTGCGGCATTCTAAAAGTAGAAATATTACTTCCATTTTAGAGTTGAGGAAGCAAAGATCAGAGTGTTAAGTAATTTGGTAAAAGTCACAAAACTAGTAAGAGTTTCATCCTTGCCCTAATCGGTTTGGCTCAGTGGATAGAGCATCAGCCTGCAGACTAAAGGGTCCCAGGTTCGATTCCGGTCAAGGGCATGTACCTTGGTTGCGGGCACATCCCCAGTAGGGGGTGTGCAAGA
>NW_005356150.1:438214-439657 GCF_000412655.1 Myotis brandtii
CTTCCTCTCTAGAAATCAATAAAATATATTTTTTTAAAAAAGATTACGGTTGCTTTTCAGAGTCCTCAGAATGTCTCCATATCTCTAAGCAGCATCTCTTTAAAAAAAAAAAAAAGAGTTTCATCCTATTCTAAGTCCATGTTCCTCTCCCTAATTTAGATTTACATTAATGTTATAGGGCAGTTGGTGTATAATTATAGTAACAATAGAGGCCTGGTGCACGAAATCTGTGCACGGCGGGGGAGGGGTGAAGGTCCCCTCAGCCCAGCCTGCACCTTCTCCAATCCAGGATCCCTCTCACAATCCAGGACTGCTGGCTCCTAACTGCTCACCTGCATGTCAGCCTGATCACCCCTAACTGCCCCGCCCTGCCGGCCTGGTCAGCCCCAGCTGTCCCCCCCGTGCCGGCCTGGTCGTCCTCAACTGCCCCCCTCTGCTGGCCTGGTTGCCCAACGCAACCTGCTGTTCAGTCGTTTGGTTGTCCCTCACTAACCCCCATGCCAGCTTGGTTGTCCCACGCAGCCTGCTGGTCGTTACTGTTACTGTGATGGCATCCTGGACAATTTGCATATCCCTCTATTATTAGTATAGATAGTACGATAAATGCTGTATATGACCCAAGACCATTAAACAAAGTTAATTCTACAACCCTGATTTTGAGTTGGCTCCCTGTAATCTCAATTTGAATCTTACACTCTGAAGGATCAGACCAACTTTCCTTGAAATATCTGCATCTTTTAAGAGGTCATATTTGAAAGCCAGATTTCTCTTGTGAAAATTAAACAAATATAAAGTTACAATATTCATTTAGTATATATTAATATTGTAAATATGGGATAGTGTTAGCTACTATAGAGCAGTAGTAGAGTAAGAACTATTTTCTCAGTTATCAAGGAAATTATGCATTTATTAATCAAGCCAAATTTGTAACAGCTAACAATATTTTTTCTTGTGGGTTTAAAAATACTTTAATCTCCTTCAACTGACCACATGGAAAATTTTAGTCAATCAGGTATATCTGGTGAGTAAGTAGCCAAAAAGTAATCAGTATTAATGAAACTTTGAATATTAGTCTCAAATGTAGAATTAAAAACAGCTCACAGCCCTAGCTGTATGGTTCAGTGGACAGAGTATGGGCCCAAGGACTGAAGGATCCTGGGTTTGATTCTAGTCAAGGGAATGCACCTCCATTGCAGGAATGATCCCGGCCCTGGTTGGGGAGTGCATGCAGAGGCAACCAATCGATGTCTCACATAAATGTGTGTCTCTCTCTGTCTCTCCTCTCCTTCTACTCGCTCTAAAAAGAAAGATAATTACAGGTCAATATCCTCATGAACATATATGCCAAAATCCTCAACAAAATTCTAGCAAATCGGATCCAGCGTTATATCAGAAAGATCATACACCATGACCAAGTAACATTTATCCCAGGGATGCAAGGAT
>NW_005356150.1:444083-445902 GCF_000412655.1 Myotis brandtii
ATGCCTTCCATGTGGCAATCAACTCTATTTATGTACAGTAACACACACACACACACACCTATTGATGAAAGTGAAAGGAGTTAAAGGGCAATTGAATTAGGTAGATAGGGAAAGGGGTGGGAGAAGGAGGAATGGTGGAGCTAGCTGAAACCAGCAAAAAATGTGTTTTGCATCAAACAGGATAGGCAGAAAAACAGGATGGATAGCAGAAAAACAGGGTGTTTTGAAACAAAGATGTTTTTCTTGCAAGTGCAAAACAAAATGTTGCAAAAAGGCCAGGAACCAATCAGAGATCGGCACAGCACAGACAGACCAAGAGTGGGCCTTTAGCCAGTATAAGGGGAAGAGCAGAATGCTTTTGGGGGCAACCCATTTGACTTTCCCTCCTGAGCGGGAGCCTGTGTTTGTTTGCAATAAACTCCTGCCTTCTTTGAATGCCTCTGGTCTGAGGCTTCATTCTTGGATTCCATGAGACAAGACCCTGGGAAAAATTCCTGCTCACCAGTTCTGGTATCTAAAGTTCTTTTTTAAAAAAATAAAGAATAATCAAGCAGATAAAAATCCAGAGCTTTAGAAAGAAGAAAATCAGAATGGTAGCAATGGCGACTTTTATGGAGTGTTTACTGACTACGTCATTCACAGCTTCAGCTACTTCAGATGCTTTCACTCATTAGATCCTAATAAAGACACACTAGGAAGGGAAGGTACCTTTGTGATCCCCATTTTACAAAGGCACAGAGGAGCCAAGAAATGTGCTCCAGGTTGCATCAAGGATGTGGTGTAGCCAGGAGTCCCTCGCTGGCAATCTGAGGGCAGAGGCCCGTGCTCCAAGCGTCTCCAAGCAGGAAGCGGGGAGAATTCAAAAGTACGTGCTGGGGAGTCCAGCGGCCTTGCTAGAACTGAGAAGCCAAATTCTTACTCTTGTAGCAAAGGAATGTTATTTACATGTTTCTTGGTCTCCTTAAAATAAAGTAAGATATGCTCAGAAGCAACATCAAGATTTCTGATATTCCAACCTGAATAGGGAATACTTCTATCCATCTAATAAACAGTGAATTGCAGAAGCCTGAAGTTTTATAACAGCTAACGTTCACTGAGTGCTGACTTTGTGCCAGACTCTGTTACAAGCGCTTTAAATTTATCATCTCTAAATGTTCAAACAACCCTATCAGTAGGCACACTTACTATTCCCAGTGGGACAGGAAAACTAATGCACAAAGAAAAGAAAACTTGCCTACGTTGACAGGACTAGAAATTTCTAGAGCTAGAAGGTAACCCTCGGGTGCTCTGGCTCCAGTGCCTCTCAACCATGACATACCACTGCATTTCCCAAACCTTCAGTGTTGGTGGTTCTACGAGGGCCCAAGGGGCACAGCACAACATGCAGCTCTCTGTTTGCACAGCCTAATACAAAATCGATTTTACACTACTGAAACCAGTGGTCTGTGTTTCCTTAAGGCAATCCTCCAAGAATTTAAGTACCACAAATTTAAGGTACTTTGAAGGACAGATTACATCGCTGGTTAAATTCAGTGTGTGCTTTAAAATTCGCTGGAACTGGGCTAGGACTCATAAGTCTAACCAGGAGTATGTGGAATAGAAAGCCATTCCACCACCAAATAAAAGGGGTGCAAGGAAAGCACTAAAGACATCTGGTTCCAGAAAGCAATGTAACGCTCAAGGACTAATTGGGTGTGTTAAAAAGACCTGTGGGCCAGCTTAAATGGGCTCCTACCGGCCAAATTTGGGACATCTGGAGCACCGAGCGTAACAACTGAAATTGATTATAACATATTATGTAAATAAAAATACCTGAATC
>NW_005356150.1:449205-455963 GCF_000412655.1 Myotis brandtii
GGTTGAGCATCAACCTATGAACCAGGAGATCACGGTTCGATTCCTGGTCAGGGCACATGCCTGGGTTGCCAGCTCGATCCCCAGTGTGGGGTGTGCAGGAGGGAGCGGATCAATGATTCTCTCTTATTGATGTTTCTATCTCTCCATCTCCCTTCCCCTCTGAAATCAATAAAAAAAATACATTAGAAAAAAAAGAGAAAAGTCCTTATGTTATTTTGTACTATTGAAATGTTGAGGAAACTATTAAAAACAAACCCAATAAAAATCTGGTGAATTTTATCACTTCTTCTGAACCCACACAGATTAAGAGGGTGAAGAGAAGGAAAGTAACAGAAATACTGTACGCTCCAGTTGTAAGTGCTGCTGAAGGTGAAGATGGGGAGGAAGCTCATGGCAGACACCCCACCAGCAATAGAAGGTGTCTGCACAGGACCAGCAGGCGCCCAGCAGTGGAAGGTCTTTAAAATCTCTTACAAATATTGAAACCACACAGATTAAGAAGAGGGTGAAGAGAAGAAAAGTAACAGAAATACTGTACGCTCCAGTTGTAAGCGCTGCTGAAGGTGAAGATGGGGAGGAAGCTCACGGCAGACACCCCACCAGCAATAGAAGGAGTCTGCACAGGACCAGCAGGTGCCCAGCAGTGGAAGGTCTTTAAAATCTCTTACAAATATGTATTACCTTAAAGACAGAGTACACTTTGAGGGAGCTGAACAGGGTTCACTTGCTTAGAGGAAGAGGAGAAAGAAGGTTCAGAAAAGACTCTAAAGGAGCAGATACCAGGAAGCACCAGGAAAAAGAAAACATCCTGCCCGACTGGCATGGCTCAGTGGTTGAGCGTGGACCTATGAACCAGTAGGTCATGGTTCGGGTCCCGGTCAGGGCACATGCCTGGGTTGCGGGCTCAATCCCCAGTAGGAGGGTGTGCAACAGGCAGCCAATCAATGATTCTCTCTCATCATTGATGTTTCTATCTCTCTCTCCTCCCTTCCTCTCTGTCCTCTCTGACAATAAAAATATATTTTAAAAAAAACAAACACCTAATAGTGAGTGCATTACCTTGGAGGGCAAGTTTATGGAGAAAAAAACATTGGAGCCCTCCTGACCCAGATTACCTATTGAGGAGAAAAGGAGAGGTGGGCAAAGGATATTTAAGAAAATCATCCTTTTGGTAGCAACAGAGAAATTTAAAATGTTTTTAATTAAAATTTTAATTTAATTTATAAAGTGTAACCATGTTATGAGAGGAAGAAACAAACTCAAAAGGGAACACTAGTGGTTGAAACATTTCTAGATTTTAGAAGAGCTGCCACGTGGTTCAGAGGACATAACCAGAGAGCGAATGGTGGTTATCTGGAGACAGATTTTAAGACAGATAAAGAAGAAATATGCCCTAACTGGTTTGGCTCAGTGGATAGAGCGTCGGCCTGTGGACTGAAGGGTCCCAGGTTCGATTCTGGTCAAGGGCATGTACCTTGGTTGCGGGCACATCCCCAGTAGGGGGTGTGCAGGAGGCAGCTGATCGATGTTTCTCTCTCATCGATGTTTCTAACTCTCTATCTCTATCCCTTCCTCTCTGTAAAAAATCAATGAATGAAATATATATTTTAAAAAAAAGAATAACAGTCACTCCCAAAGATGAAATACAGGCACACCTCAGGGATATTGTGGGTACTGTTCACAACCACCATAATAAAGTGAGTATCACAATAAAGCAAGGCGTAGTCTCTTTGCTGCTGGAGGGTCTTGCCTTCTATTAAAAAAAAAAAAAGCCACATCTGTGAAGCACAATAAAGTGCAATAAAATGAGATATGAATATATATTTTTTTAAAAAGAGTAACAGTCACTCCCAAAATGAAATACAGGCACACCTCAGGGATACTGTGGGTACTGTTCACAACCACCATAATAAAGTGAGTATCACAATAAAGCAAGGCGTAGTCTCTTTGCTGCTGGAGGGTCTTGCCTTCTATTAAAAAAAAAAAAAGCCACATCTGTGAAGCACAATAAAGTGCAATAAAATGAGATATGACTGTCCTGACCGGTTTGGCTCAGTGGATAGAGCGTCGGCCTGCGGACTCAAGGGTCCCGGGTTCGATTCCAGTCAAGGGCATGTACCTTGGTTGTGGGCACATCTCCAGTGGGAGGTATGCAGGAGGCAACTAATTGATGTTTCTCTCTCATCAATATTTCTAACTCTCTATCCCTCTCCCTTCCTCTCTGTAAAAAAATCAATAAAATATATTTTTAAAAAATGAGATATGACTGTTGATTTCCTCAGAATGTGGTAAAGTTCCTAGAGAAAAAAGATGTTGCCTGGTAAAGAACCTACCTCTTCTTTGTACATCTAAGTAGCAAATATAAGTAAAGTTGGTGACATACTATAGTTTCACTAACAGCACTACCAATGTAGGATTGAGGAAAACAAATGAGGAAGAGAAAGTTGGTTAGTCAATGGATACAGGAAATGATTATCTTTAAACCAGTCTGTGTCCCACCTTCAAAAATCCATGCATGTACACACATATCCACACACACTCCACAAATACTTGGTACTCTACTATTTTGTCTGAGACTATCGTCAGCAGCAGGATACCAGAGAAGCTGCTATACATAAGATATGTTTACCACATACAAAGTCCCAAACTAAGAAAAATGTAGGAGCCCACATGCATGAATTTATACATGTGACTTCTCACTTTGCTGCCTCAAACATTTTTTTTGAAAAAGTTTTTTTTATCATCTATCTTTATTGCAGAAATACTATGTTACAATTCCTCCTACAGTAAAACACTCATATAAATCATATCAGAGTGAATAATCTTTTAAACAGTATGATTTTTATGTCAACCTTAAGTGAAATTTTGCACATGCTTTGGATAGAAATGAAGGGGTAGGTGGAGTTTCATACACGGGTCAGTCAGCATCACAGTCAAGGTAAGAGCAATGTATGCAGCAGGGCAAGAAGGAAGGATCCAATCAGACAATCCGAAACGACTGCCGATCGATCTCATGACAAAAGGTCAATCTGCTGCCTCACTCTACACATTTCTGGTCCTTATGTGTTTCTTTTACAAAGCTGGAAAAATGCAGACCAGTGTCCATAGTAAAAGCTCAGTTATTTCAGCCATACGCAAAAAAAAAAATCAAAAAAAAAAAATCAGATTTTGAAGAGAACTCTGAAGTGATATAGAGATAACCAGCTGGATACTAAAAGCCTCAGAGCGAAAAGGAAATCTGAAAAGTTCTAAGCATGAAGGAGTCACACTGCAGTTTACTGAGAAAATTCAATCTGTGGGGCTGGTGCACCATCTGGTGACCATTCAGGGCCTATGCGTCAAAATTGCCTGGATATTTCTGGATGCCATCACAACCTACAACAATTTGCAGGTCTTTCTGAAAATTTTTTAAAGAAAGGATTTGACCTAATTGTGATGAAACACAGGGAGCAGTTAAGGTGACAATAAAGAGTAAAATATTTCTCACACAGTACCTCGAAGGAATAAAATGCCCCTCCCCCATACGCCACCAACTTGAAATATAAATACAACTATTTATGCACTTTTCACATATCAAAATAAAAATTTTAATGATAGCATTCTGTAAGTCATAATTAACAATACTTGGTTATTGCGAAAGATTGAGTGTATACACCAACAGAATTGCTTTGGGGATTCATGCATTTTAGCCATAGAAATATACACATTTTCCCCCATGGATTTTTTTATCAATGTTACTTGTTGCTGCTACTGTAGTATAGCAACTAGAAGTTTCCCAGTTGATTAGAGAGTCACAAACATTTACTCAACCAAGCTTTTTCACCACCACTTTCAGCAACCATGCTGAAACAGAAATTCCAGAATTACTAAATGAAAACAAGAAAGTGAATACAAAGATGTCATACACATCCTCAGAGGTAATAATGTTTACTTTAATTCTTTCTCAATCTAGCCACAAGATTTTTCCCTTAACTACAACTGAGAATTCATATTTAACTCTTTCAGGACAAGAAAGCATAAAACGCTTCAGAGTGCTCTACCTCACATCAAGCTGACTTCACCGAATAAACTCAGCGTGCGATTTCCTTCACCTTTTTTGGAAAGGGAAAGTGGACAAGAATGCAGAATGCCCCCAAATACTGCGTAATAGATAGGAATTTAAGCAACAAATCTGCCCCCACCTCCTAGGAAGGAAAACAAAGTCACACAAACATCTCAACAAAACCAGGAGGGCAGAGGCCTCTCCAGCGCCTGGCGGGTCCAGGGAAGACAGGGGCGGCCTGTACTCACACAGATGGCGAGAGCTCCTGCCCCCATCCTCGCAGAAGTGGCTGGTAGAACAGATGAAGCCCAGATGCAAACATCAAAATGACAGCAAAATACTGAAATTCCACCCAGTGGATATGCTTTGATTTGAAAACCAGCTTCCAATCCGGAGGCCCCACCGTAAGCGCAGAGCCGCTCCTAACATTTTCCGAAGTGTGGTTGTGCTTCTCTGTCGGTTAAACCCACATGGCTGGGAGGACTGCCTGCAGTTGAAATTTGATCCACAGCCTCTAGTATTGGCAAGGACAGGGAGTCATGTGACATGGGTCTTAAGTCCTGACATCTTTTCTTAAACCTGACTTGTTAGATGCCACCCTGACAGGCTTCTTCCTTTTGTAAAATGCTGATTAGCTAGTGGTATTCATGAACGGAACTAACAGTGCAGAAAGCGAAAACACCAACTTGCTTCCTTGTCGCGACTCATTTCTAAGAAAAATTCACACATTTACACTCAGGTTTCCATCTGCAGGCATCTTCCTTACTTTTTGGAGGCAGATTTCACTTCTGTGGCCCCCTAGAAACCAGTGAAATTCTATCAAAATCTTCCCTCCACTCTATTCTGTAAGACTTGTCCTTCGTGAAAATGCTCTGTTTTGTGTAGCTGTTACTTTACTGCTTCTAATTCAAATAATCTTATTCACATGTACCAGTGATAAGCATTAAACAACATGCTTCCAGACATCCATAATTCTATGTATGTGATCTAGGCTGGAAAACCGGCCTCTTCCAGGAGCTTCCTACTCCATAGGCTGCGTCATAGAAAATATGACAGATTTTATAAGTTCTAAATATTTGAACTAGTAGCTAAAATATCCATTTCATATAAGCCAGAAGGAAACTGTACTATTTTTAGGACAAAAAATGTAGGGGGTGGCCCTGGCCAATGTGGCTCAGTTGGCTGAGTGTCATCAGTGCACTGAAAGGTTGCCGGTTCGATTCCTGGTCAGGGCTCATGCCCAGGTTGCAGGCTCAATCCCCAATGGTGGTGATGGTAGTGGCAGTGGAAGGCAATTGATGGATGTTTTCCTCTCACATTGATATTTCTGTCTCTCCCTCTGCCGTCCTGTCCTCTCTCTCTAAAAATCAGTAAAAACATTAAAAAAAAAAAAAAAGTAGGAGGTGGGTAGAGGTGGAAGAAGTAGTATAAGGGGGATAAATGGTGATGGAAAAAATAAAATTAAAAAGAAAAAATGTAAAAAATTTTCTACTTTTACCTTAATACAGATTTTATCACTTCTGTTTCCTATTCACCCATTAGAAAACTAGGCTGATTAGTAAAGAAAATGATCATAAAACAACCTTTTTCAAATACTTTAAAATTTTGTCTTCTTTTTCTGATTATATAAGTATTTCCAGTCCACGATGAAAAGTAAAAGCCTAAAGGTTAGGTCTCCTAAAGACAATCATCCAATCAGTATTTATTTATTACCTACACTGGGGCAGGCAGTATGCTATGTCATGTACAGAAAATGATAAGAAAGGCATGATACCTTCTCTCATGGATTATTCAATGGGAAAAGAAGGAATAAAAATAAGTTAACAAAAGTAACTAAATACATCTTTTTGATTAGTAAATGGAATGGTGCTAATAAAGGAGCAAAGATGAAAGTAGTGAAGAATAACTGAGGACAGCCAGTAACATTTAACCTATCTACGCCCAGTCTCTTTTCTATACTTTTTAAAAAAAACAATTTCTAATAATTTTCTATCCTAACTTTTTTGCACTTCACATTGTATCAGAGGCATGCTCACATACTGTTAAATGCTATAAACAATTTTAATCACATGTAATATTGCATTCTTTAGTCATTCTCCCATTTTTATTTTATTTTTTTTAAAATATATTTTATGGTTTCAGAGAGGAAGGGAGAGGGAGAGAGAGACAGAAACATCAATGATGAGAGAGAATCATTGATTGGCTGCTTCCTGCACGCCCCATACTGGGCATGTGCCTTTGACCAGAATCGAACCCGGGACCCTTAAGTCCATAGGCTGACGCTTTACACATTGAGCCAAACTGGCTAGGGCCATTCTCCCATTTTTAGACATTTACACAGTGTATGATTTTTTTGTGTTTAGTTAGTAACGCTTTGTCCTTACCCTGATATTTTTCTAATAGAGACTCCTGAATGTGAAAGCTCTCGGTCATCGAGAATAGGAACCTGGCTCAGGTTCCTGACATACACTAACTCTGGCAGTTTATCTTCTACAACCCACCCTACCCAAGTTTGAGTATTTTATAAAATATTTAATATTTCTTAATGAAAATATTTCTCATTTTAAAAGTATTTCTCTGTATTATAATAATACTAGAGGCCTGGTGCATAAAAATTTGTGCACTCGGGGGGGTTCCTCAGCCCTGCCTGTGCCCTCTTGCAGTCTGGGACTCCTCAGGGGATGTCCACCTGCTGGCTTAGGCCCACTCCCAAGGG
>NW_005356150.1:456134-465438 GCF_000412655.1 Myotis brandtii
CTGTGGCTGAGCAGAGCACCCCCTGTGGGAGCGCACTGACCACCAGGGGGCATCTCCTGCATTGAGCGTCTTCCCCCTGGTGGTCAGTGTGTGTCATAGTGACCAGTCATTCCCAATTGTTCTGCTGTTAGGGTCACTTTGCATATTACCCTTTTATTATATAGGATCCTATATAATCCTATATTAATAAAGGGCTAACATGCAAATTGTCTCCTCAACTGGGAGTTTGACCAGGAGTTCAACCAGGGAGTGGGGCCGGCCGGCCAAGTGCCCCTGGCCCCTTCCCCGGCCAGGCCCACCCCTAATTGGGGGTGGGGTCTGCCTGCCAACCGCCCACAGGCCCCCCCACCCCAACCGATTGGGGCAGGCCAGCTGGACCCCACTCGTGCACAAATTCATGCACTGGGTCTCTAGTTAAATATATTTTAAAAACTCTCCTTAGTCATTTGTATAGTTTCTCTTCTGAACTCTCTTTGATTGATTCTCTTTGTCTATTTATCAACTGCAGTGTGATCAGTGGAAGTCTCTTCCATAGGACTATTATAAGGATTAAACAATCTGATCCATAAAAAGCACTTACTTTTGTTATCATTTGCCAGGTACTACACAAATAACTTTGGATGTTTATATGGTTTGATTGTATATCTATTTGAAATTTATTTCAAAATAAAGTAAAAGATGAGGATCTAAATTGATTTGGTTTTTATTTTTTATGTAACTACCATGGCCCAGACTGTTTACTCCTACCAGTGTGAGTTAATTCTAGATATAATGTCTGTTTCTAATGTTAGGGCTCATTCTCCCTCTTAGTTGTGGTTGAGCCCATAATCCAGTGAGAGACTACAATTCCCAACCTTTCATACAGGTAGACAGACGGGGTCATGTAACCATGTACTTACTCATTAACAGAACATGAATGGATAGGATAAGTACAACTTCAGTGTCATGTGCTTAATGGGACTGCCTTGCTCCCCTTCATCACAAGCTGGAATGCAGGTGGGTCAGAAACCTAGCTTCAACCATAGTCCCGGGGAATGACAAAGTAACCGCATGGAAGGGACTTAGACCTCTGAATGACCTTGTAGAGTACAGCTGCCTTACAAGCTTAGACCAATTAAACGTTTACATGGGAAGGAAATAAAACTCAATTTACTGTATTTGAAGGTCCTCTGTGTGCACCTGTATAAAACAAGTTTGTCTTTATCCTAACTAATATAATAAATTTGTTAAACAAATTTTTCATTTCTCACTCATTTGTGGTACTATCTATACCATGTATTAACACATACATAAATACATGCACATGCCAGGGTTATTTTTCAGGCTAATATATTCTATCTAGCTTTTTTTCGAGTTTTATATCACTACCATAATATTTGAGTAACTATATGTTTACAATTAATTTAAATATCTGTTAAAGATAACCTCTCATTATCCATCTTTTCAATATGTTACTGCTCTTCTTTCCAATCAGTTCTTCATGATAAATTTCAAAAACATTCAGTAATGCTAGAACAAGTTAGAGCACCAAAAATTATACCTCTTGCTATTGTTTCTAAAAGGTATATGTACATCTTATTTCTATTTTGGATATTACCATATAAGAATGACATAAGGAGGAAAAAAATCTAGTTCTAATTTTCATAATTTATTATGTACTATTATAAAGTAAAATTAATACTGTGCCTAACCCATTTTTATCCTTAGTTATTCTTCTTTGTGATGACTAGATTTCACTTGCAAAAAGAAACCCTGAGTAGACCATTTAACAAAAATTACTAAATGACACTGTTCGTTTCAAACAATGTTTGTTTCTCCATGGAATATGCCTGAAATTAGAGTTATCAAATCTTTTCCTGACCCCTGAATGAATGCAAGGGATATTAGAGTCCAATTAAATCCAGAACGTTCTCTGAGCTATTATACGTGCATATTCCTGAGTAATGACTTACAAAGAATCCTACGATGTGCAAGCCACAGTCAAGAAATATGCTGTTAGCTATTGCTTTTCTCTCAGAAGGAAAAAAAGAAAATTTTAGAAGTGCTTTTCTGAAAGTCCACTATGGTGGGCTAATTCCATGACTACTCCCAGAAATGCTTCAATACCACGGCGGGACAAGGGATGTCCTATTTTCAAGGAAATCCCTGGGCACCCTTGAGAGAAGGTGTCAAGGTGACTTCCCAACTGAGGGTCAGGCCCCTGGGATGCTGCCATTTAAATCACCCTCTGACCTGGGAAGCCTGATGGAGGAAGAGAAAGGGCCAGATGATTCTCTAGCCTCCAAAAAAGCCAAAAATGCTTCAAAGTCAAATCCTCTGATGTTAGTTGGCAGAGCTATCAGTTTCAAAAGACAAATTCTCTTTAGCTGGAGTAGCTACAACGAATACCAGAAGAAAAGCAACAGCCTGCAGATACTTTACAGTTAGCCATGGAGCAGGGCCCAGCAAGTATCATGGGGGTGGGGTGAGGGGCAACAACAGCATGAACCACCTGAGACCCACTACGTCCATAGCCTGCTACTGGGAATGGGACCCTGGAGCCTTTTTCTTCCAAACTCAGTCTCTACTCCAGCTCTAGCCCTACCTATCCCAGTTATTTCTCAATGAGAACCCCAGCCTGGCCCAGAATGAATGACATCCAACCAGACAGGATATCAGAAGTCAGTTAGTCAGCAACTACTTAGTGTTTATGTACACTTTCTTGACCTGACAGGGGAGTTCAGATATTTTGGGTTTTGAATCACTGACACTAAATGCAATTGAGAGATTACTTGCTCTAGGCCAGGGGTCAGCAAACTACAGCTATATGCCAAATCTGATCATCACAGGCCGTAACCTGCTACTCTTAGTCACACCGTTCGTTTACATAATGTGTATGGCTGCTTTGGCACTATGGTAGCTGGTAGCTGAGTTGAGTAGCTGCAAAGATGGAACCTCTGGCCCACAAAGCCTAAAATACTTTCCATCTGAGCCTTTATGGAGAACATTTTCTGACCATTGCTCTAGGCTACTCAGTAACATTATTGGGCATGAGAGTTGAAGACTAGTCTATGTGCTTTGGTTCCTTGGCAAAATAGAAGAAAATAGGTCATTCTTGGGTTTGTTAATCTATTTTGTTACAATTGCCCCCATTACCTGGGATTGGGGCTATTTTTACTTTCTCCTAATTATTTTCTGAAGGAGTTCCCTATAAAAGGTCCAGTTTAAATCTGATGAGCCCACCTCTGTTCTGAATTATAGATGCATTCCCATCCCACTTAAGGAGGAAAAATTACCACACTCTTAGGAGAAGATCGATTGTTCTGTAGCCATGGAAACAAATAGCCAGCATAATTCATTTTGAACCTGTTCAGTCAGCAACTCGCCTTAATAAGCCAACTGCTTTTGCAAGTCAACCCATTGTAACAACCCATCGCATCTGGCCAATCAAGAATGTGCTCACTGTGGCCAGCATAGCTCAGTGGGTGAGCCTCTACCTATGGACCCGGTTGGATTCCAATCAGAACATATTCCCCAGTTGGCTGTGGGTTAGAACCCCAGTGGGGTTGTGCAGGAGGCAGCCAATCAATAATTCTCATCATTGATGTTTCTATCTTGCTCTCTCTCTGCCTTCCTCTCTGAAATCAATAAAAATATATTTAAAAAAAGAATGCGCCCATTGAAATGAACTTGTATCTGATGCCAACCTATCAATAACCATCTCATTTGAGTAATCACTCTCCTTCAGATGATGTCCACACTCCTGAAAGCCCGCCAACTCAAGCTTCCCACTTCCCAAAGACCTATATAACCTAGCAGTCTGCTCTGCTCAGAAAGACTGTGCCTGACTAGCAGAGCTTTCCCTTACTATAAAGGTCAGTAAATTCAGCTTTGTCTTTTTTATTCCACATACTACTGGTCTCATTATTCTTTGACATAACCTATAGTTTAGACACCCCAATTCCACAGGTCATTATTTAAGCCCCATTGTTTGACCTGTATTACGATTACTTCCTCACTAACTGGCTATTTCTGGCCCCACCTTAACTCTCAGCATGGTCTTGGCTGAGACCGGACTGCTCAATTCCATTGCCTATCCTCCCCTGGGAGCCAAAGCAGATCCACTATGCCAGTCTCAGCAGAAGGAGAGAATCAGAACCTAGGACCCTAAGAACTGGACAAGAGGGCTGATTTGTGAATAGGAAGCACTGTATCTGTGATGTGATGATCACCCCAACCTCAGGCCTGGGAAACAAGAGAACAGCTGCATTTTCTTTTGAAAACAACTTTAATTATTTTCCCAATAAGTTTGCTAAAGCCATCATTTAATTTTTTAATTTCACAAGCACTCATACAATGCACAATGTAAATCTATTACCATTCTAAGAATTATGGCTAAGGGGGGTGTTGGGAGAAGGATCTATTACTTGAGCTATGAAGTACATGTAAAAAAAATTCAGACACAATTTGAAAATCTTGTGAAGGTACTGTTTGGCCATTTTGTCTCATTTGCATAGTGATTTGAAAGGCCACTTACCTAGGCTGGAATTAGTATTGCTCAGCAATCAACACAAACACTTTAATACCTATTCACAGTTTATGATTACCTCATGGCCCCTGAAAGCACTAGAGTCTTAATCTTTCAATTAGCAAATATAATACACTAAGTTGTATAATCAAATTTGAAATGTGTGCCATTAGCACTTGAAAATCAAAGTCAGGAAAAAAACGTGATGAATGGAAGTGGCTGGAGCTAGAGCTGCAAGAGGGCAAGTGTTGAGCTGACTTAGGAGTCATGGGTTAGGATGGAGAGGAAGGGAGGGCATTCTAATGCGGGTCTGCATGATGAGCACAGAGACAGACATCTGCATGAAAAGCAAGGGGCTCTAAACAGCAAAGTAAAAAAGTCCACGCTGGACCTCAAGCAGTCAGGAACTATTGCAGGTTCCTAAGCGGAATGAAGAGCTTAATAAAACTAGTGACAAATTAATCTGGAAGTCTGACTAGAATGTGCTAGAATGGGAAGGAGACTTATTACAGATAAGTGGACCCTGTTTACAATAAGCCAGCTGAGATGAAGATGTCTTGAATTTAGAGAGTGAAAGATACATCACATAAATTTTGTAGAAAGAACTCATAAGACTGATAACTGGCTTTAAATAAGAGGCAAATGAGGTGCCATCCTAGTCAAGATGAGAGAAGCGTAAAGGATGACTCTAAAGTTTGCTTTCCAGGACACTGACGTGTTGCCTAGTAAACAGGGAACTTTGAACTACAGTCTGCCTGGGAAACTTCTGATTTATGCTTGCCGACAATGTATTATTAATAGTGGCCCCTTTCACTCTTAAGTGTTCTGGGAAGCTGAGTCTAAGGAAGGTACACTAGCAAAGACAACTGTCAGAGTATCAGAAAGACCCCCTCCACCAGGATCCTAAAAACCCAAGATCTGCAAAAGTCCACCTTCATTGGAAAGATCTTTTTATTCCCCTCCCCTCCCTGCCAGAATCCAGGCTTCATTCCTCCACCTCTACCTCCAATGCAGGGTCCTGTGTGCCAGCTCATGAGATGAGGACTTGGGAAACCACCCCAAAACAGCCCCTCCACCAGTGATTTTTCTGGAGCACCACATCCTTAAATTGTACCAGGAAATGTCTATCTACCAAGGGAGATTTTGTCTACCTCTCTCATGTGCTGAATTTTCTTCCATGATCCCAACATCTGGACAACATTGAGATGCCATCAGTGGTGATTGAGTCATGAAAGAAAAAAATTTGCTGCATAAATCCAGAACCACTAGAAACGTTAGGTTTTTTATCTTTTCAAATGTTATTTTGAATTCTCTCTCCTTTTTCATTCATAAAATTGTATTACTTAAATGATTATGCCTTTGACAAAGGAAGCTTTAAAGAAATATAATTTTTAGATTTGTATTTTCTAAGTAAATTTGATTTAAATATTTTTTAGACGATTATAAAAATCATTGTCCCAATCCTAGCCAGATGGCTCAGTTGGTTGAAGTGTCATTATGTGCACCAAAGGGTTGCGGGTTCGATTCCTGGTCAGGGCACATAACTAGGCTGCAGGTTCAATTCCTGGTTGGGGCACATAGGGGAGGCAACTGATTGATGTTTCTCTCTCACGCTCCCTCTTCTCTTCTCTCTCTCTCTCTAAAAATTAACAAAAACATATCCTTGGTTGAGAATTTTTAAAAAAGCATCATCCCAGGTTGGACTATGTATTCTACGGTTACTCGGTTAACAGTAGAAATTAATTAGTTGGTAAACAGAACATATTTGAGCAGAAAGTTGCACCTGGTTTTAGGCACACACTAGAATCAGTCAGTGGGAGAACATTTCAGTAGGGTGTGTACATTAGGATCATTTCATGTATGCCTCAAAGGTGGCTTCAGTTTCCCTTGGCTTCTTTATCACCACAGCCTATTTATTCTATCTCTAAAGAGCTTTTCAAATCAATTTCCTCTCTGTTCCCACAGCCATTTTTAAAATTAAACAAAACAAAACACACTTTAAATGCTGGACTTCATCAGCAGTCCTTAGGTACAACCTCACCACTACATTTCTGAAACAGATTTGATTATGTTACTTTCCTGATTATTCTCTTTCTCTGTAGGTCTATGGGCTCCATAGATGGGTTTTGAGGGATCAATGGTCATCCATGTACTTGTATTTGAATTCTGAGTATATGCATACTGAAGTGAGCATCTACCTTTTTCGTTGTTGCTGTTAATCCTAACCCAAGAATATTTTTCTCTTTGCTTTTTAGAGAGAGTGGAAGGGAGGGGGGAGAGACTCATCAATTGGTTCCCTCCAGCACACACCCAGACTGGGGCCAGGGTTCGAGCCTGCAATCGAGGTATGAGCCCTTGACCACATTTGAACCCATATCCATTCATCCCATGGGCTGATGCCTTATTTACTGAGCCAAACCAGCTGGGCTTTATAAATCTTTTTTAAAATAAAATCTGCTGGCCTGTAGACTAAATTCCAAACTCCTTAGCATGACTTCAAGGTTTTTTGAAACCAAATTCCAATTAGCTTTCTCTACATTATATACCTTAAATTATAGCCACCTTTCTCACAGCAGCCTGGATAATGCCCCCTCAAAAATGTCCACATCCTAATCCCCAGAACTTGCAAATATTTTACCTTGCAATGGCAAAAAGGAATTTACGGATGTGATTAAATTAAAAAATATCAGATGGGGAGATCATCTTGGATTATCTGGGCCCAATATGATCACATGGATCCTGATAAGAAGAAGGCAGGAGGGTCAGAGTTCAGAGGAGTGTGAGATTTGAAGATGCAAGGGTACTGGCTGGAAGACAGAGGAAGAGGCCATAAACCAAGGAATAAGGGTGCCCTCTAGAGGCTGGATAAAGCAATACTCCACATAGCATTAAGAAGAGCCTTGATTTTAGCCCAGTAAAACGGATTTCAGACTTCTGAACTCCAGAACAGTAAGTTAATAATATTATATTGTTTTAAATCAGTTTGTGACAATTTGTTACAACAGCAATGGAAGACTAATACATTGTTGTTCCACAAATTAAATAAAGGTATGCATTTTCCCACTTCAGAACCTTTGCTCATGATCTTGTATTTGCCAGAAATGTCATCATCTCCTTTTTCTACTTGGGGAACTCATACATATACTTCAATGCTGAGCACCAATGCCACTAGCATTCCTAACTAACGTCACTCTGCAGTGTGTACAAATGCCTCATTTAAACCACCAGTATAACATTTACACATGGCATTATTATTTGCAAATCTGTATTTCCAGATTGGGAACTCCTTGGGGGACAGGGCAATATTTTATTCTATATCCTTGCAAGTTCATAACACAGTCTCTGTACAACTAATGCATTAAATGTGTGGTGATAAGCCTTGGGTTGCTCCTGGAAGCACTTTGAGACTCACTTAAAAGTTAGGACAAGAGATAGGGATTATATGAGTGTCATCAGAAAAAGAGTTTAAAAGGGTGAGCATGGATATGCTTTCTAAGGGATTTCAGAGAAAAAAGTTCAGAGACCTGAAAAAGAAAAAAGAATCAGAATAATAAATATGGGGTGGAAGAAACAGGTAAACATAGTCGCAAGGTACTAACTTCCAGTTATAAGATAAATAAGTCCTGGGATGTAATGTACAGAATGGTGACCATAGTCAACAATACTGAATTATATATTTGAAAGCTGCTAAGAGTAAATCTTAAAAGTTCTCATCACAGAAAAAAATCTGTAACTATGCGAGGTGAGGGATGTTAACTAGACTTATTGTGGTTATCATTTCACAGTATGCACATATAACGAATCATTATGTCATATACTTAAACTTGTACAACATTGTAGGTCAAGTATATCTCAATAAAACTGGAAGCAAAAAAAATATATATATATAAAGAGAAATTAGTTTTAAAAAAAGCTTATTGGAAACAGTGCTCATTGGAAGATATATTTATGGTCCTTAATATCTAAATCCTTTATTTTCAAACCCTTTTTATCAGGAAGGTTCCACCAAATTTCTTCTAATCTTACTGCTGAATAAAGGTTAAGTTGAAATTGGTAAAGCAATTGTGTTTGATATTTTAAAATAAGAATATGGCCCATTAAATTTTTTTTCTTTTTTTTTACTTTCCAGCATCTAAAAACATTTTTTTTTTTCTGGCACAGTGCTTGTCCCATTGCAAGACTGTGATAAATAATATTGTTTATACTCTTTAAAAAATTCAGAAAGGAAAAGTAAACAACCTAAAAAAAAGGTCATCAGCAAATAAGGAAATATTTTTATTAACTGAATAATAATTCTGAGAACTAGAATTAAGAGATGTTTGCAAACCTAAATAACCTTCCAAACCTACATTGTAAAGGTGTTTAGGGAGCAGTCACTAACATTTGTTTATTGCCAAGGCTTTCGCATAGGTTTTCATTTAGTTATCACAACTCCACCGTGTACACATCACCCATGAGTGAGGCTCAAGAGATATTCAGACGTACACAGCCAATAATGGACAAAGTTAGGTTTCACACCCCTGCTTCCCTGAGACCTATGTTTTCACAAGTGCATTAAATTAAGATCAGTTTGGAACACACCTGATAAGTAAGGTTATTTCCAATTGTGACTAGGCTAACTGTAAGGACATGTTATGAACATCACTGTCAATTACAAGGTGTAAATTGTAA
Organism: Myotis brandtii; assembly: GCF_000412655.1. Taxonomy (NCBI): domain Eukaryota; kingdom Metazoa; phylum Chordata; class Mammalia; order Chiroptera; family Vespertilionidae; genus Myotis; species Myotis brandtii. The sequence continues at coordinate 465,313 of NW_005356150.1, forward strand.
ACCAATATTCTAATTTAAAAAATATTATTAGAGCAGCAGAGGTAGCTCAAGAGTGTATTTTTAAAAATATTAATTATGAGGCACTTTTATCTTTATTAACTCATTCAATCAACATGAAAAAAAAAA
>NW_005356151.1:0-703 GCF_000412655.1 Myotis brandtii
CAAAGCTTATGGAATGAGGGAGAAGTAATGGATACTGTAAGTGAGTAAAGGAAAGAAATGGGCTTGGGACACAGACACAGAGACAGACACACACACACACACACACACACACACACACACACACATCTTCACAGGAACTATAAAACTGCTAAAACTGCCCTCAATTTTCTTCATTGCATTGGCAGGGGCAGCAATTGGAACTATCTCTTGAGAGCAATGGGGCTACTCTGGTTATGCTGAGTCTTTTACCAGTGACCCCATTTTCAAGGGAGATAGAAGTCCCATTAGAAATTAAACACAGTCCCCTTCCTATCACACCCCAGGCCCACTCTGCTCCAGCCACACCCAGCAACTCAGAGACCTCACACTCCTCCCTGCCTCCATGTCCTTGCCTGTGTGGCTGCTTCTTCCTCAGAGGTCATCTCTCTTTCTGTGGTAAATGACCACTCATAACCTTCTGGCACATCTCAAATGCCATCTCGTGGTATCACCTCTGGTTGTTAGTGACTTCCTTCTCTGCTTCCCACAGTATTCTGGGCCTTTCTAGACTTACTGAAAAACACAGATGATTGATTTATTCACTTATTCCCCACCCTCTACGGCACAGACATGAGATTCCCAAGGCGTCTGACTGTGGTGCATTCATTTTTCTATCTCTAGTGCTTAGCCTAGCTCAGTGATGGCGAACCTATGACACGCGTGT
>NW_005356152.1:0-795 GCF_000412655.1 Myotis brandtii
TCTATAATAATAAATATTTGTCCTTCCTGACAAAGCTTCAGTGGCAGGGGCTGAGGCAGAGGTGGTTAAGGGCCATCGGGCAGGCAGGCAGAGGGGTTAGGGGCAATCAGGCAGGCAGATGAGTGGTTAGGGATGATCAGGCAGGCAGGCAGAGGGATTAAGAGTCAGCAGTCCTGGATTGCAAGAGAGATGTTCAACTGCCAATCCCTGTGGGATGGGCCTAAACTGGCAGTTGGACATCCCCTGAGGGGTCTTGGATTGTGATAGCATGCATGCCGGGTTGAGAGAACCCCCCCTGCACAAATTTCATGCACAGGGCCTCTAGTGTGTGTGTGTGTGTGTGTGTGTGTGTATCATTGTCTTTATTCACTTCTTTGTCAATGGACACTGTGGTTGCTTCCATTTTTTGGCTATCTACACTAATAAAAGAGAAACATGCAAATTGGTGTCACTCCACTACGCCCACCAGCCAATCAGAGCAACTATGCAAATTAACCCAACAAAGATGGTGGCTAATTTGCATACACAGGCACAAAGTGAAGACTGAAGTCTCCGGCCAGAGTGAGGAGTGAAGACTGAAGACTGAAAACTAAAGAGGCTGCAGTGAAGAAGCTAAGCTTTGCTGCAGCTGAACCAAAGGCCTGGTTCCCTGGTGCTGGAGGAAAACTGGTGCCAGCAGCCAGGGGAAGGAAGGCCTATTGCACGAATCTTCATGAAACAGGCTTCTAGTTATGACTAATGCCACAATGAAAACAGACAATAAGCTCCTTGACATCAGTCTTAGTGATGTTTTGT
>NW_005356153.1:0-1118 GCF_000412655.1 Myotis brandtii
TTTGTGGAAGAGCCACACTCAAGGTGCCGCAGTTTGCTGACCACTGAGCTAAGATAACAGCACAAGTGCCCATTAGTGGATGAGTGGGTAAAAAAGTTATGGTTCATTTACATATGGAATACCCTGCAACAGTAAAAAGGAAGGATCTCTTACCCTTAGAGACAGAATGGAGGGACATAGAGAGTATTATCCTAAGCAAAATAAGCGAATCAGAGAAAGATAAGTATCGCATGATCTCACTCATATGTAGAATCTAAATCTATCTACACTAATAAAAGAGAAAGATGCAAATTGGCTGTCCCTCCACAACGCCCACCAGCCAATCAGGAGTGGGTATGCTAATTAACCCAACAAAGCTGGCAGGTTAATTTGCATACACAGGTACCGAGCGTCCGGGGGTGGGGTGGCCACTTGCACATGTGCTGGCACCAAGTGACCTGGGTCCCGGAAACGGGTGTCCCTGGGACCCAGGCCATTCTGAGCCTGTAGGCCCGCAAGTAGGCCCGGAGCAGCTGGGGTCCCTGAATGACCCCTGGCCATCCCAGGCCTATGCGTGCAGGCACCGAGCAGCCAGGGGTAGGGTGGGAACATCCCCGGGACCCAGGTGCTCCAAGCCGGCACGCATGCAAGCAGCCATGGATGGCGCGGGAACGTTTCCCGCAGCGAGCGAGCAGACAGCCGGGCCCTGCTTGCCCCTGGCAGCAAGGTGCAAGCAGTGCCCCGCAGTGAGCAAGCAGATAGCAGGGCCCTGCTTGCCACTGGCCATGGCAGAGAGGAGCAAGCAGTCCCCTGCAGGGACCCCACAGAGAGAAGACACCATGGCCCTGCTTGCCCCTACAGTGGCAAGCCAGAGAGCAGACAGCAGGGCCCTGCTTGCCCCTATCCCTGGGAGTGAAGGGCAAGCAAGCTCCCATAGAGAGCAGACACCAGGGCCTGCGGTGGTGTCAAGCAGGCAGGTCCACAGAGAGCAGAGAACCACGAGATGCAGGCCTAAGCCATATGTAGGACATCCCCTATGGATTCACAGATTGGAGAGGGTGCAGGTCAGGCTGAGGGACCCACCCCCTTGCGTGCACTGGACCCCTATATCTACACTAATAAAAGAGAAACATGGTAAT
>NW_005356154.1:0-2361 GCF_000412655.1 Myotis brandtii
TCAAGCTGTGCCCAGGAGACTCTCTTTTCTGCCATGGAGGCTGAAGCACTGTCATTGAAAGGTGCGACAAAAGAGTGGGCCACCATATCCCTTAGGACTGGTAGGAAGAAAAAACTGTTGAGGGGAGGCAAATTCCTCAGGCTGATGAAGCTTCCCCAAAATGATGTGGTGAAAGAATACATACACTTCACCAGAATACAGTCAGGACTGCCAGTAGTTATATAAAGCCCTCAAAAATGTTCAGTTTGAAACTTTTCAAATAAAAGCCAAATTTTATAGAAAAGTTCCTGATATTAAAAATACACTTGTCTCCAGGCCCTTGGCCCAGAGCCAGATACCAACTCAAACCTTGAGCTCTGCCTCCTCCTCCCCTGCATGGGGGTGGGGGATGCTTGTATCTGACAACCTCTATTTGAAAAGAGCTATAAAATCTTCAATGAAATTAATGAGCTTATAGAAAATAAACCAAATAGAAATCGGATAAGGAGGCACTTGCAGAAGAAATGAAAAAGAGACAACTTTAGGGGACAAAGTATGAAGTAAAAGCTACCTTAAAGTATTTCACATTTTTGGTTTAATGTTTAAAAATACACAGATGCAATGGGGGAATAAGGACACATATGTAATACCTTAATCAAAAAAACATGGGGGGGAAAGATTATAAAAAAAATACACAGATGCTCAGAAACAAGATGTTCCATTCTAGAACAAATAAAAAATATCAGACTCAAGTTTTCAGAGACTGGTGCAACTGATTTTTACAGTAAAATTTCTCTTTGAACCCAATGAATATTTCTCCAATGAGGGGCTGAATAAAACAGATATATTTACTTTATGCCCAGATGATTCTTGTCCCTATCTCGCTTGGGGACTTGATATTAGAGTTTTCATAGGAAGAAAGTGGAAAATGCCACCCAGCAAGGGATGTGGAACTTCCAAAACACTGTACAGAACAACTTCCAATTACTCTTTCTCAATTATTTTTTTAAAATATTTTTATTGATTTCAGAGAGGAAGGTAGAGGGAGAGAGACAGAAAGAGTGAGAGATATCAATGATGAGAGAGAATCACTGATCGGCTGCCTCCTGCACATCCCCACTGGGGACTGAGCCCGCAACCCAGGCATGTGCCTTTGACAGGAATCAAACCTCCTGAAATGCCTGACATCAGGATGCTATAGCTAAAATTAACAAACATTTTAATTAGTGTACCTTTCCCACGATCATATAATTCTAAAATTGGTATTATACTTCACTGGAGAAGCGTTTAATGACTTAAATGACTCAAAGTTTCCAAACACAATATAAGAAGTTGTTGCGGAGGACAAGTGCAATGATAACAATGATGATGCAGAATAGGGAAGAGAACCGTAAAGCAAACACTTCTTTGCAAAGTGTAAGCTGTAGTGAGCTGGATATGTTTATGCCATTAAAGAATAGCCTAAACATATTCTGAGTTGCTTACAGCTTCTTTTTTAGTATTTTATTTTCTAGGTAGCTAAAAAAGAAGCATTTTAAGGGTTTTAAAATCAAGTGGTTCCACTTTTCTGCCAAGTTTAGAATTTACTGTTGCCTTGGACTTCCCTAGTTTGGTTCTGGTAAAGTACTTTTGTCACAGTTATAAGATTACAGCTGTAAAGTATCAGAATATTTAATGAAGTCTGGAGTGGCCTTAGAAACCTTCTTAAGAAATCAACTTTAGTAGTTTTCAACCCAGCTTGCATGACCTGTGCCTTTATCATTGTGTAGTAGAAATGGTCTCTAGTAAACTGTGCACTTTTAACCTGACCATGCACGTAGTTAAGTGTTTCAGTAAGACAGTTTTCAATAACTATTTGCTTGTTTGAGGATTTTTGTATTGACCATTAAATTAAAAGAAACGTAGAGTCAGGTGATTAAGAACTGGGGTGTTAATAGTCTTCATTTTATATTTAGTCATGAAGTACATTTAAACTGTTAACAAGTTGACCGGAGATTGATGCCTCGTACAACCACTTCAAAAATACAACTAAAACACGGAACGGACATCATCAAGAACCACAGGAAGGCTGTCTGAGTGGAAATTCTACAACTAGAAGGAAAGAGAAAAGCATACTGTGACTCAGAGGAGGTGCGGTGTGGAAGTAAAATACAAAGGTGCGGAGGTGCATGCAGAGAGGGCTGGCGGCTGAGGACACGATTGTCTTTTTCAATTGGGAGGGAGTCACAAGCTCTGAGGTCCAGTTCCGGGTGAGTCTCTGGGGACCCAGACTCATACGGGAGAAACGGGACTGTCTGGCATCGGTCTGAACTCAAGGGCAGCTTTCGCTCGGAGGCACTCGCAGCGATTGCCAGGGCCTCTGAGGGCAGGACTGAGAGCAGC
>NW_005356154.1:3728-43072 GCF_000412655.1 Myotis brandtii
GGGATGGGGGAAGAGACTGGACAAAAATCGTGCACCTATGAATGAGGACAGTGGTGGGGGGGTGAGGGCGGAGGGTGGGAGGGGAACCAGGTGGAGGGGAGATATGGGGGGGAAAAAGAGGAACAACTGTAATAATCTGAACAATAAAGATTTAATTTTAAAAAAAATAAAATAAAATCCTCAAAAAATAAAAATAAAAAATAAACTGTTTACAAGTTAAAATGTACCTGTTAGGAATGCTACCCTTTCAACATTTGTGAAGCAAACTCAAGCATTTTTATTTTAGCCTAAAATATTAAGAAAAATATCACTCTAATGTACTATGTTCCCCAGTCAAGTACCATAGGCCTCCCATGGGAAATAGTGAGAAATGCAAATTATCAGGCCCCATATGTTTCGTGCAAAATAAACGTTTGATTTAACATCAAGACGCACACATTCATTTCCAGGTTTTTGCATTAGGAGTATGAATCTCATTGTTACGTAGGGAGTCTGCTGGGTCTTAAAATTGCTGTCAGCTGTTAGAACAGTTTCAGTACTCCAGGTATGTACAAGTTTGAGAACCACTGACTTTAAGAAGAAGAACAAGCAAAGGAGATAATTGCCTTTGTAGTTTCATTTAAGACACTCATTCAAATCAACATCCACCACTAGCTATTCATTCAATCCTGATATTCCTCCCACTCATCTATTTCTTTGGGTTAAAACATTGTGCTTTGATGTAACAAGTGATTCAATTGCATCTGAACATACTAAAACTATGAAATATTAGTGATTATTATTTATCAATTTATTGGGGTTAGAGACTACTGAATGGAGACAGAAAAGGAAGATGGTGCTAAGTGATTGCAGATTTTTTTTATTGTTGACAGTATTATAGGTGTCCCTCATTCCCCTTTTGGCCCTTTTCCACCCAGCCCCTGCCCCACCTCAGGCCTTCACTACACTATTGTCTGTGTCCATGAGTTATGCATATATGCATATATGTTCTTTAGTTCATCTCTTCCCTTCCCCTCAACACCCCTCCCCTCTGAGATCTGTTAGTCTGTTCCATGCATCCGTGCCTCTGGACCTAGTTTGTTTGTCAGTTTATTTTGTTCATTAGATTCCACATATAAGTGATATTTGTCCTTCTCTGACTGGCTTATTTTGCTTAGTATAATGCTCTACAGGTCCAGCCATGCTGTCACAAAGGGTAAGAGATCCTTCTTTTATACAGCCATATAATATTCCATGGTATAAATGTACCACAGTTTTTTTATCCACTCATCTACTGATGGGCACTTGGGCTGTTTCCAAATCTTAGCTCTTGTAAATAATGCTGCTATGAACCTGGGGGTGCATATATTTTCTGATTGGTGTTTCTGGATTCTTAGGATATATTCCCAGAAGTGAGATCACTGGCACAAATGGCAGTTCTATTTTTAATATTTTAGTAAACTCCATACCATTTTCCACAGTGCCTGCACCAGTTTGCATTCCCACCAGCAGTGCCCTAAGGTCCCTTTTCCTCCACATCCTCTATAGCATTTGTTGTTTGTTGATTTGTTGATGGTAGCCATTCTGGCAGATATTCAGATAAAATTGGTATGAGGTGCAACCTGAGTATCAGGAAGTTTAAAAGATTTTAATATGCAGCAAAGTTTGGAAACCACTGAGGTAAGTCCTCAAAATTATTTGGGGGTTTTTCCTGTGTATTTTCTGAAATTTTCCTGCTTTGTTTTGGATAGTCATATGCAGTTAGGATGTGTATGTCTATGTGTTATTTCAGCTTTTTTGATAGTATAGTTTTTCATTATTTGCAATGTGATTAGCTTTACATTAATTCTCTACTTCTTAGTATTTATTTTACCAATATTAATAATTATCCCCCCAAAAAACCTAGTTGTACTTCTGAGCAAATTATCTGTTCAAAACAGGCATTTGCAAGCCACAATAGCTTACACATAATGCAGAATACCAATTTGAATTTTCTTTTCAATTCCCTGCTCCTCCTTGAAGATATAAGCATTAGGGAAAACCACTAGGATAGGATGGGCTGCAATGAAGCCCTTTTAAAATCAGTAATCCTAAGGAGAGACTCTGCTCAGAGCTTTGGCTGCCAGTTATATTCAATTATTCTCAGATAAAAGTAAGTCAGGCTGCTACTTATGCTTTTATCTCCTCATTAGTGTTAGGCCTAATACTGCTTTATAGGAGGACTGCTGTTGGGAGTGGGGTAGTGAATGAACATATCTATTTATGTAATACAATGACCTTGTACTAATTCAATATATATAATCCTGGAATTTGGAGGGAGGTAGGATTTTGGAGTTCATTTAGAACAGCCTCTCTCCTCAACTCTGCCACTTCTAAGTGTGTGAATTTGGACAAATTAGCTAACTTCTCTGTATTTTAGTTTCTACATCTATAAAATAAAGATAATAGCCCTGCTGGTGTGGCTCAGTTGTTGAGTGTTGACTTATGAACCAGGAGGTCACGGTTCGATTCCTAGTCAGGGCACATGCCTGGGTTATGGGTTCGATCCAGTAGGGGGCGTGTAGGAGGCAACCTATGATGATTCTCATCATTGCTGTTTCTATCTCTCCCTCTCCCTTCCTCTCTGAAATCAATTAAATAAATAATAAAGATAAATGTACCTATCTCACAGGATGGCTGTGAAGACCTTTAAACGAGGTAATACTTGTATATATTTAGAACAGTTCCTAATTCAGAAATTGTTTGGCTAGCTATCTTTATTCTATCAGTCCCTGTGGTAAAACTTTATTTGCATGTATCTGATTTATTTATCATAAGGACCCTGCAAGGAAGTTGTTCTCATACCCCTTCATGAATGAGGAAACAACTGAAGCTCAGAGAAGTTAATAACATACAAGGTCATCCAGCCAGTAATGTGTGGAACTGTGAGATAAACCTAGGTCTGTCTGGTATATTCCACAGCCCATATATGTTCCTTATACTCCACCCTGCTGTTGGTAGTTGTATGTAGAAGAAGTTCAGCTTGTATCATGGTCTCTATGCATGGGGCTTAGACATATGAGCACATGTTTTGCAAACTGGTATGGCTGGTCTGAAGAAAGTTTGTCTGCAGGTTGTGTCCATTGCTTGTGTCCACTGCAAAGTAGGATAGGATGTCCCAACAGAAACCCATCTTTAAGGAATGTTTGGGGGGGAAACATCCTAAGGTTAGTGGGATCCAGGAATGAAGAGCTTGAGTAAGTAAACACACCTTATGTCATTAGAGGGGCATAATGTTTGAGAGCAACATGGTCTCTTGTGTGCATGTGTTTGTCCTAGTGAAAATAAAATAAAATAGTATTCTCACTAAACTCAAACATAAGGAGCTCGGCAACACTATTTGGGGCTCCTCTTACCAAGGATAACATCACATATATGCATTCTCAACTTTATCATAGGCTACTCTGGTAATATAAGGTTACCTCTCCAAGCAATGACACCTATCAACAGGGCAATTTCTACTCAGTAAAGTAGCAGTGAGACCCACTATGCCCATCAATGCTAAAGAAACTATGGTGCCTGATGTAACAGAACTAATAGTATAAGTTGACACTACCATACCAGCATAGTAGTAATAGTATCCAGTGGGCCAGTAGATTTGTGAAAAATACAATGCCCAACGAGAACCTCTCTATCTAGTGAATCAATAGAGTGTTATTAGGTACAGAATAAAATATATATGATACATCTCTTGGATGTCTCAAACACTTAGAAGATAATAGATTTTTAAGCCCCCTCCCCTCATCAACATATAAAATACACAAGTTAGACCTCAGGGAAACACATTTATTCATTCATTTGACAAATACTGATTTTGTATTTTCTGTGAAGTTACCAAGTGCCCTGGATGCTATAGGGGAGCAAAATATGCCACTTTGGCATATTGATTATTTTGAATTAAAGTTACTTAACAAACAGGTGGTATAACAGGGCATGTTAAACTTCCTTTGTCCTTCTGAAAGCAGAAAATGTATCTCCCACATGAAAGGTAATCTCCTTGCACCAGGAGGTAGAGTGATATCCTTATTACCAGAGATAGGGAATTCAGGGCCAGCAAGCCTGTATAAACAAACATTTTTACTTTTTCACTGATTTACTATCCAAAGCCCAAACTCTGCTTAGATTCCTCACTAATTAAACTCCCCAATGCTAAGTTTCTTTGTCCTTTCAATTCCTCACAAATTTGTTTCTTTGTCTAAAAAGTATAAAAGTTGCCTGCTTTAGACATTTCCTTAGGTCGCATATCTGTGAGACCTCCATATGTATGAAATTAGTTTTTCTCCTGTTAATCTGTCTTGTGTCAATTTAATTATTAGACTAGCCAAGAAAAACCAAGAGGGGTATGTGAAAATTTACCTCCCCATCAATGTTACGGATATAATGCTAATGGAGCTTCTAATTTTGTATGGCAAAATTACATAATTGAAATAATTATACAAATACAAAATTGCACTTATGATAAATGCTATGAGATGGATTTGATGCTATGAATATCTATAATAGGAGGATTTTTACTTAGTCAGTGAAAACAAACAAGAAAATAAGTTCTGAGGGATGAATAGGCATTAATGAGACCAAAAGGGAAGGGAAGAGCATTCCAGGCAGAGGAAGCAGCATGTTCAAAGGCCCTATTACAAGATAAAGACTGATAAGTGCAAAGACTTGAAGACATGATACAATATGAGGCTGAAGACACAGGGGGAGCAAGACCATACAGGGTCTTGTATATCATGATAACTAATTTGGTCTTAATCCCCAAATCAATGGGAAGCTTTTGAAAGCTTTCAATCGGCAAAGAGGTTATTATAGAATTAATATTATGAAAAATCATACAGTCATGCCACTCCTCTGCATAAAATTGTCCAAAGAAACCATAGTCCTTCCACCATAATCTGTAAAGCTCTAACATCTACCTACTTCTACTCTCCCGTTGTTACCTCTGTTCTAACCACGTCTGGCTTCCTTGCTAAATCCTAGAATATACCAACCTTATTCCTACCTGACAGCCAGTTACACATTCTACCTGAATGTTCTTTCCCCAGAAATTTGCATGAATCACCTGCTATCTTTGTTCAAGTCTCTGCTCAAACATTATTTACTCAGAGAAGTCTTCTTTGCCAAGACAATCTAAAATAGCACCCTCACACACTATTCTCTTATGTGTTTAATTTTTAAAAAAATATATTTCATTGATTTTTTTACAGAGAGGAAGGGAGAGAGATAGAGTCAGAAACATCGATGAGAGAGAAATATCGATCAGCTGCCTCCTGCACACCCCCCACTTGGGATGTGCCCGCAACCAAGGTACATGCCCTTGACCAGAATAAAACCTGGGACCTATCCACTGAGCCAAACCGGCTAGGGCATGTGTTTAATTTTTATTCATGGCATTATCAATACCTAACATATTATTAAATATTTGCTTATTGCCCATCTCTCCCAATAGAATGTATCCCAATTGATGAATACAGTTTTGCCTTTTTTTGATGAATATATTTTTATTGAATAAATTGATAAATTGATGACTGCAGTGTAAAGAATATACACATGCTCCCTGACTTACAATGGGGTTACATCCAGATTAAACCATGATAATTTGAAAATATTGTAAGTTAAAATACATTTAATATACCTAACCTACCAATCATCATACAGAGCCGAGCCTATCTTAAACATTCTTAGAGCTCTTACATTAGCCTATAGTTGGGCAAAATCATCTAACACAATGAATACACAGTATTCATAATCGTGTGCCTGACTGAGAGTTGCAGTTAGGTGCTGCTACCCAACATCACAAGAAAGTATCATATCACATATTGGTAGCCCAGGAAAGATCAAAATTCAAAATTTGAAGTATAGTTTCTGCTGAATATGTATCACTTTTGTATGATCATAAAGTTGAAAATCAGAAGTGAAACCATCGTAAGTCAGAAACTGTCTGTATTAGAAGGGGGCCAAAGTGGATGTAGAGAGGCCAGTTAGGGACAATTACAGTAATCCAGATGAGAGATTATAGGTTGGACTGGGATGGTAATGGAGGAGGGGTAAGGATGAATAACTTAGAAAAATATTTGGAGTGGTAAAATTGATAGGACTTGATGAATTGGATGTAGCAGTTGATAAAGGGAGAATATCATGATGACTCCAAGGTTACATATTAAAATCTACTTGTACAGTATTTTCCAACAAATTTCCAGCAAGCATACTATTTCAAGTATTCTTTGTTAAGGACTCTAAAATGGCATTTCCACGTAATGGAATTATACCTACAGAGGTTACTTCAAAAAGACTAGACTCAACCTTGTTCTTATAGGGAAAACTGCTCTAAAATAACTGTTACATGAAAGGGGTCCATATTCCCCTCCTCCTTCTGATACCACCTACCAAGGCTAATCATACACATTTTCTGTAAAGTGTTACAGGATAATAAGCTAGGAAAATTCCAGAGCAGGAAGAATAGAGAAACTGAGTCAGGAAAGTTAAAACAAGGCCAAACAGTATGGGCAATTTGCAGCTGGCCTGCAAATAACAAGCCATTATCTTCCCCAGTCAAGGACACTTGAAAGCAAATGGTTAAAAGCCTCCCTAAGGAGAGAATGCAGGAAAGAAGGTGGGGAAGGGAAAAGGGAAAAAAAAGGGCAGTTTTACTCCCTAAGCAAAAAGCCAGCATTCTCAAGGCTTGGCAAGATAAAATTGCCAGGTGCTTATCATTAATTCTGGGAAAGCCACAACAAAGTAAAAAGGTACCTTGAGAATTAATCTGTACCAAAATATTCAGCAGAGAAATTTTGAGACCTATAGACAGGAGGGTATATAATGCCTCAAACCCCCCACCCAATTCACTCTTCAAATTAGCTGAGAGTCCATCTTCACTTCATAAGCCAGATGTATAGATTTGCTCGCCTTGCTTCTTTAATAAATGTGCATGCTTTAATATATTGGCTTATCACAACACAATCAGAGTCTCTCATTTAAATTCATTAATGAGAAGACAAGAATCGAGGTTGGGGACAGCCCTCTCCCTCTGACTCAGGTGGCTGTCCCATAACACCTCTCTGGTGTCTGTGAGAGGTGCCTGTCCCAAAAGTACAACGTGTCCCTGAAATAAAAGCAGATCAATGAGGCCACATGAGAATGACACCTTTATTCCACAATCAGCCAGCACAAAATCATCTCCTAAAATAACATTAGCCATTAAAAATAAAAACTACGAATTGCAGGAGATAATACAAAATATTGGACTTTACTCCTTAAAACTATCAAGTCAAAGGGGAGCAGAATTTGCCACCCAAGAATATGACTCTTTGGCATAAGGATTATATTGAGCTGGTTTTTAAGAAATGGAAGACACAAGAAAAGCTCTGAAAACTGAGTAGAAGTTACCCTTTTGTAAGAAATACTTACATGTATAAGGGAAATGTCCATTTGTAAGTGTATCTCCCTCTTCTACCAGGAAGAAGAGGATGGCTAAATCTCTAGACACTCTTATTGATGGAGAAGGCAAAGAGTTAAACCTGCATAACAACCATACCCTTGTTTACTGTACTTTGTCTGATAATGTCCCATAATTGGCCTTCCTCCTTCCCCAATATATTTTGTCTTTAGCTGGAGATGGTATTTAAGGTTGTGGTTTGTGCCATTTCAGGGAATTACTCCGTTTTCCTGGCTCTCTCTCATGTATACAGGAGATGTACTTATTATTAAAATTCTGTCTGCTTTTCTCCTGTTAATCTGTCTTTTATTACAGGGGGTCTCAGCCAAGAATCTAAAAGGATAGAGGGGAAATTATTTTTGCCTCCCCTACAAAGTCAGCAAAACAAGGAAAGTCTGAGAAACTCTCAAACCATAAGGATCCTAAGGAGACATGATGACGAAGTGCAAGGTGGTATCCTGAATGGAATCCTGGAATGGAGAAAAGATATTAAGTAAAAAAAAATAAGAACATCTGAATAAAGTATGGACTTTAGCTGATGGTGTATCAGTATTGGTTAATAAATTGTGACCAATGTGCCATGCTGTTACCAGAGGAAATAGGTTCTTCCACATTCTTGTAGAAAATGAATTTCAGGAACACACACATAGGAGGATTTTAAGCCAGTGATGGCGAACCTATGACACTCGTGTCAGAGGTGACACGTGAACTCATTTTTTTTGGTTGATTTTTCTTTGTTAAATGGCATCTAAATATATAAAATAAATATCAAAAATATAAATCTTTGTTTTACTATGGTTGCAAATATCAAAAAATTTCTATATGTGACATGGCACCAGAGTTAAGTTAGGGTTTTTCAAAATGCTGACACGCCGAGCTCAAAAGGTTCACCATCACTGATTTTAAGCAATAGTGGCAAAATTTATTAAAGCACCCTTGAAAATGCTGTCATACTAGATGAGGCATTTCCCTGGGGGGTCCAGCATCAGAAGCTGATCCATGTTGTTGATTTGCCCCCAGATACACCATGCCTGATGTCTCATCCACAACCAGGTGGTTCAGCTTCTGGGGCTGCAGGCCCATACTTGTGCCCACCAGGCCCAGAAGGGTCTGGGCCCAAAGCTGCAGTGCCATTACCCCTGGCATATAAGTCTCCAGTAGTCCAGCTCAATCTCTGCTCCTGACTGCGCTTTGGCCAGTGCAGTTGCCAACGAGAGACTGGGGCCTTTGTTAAGCTGCCCTCTATTTCCTTGGGCTTAGGAGAGAGCAGGCTTTCTTTTGAACTATCCAATCTCTTTCCTTGCTTTTCCTAGACTTGCATCCTTATCCTATGCAATCTTTCCCCCAGATTTTCTCAGGTTAGTCTCCTCCCATTCATGGTGACCATTTTGTATCCTACTGCACATGCACCCAGTGAAAGTACTTCCCCCTGCGCCATCTTCTTCCTCCCCCAATTAGTGGGGTGGACTCCCCAGGTGACTGTAAAGCTTAATCAGATATCTATTTCTGGTTGGTTAGCTCCCTCCATTTTGCTTTTGTTTTGTTTTTTTAATATATTTTTATTTACTTCAGAGGGGAAGGGAGAGGGAGAGAGAGATAGAAACATCAATGATGAATTATTGATTGGCTGCACACCTCCTACTGGGGATCAAACCCACAATCTGGGCATGTGCCCTTAACCGGAATCCAACCCAGGACCCTTCAGTCTGCAGGCCAACACTCTATCCACTGAGCTCCCTCCCTTTTGGTTAATATCTAAGTACCTATCTACTGTAACAAAACTAATGGAATATGTTGATAATAGTGAAAACTACCTGTGTGGTTTATAGGAACTCTTAGTACTATCTTTGTAAATCCAAAGCTGTTCTAAAATAAAAAGATGTTTTAACTGCACAAACACACATACTTACAATGCAGATCTTAATTCATTGCCTTATTCTTGTATAAGCAGACCAGAATTCTTTCTTTCAAGTGATTTCTTACAGGTACTGGTTTTTATAAACACTAGATCTTTTCAGACACAGTACTTTCAAATCCTGAGAAGGCCAAAGGAAAAGCTGTGAGACCTCTTTCCATTGGTAGGAGAAGAAAAAAAAATGAATACAAACAATTCCTGCTTATCCATCCAGAATTACTAGAATACTGAGCAGAATAAAGGTTATATATGGTTTTGCTTTGTTTGGGGGAGATAATTTATAAATTACTGCATGTCTAATATTTTTTCACTATCACCACATTTGTCCTCCCTAGCCTTCTCAATAGAAAAGTCACTCAGAATTTTTAGAGGCTTTTGTGTTAAATTGTGACATACATAGGTAAGCAACTCAGAACAGTAATTTCATTAAATTATTCCCTCATTCCCTACACAAACCACAACTTCACACATTTTAATGGAAGGGGAGGATGATGCAGCAAAGGACAAGAAGTAAACATTAGAGAAAACCCCCAAGGAAACAAAAGTCACAGAAGCACAAAATTTCAGAGCCAGACTAAATCCTAAAGTGCCAAAATCCTCATGGTGCAGAGCAGAGCCTAAGACACAGAGAGATTAACTGATTCACCTAAAATCATAAACCGTCTATGGTCTTTCAACCCCAGGCAGGCTCACTCTATTCATACTCTTTAGTTTTGTCGACACACAGACCCAATAAAGCATTTTATTAGTACGGCAAAAGGTCAGTAAAAAAGCTCATAGAGGTAATTAGACTTGTGTTAATTAAATAATCAAGAATAACACTGTGCATAGTAGAAGGTTCCACACAGTTGTTTTTACACTTCGGTATCTGATTCTTTTAATAAAACCTGACATCACCATAACAATCAGAAATTGATCCATGAATAAAACATAAGTCAAGAAAAATAAGTTCTAATTCAGGCTTTGAATTTTATTCTGACTTGGACCTCAATGTAGCTGGGCTTGAGTTTCCTTCTTAGTTAAATAGGAACAATGATTTCTTCTTACCCAGAGGTCATGAGAATTGGTACAGCTTAATAACCTCTCTCATCTTTGCCATCTGAAGAGTGATCCTATTATCTGCTCTTGTTACTGACTGATCTATAGACAGGGGTAGCACACTCTTATGGTACTTGGTTTCTCCTTAAGGTCCTTGGAAAGTATAGTAGAAAGAAGAAAGGATATACAGGAAGTCAAGGAGAAAGTGTTCTATGCTCAGAGCTGCCACTGCCTTTCATATGGCCTTCAACAAGTCACTTCCTCCATTTGTATAATGAAGGGATTGTACCCCAATCTCAGGTTGCCTATAGGTCTGAGAATCCCTATAGGCCCTTTCAACTTGGATAAATGACTCTAGAATTCTATATTCAGGCAACACCATGCAGGTTGGAAATGTAGATGCCATAGGTCCTTTTATGCCAAACTTTCAAAATTAGCTACAAGATCCATCTCAGCAGAGGGGCTTCTGGTGCCTTTGGCCACTCCATGATCCACACGGGGATTTCTGAGTTGACTCAAGGTAGGGGGATAAGAAATACCCAAGTCCAGAGGCAATTAATTAATCTTGAAGTGATTAAGTTATCTCTACCTCATAGTCTGTATTCCCCTGAATGGAAGGGTAGGAAAACCAATAATGACATAATTTCTGCAATGAAAGTTGATAATTACAAAATGGAATCTCTCAGTTAGGAGAGAAGAGACACTGAACCTATTCATATTTATAAGCCTGGCATTTCTGAATGTCATTATGTCTGATTTTCACAGGCAAGGAAGAAAATAAAAATAAACATTAATTTATCATCAACTCTGACAAATACTAGCCACCTCTTTAAATAAACACATGCCAACATCCATTAGCCTATAGCCCTTGACCCCTCCAGTAGGCATGCAGCTGGAGCTAGTACTTATGAGAATGAGAAACTGCATGTATGTAGAGTTAGATTAGAGGGGTCACTGGAAACACACCTGCAATACTCTTATAGTTTTCTATTTCTCTTACCTCAGCTACTAGCCCTACTCAATACACACTCTGTGGAGAATACTGAACCCCTTTAATTCTAATCGGAACATAGGTGTAGAAAGCTGCTTTCAACAAAGATCCCAACTAGAGTTTCTCAGCTCACTTCCCTGAGCAAAATGGTCATAGAACAGGTTCTAGGTCTGAATAAGATGGAGTAAGCACAGTCTAACCTGCTTTTTCCACTAAATGCAGCTGGACAGAAGGCAGGGAACAGCTATTTGAGGAAAAAGGAAAAAGTAATAGGCAGATTTGGGAAGAAGACCAGAATTAAAAGTACCACTGAACTAGTACTGAGATGCCTATTTTTCTTCCAGTATCTTCCGGCCTAAATCAAAGATAGCCTGAAACCCAGAATTAGACACCAGGTCAGGACAGGAGAAAGCCCTCTAGGTCAGGTTCAAGGTGTGGGAAGGAATCTCCTGACACCCAGATAGAGTGGAAGAAATCCCTTTTTTACTATTTTATTTTATTTTCCTCCTCTTTTCTTTGTTCTGCCATACCCAAGCCCCCAAGCCATCAGGCAATTCCAAAGAGAAGGCAGCAGTAGCAGCAACAGTGGGGGCTCAAGAGCAGGAACACACTGAGGGTAGGTCAGAGGAGCAGTGGTCCCAAGAGAATTGGAAAAACCCAACTGTTGTTTTTTTCCTCTCTTGCTCTTCCATCACTTGGCCCAGATGTGAGCACCGCTGTAAGAAATGCACAGTAAAATGGAATAATTAAGGCCAATTTTCTGACCAGAGGACCAAAAGGGAACACTCAAAGAACAAGAAAGTACAGGGGATATAGCAGAGAAAGAGAAACTCAGCGAAGTGTCCTGGCCCCGAAACCTGTTGTTTATAAACTCCTGGGTTCATTACCAAGCTGTGCATATGTGGATCTGACCCAAAAGTACATACCAAAATATTTCTATGAGAGTTTTTTTTGTTTTGTTTTGCTTAATCCCTTCACCTTTTTCACTCAGCCCCACAAAACCCGCTCCTCTCATAGCTGACAGTCTGTTCTCTATCTCTGAGTCTGTTTCTATATTGTTTGTCATTTTTATTTTGTTTGTTAGATTCCAGATATGACTGAAATCATATGATACTTGCCTTTCTCTGATTGGTTTATCTCATTTAGCATAATGCTCTCCAGGCCCATCCATGCTGTCACAATGTATCACAGCTTTTTTTTTTAAATCCACTCATCTACTGATGGGCACTTGGGCTGCTTCCAAATCTTGGCTATTGTGAATAATGCTGCAATGAACAGAGGGGTGCATATTTTTTTAATTACTGTTTTCTAGTTTCTTTGGATATATTCCAAGAAATGAAATCACTGAGTCATAAAGCCAAAATTTTGAGAACTGAACTCCAGGATAGACCGCTGCCCAAGTTCCATACTGGCCACTGGACAGGATAGATACAAATAGCATTGCAGAGTCTTTGAAAATGGAACTAATACTGTAAGCAAAAGCTACAGAAATCAGGTCAGAACTTGCAGCCCAGACCCAACTGGTAAATTGCCTGCTAAAATAAAAACATCAACATTCTCCATGGATTTAAACAATATCTAGAGATTCATAACATTCAAAATGTACAAGATAGAATTCAAAATCACTCAGCAAAAGAAGAACTAGGAAAATCTCAATTTCATGAGAAAGACAAATTTTGAATAAACTATAGAGCATCTCAAAAACTATAAAATAAGGAAAATAAAAATGGAAATTTTAGAACTGAAAAATTCAAAAGTGACAAAGTTTTAAAAACTCACTAGAAGGAATCAATAATACAGTATAGTACAGAACAAATATCTAAAGCAATAATGGCTTAAAACTTCCAAAATTTAGCAAAAGATATACACCTACATATTCAAGAAGCTCAGCAAATCAGAAACAGGATACATCTAAAGAAATCCATGCTCAGATACATCATAATCAAACTGCTGAGAACTGTCTTATAGTAAGTCTTAAAATTAGGTAGTGTGGTTTATTCAACTGTATTCTTTATTTTCAAAATTGTTTGGCAATTCCATTTCCTTTGCTTTCTGTACAATTTAGAATCAACTTGTCTAAAAATACTGCTGGAATTCTGATTGAAATGTAATAATTCAATGTATGCATTAGTTGGGGTGAAACTGACAATTTTGCTAGGTTTAGTCTTCCAATATATGAGTATGGTATTTCTTAACATTTATTTAGGTCTTCTTTGATTTCTTTCAGGGGTCCTCAAACTTTTTAAACAGGGGGCCAGTTCACTGTCCCTCAGACCGTTGGAGGGTCGGACTATAGTTTAAAAAAAAACTATGAACAAATTCCTATGCACACTGCACATATCTTATTTTGAAGTAAAAAAACAAAATGGGACAAATACAATATTTGTATTTGCATGTGGCCCGTGGGCCATAGTTTGAGGACCCCTGATTTCTTTAATCAGCAGTTTGTAGATTTTAGTATATAGATTCAATACATATTTTATTAGATTTATACATTATTTCATTTGGTGCTATTTTAAATAGTATTATATTTAAAATTTTTGGTTTCTACTTGTTCAATGATAGTATATATAAATAAAATTGATTTTTGTGTGTCAGCCATGTATCCTGTGATCTTGATAATGTCTTGCTGAGTTTTAGTGTACATTTATTAGGCTTTTATACATGGAAAATCATGTTTGTATATAGGGATAATTTTATTGTCTCTTTTTAAATCTGAATGCCTTTATAACTATTTCTTTCCTTATTGCACTGGCTAGAATTCCAGTATAGTACAGTGATGAATAGGAGTGGTGAGAAGAAATCCATGCTTTGTTCCCAATCTTAGGAGGAATGCATTCAATCTCTTACCATTAAGTATGATGTCAACTGTAGGTATTTTGTGGCTTACCTTTTGTCAGATTAAGGAAGTCCCTCTATTTCCAGTGTGCTGAGAACTGTTATCATGAATAGATGCTGGATTTTGTAAAAAAAAAAAAAATCTGGATCAATTGATAAATTCATGTCGATTCTCTTATTTAGACTATTGATATGGTAGATTATATTGATTGATGTTTGATTATTGAACCAGTTTTGCATTCCTCAAATGCTGGATTAGATTTGCTAATATTTTGTTAAGGATTTTTACATCTGTATTCATGGAGATTAGTCTGCAGTTTTCTATAATTTTGTGTCATTTATTTGTTAAATGGTAGAATCCTCTAGAAACCATCCAAATCTTTTATTGTCTGTGGGGTCTGTAATATCATTCCTGATGTTAGTCATTTGTGCTTCTCTCCTTTTCTTTGTCAGTCATGCTAGAGCTCAATCAATTTTATGAATCTTAAAAAAATCAGCTTTTGGTTTTACTGATTTTTCTCTATTGATGTTCTATTTTCCATTTTATACATTTGTGCACCTTATTCTTTCCTCTACTTTCTTTGGGTTTAAATTGCTCTTCTTTTTGAAGTTTCTTAAGGTAGAAGAAACTTGATTTGAGATATTTTCTCTTTTTTATTTTAAGCATTTAGTACTCTATCTTTCTATTAAGCACTGCTTTAGAGACATGCCACACATTCTAATATGTTGTATTTTCATTTTCATTCAGTTCAAAATATTTCCCTGTTATTTCCTCTTTAACCTGTGGATTATTTAGGAATATGTCATGTAATTTCTGAGTGATTTTATATTTTCCTGTTATTGATTTCTAATTTCACTATAGTCAGATAGTATACTTTCAATAACTTAAATTATTTTAATTTGTTAAGGTGTGTTTTTATGGCCCAGCATAGGGCTTATTTTTATGAATATTGATCTCAAAGTGCTTTTTGGTTTATGGATTCAAGAGTCTTGCAAAGATTGAAAAGTAGTAGTTCTACAAAGATAGGGTCAGGAGAGGAGAAATTTGAATATTTAGATAAAATGTAAGCCAAAAGAGAAACTCTACCTTAACACAAAAATAAAGTCATTAGAGCCGTATCTGAGAAAACTTATGGGGCACATTTCAAAAATCCCTTTAGGAGACAACTGAGATGAACCCAATATAATTTATGTTACCACACCTAAGCACCATCGGATTCCCCTTTTTCATATATGGTTTTAAAATGCATAGAGTCTGGTGGAGCTTTTAGTCAAAAGTCCTGGTCAGCAAGGCCAATGCAAATTGATTCTTCTGAAGACATACCAAAAGAAAATCTGACAATTTATGCCAACCCAACAGAAATCTTCTGGTTCACATTTTGCCCATCTTGGTAAATAGAAAGACATGTTTAATTCTGTCTTCTGTCTGTGTCTCTATCTTTGGAATGAAATATGGTATACCTTCTATCTAAGGCTCTCTAGGGAGACAGTAGAGCATAGTGGCTGAAAGCAAAAACTCAAGCATCAGACCTTAGCTCAAATTCTGGCTATACTCTTCACTAGTTGTGTGAAATTAAACAAGCTGCTTGGCCTCTACAAGTCCCTATTCCTTGTATAAAATGGAATACAGCAATACGTATATTATGCAGTTTTATGAGGTATAAATGAGATAATAAATATAAAGGTCCTAGACCAGTGCCTGACACATAGTAAGTGCTGTTAATGTTAGTGATGATGACATTCATGATCTCATCCATACTGTACATATCCAGAAGCTGTAACAAAGGCTTCCAGACTTTGGTCTGAAGATTCATACATACATGTCTGAAACATTGCTCAAGGGTTCAAAGGATAAGAACAAAATTGGAAATAGAGATAAAAGATGAAGTTCAGAAACCAAAGAATGGAAACCTGGGAGTCTGCTGAGGCATCTACAGCTCACAGTGCATGGGCTCAGAGCAATTTTAAAGTTTAATGTCAAGGCATACACTACACATACATAAATCATTATCTAGGAAGATAAAAGGAAAGGCCACCATTTATGCTATTCTTATAAGAAAACTCAAGGTTGGAAATGAGGAAGAACATCCTGATTGTGGAGACAAAATGTGACTAAATGACCAAAATAGCACTGAAGAAGCGATGAGATGACTACTTACTTGAGTAGAATAAATATTTACCTGACTGAATGCAGGGGCTGTCAGAAGATATCTTTAGGACTCATCAGCTTCATAACTCCATCATTTTTATTAAGGTCCTAGAGGCCCGGTGCACAAGATTCATGCACTCAGGGGAGTCCCTCAGCCCGGCCTGCACCCTCTCGCGGTCTGGGAGCTCTCAGGGGATGTCCGATTGAGGGCTTAGGCCCACACCCAGCTCCTAAGCCATCAGTCCGACATCCTTAGCGCTGCCGCAGGGAGAGGAGAGGCTCCCGCCACTGCCGCTGGGCTTGCCTGCAATGAGCCGTGAGCCCGGCTTCTGGCTGAGGGGGAGCATCCTGACCATCAGGGGGCAGCTCCTGCATTGAGCATCTGCCCCCCCTGGTGGTCAGTGCATGTCATAGCTATTGGTCGTTCCCCCATTCAGTCGATTTGCATATTACCCTTTTATTATATAGGATAACTGACATACAACATTATATTAGTCTTAGGTGTACAACATAATGATTCAATATTTGTATAGAATATTGTGAATGATCACCATAATAAGTCTAGTTAACATTCATCACCATACATAGCTATGAAAAAATTTTTCTTGTAATGAGGACTTTTAATATGTACTCTCTTAGCAACTTTCAAATATGCAATCCACTATTTTTAACTGTAGTCATCATGCTGTACATTACATCCCCATAACTTATTTCATAATTGGAATTTATAATAGCTTAATTATTTTTAATGCCCATACTAATACTAATAGTCTCTTCATAATGCACATAAAGTATACCTACAACAAAGAAAATCTATTAAAGAAAGAAGTTAACTCCACAAGGGAAGAGAAACTCATACAAAAAATGAGGTTGTTTGACTGGATCTTTCACTTCAAATCACATGAATATTATATGAGCACAACTTATGAATACATTTTGGTCTGAAAAAGACACAGAACTTACAAAAGACTAGAAAGTACGAAGTGATATTATCACAGTAGCAGGAGAAAGACATTATTTTGACAAAATAACTATTAAAAGAATTATAGGGGAAAACACTATTTTGTCAGAATTATCAATGCTGAGTACAAAGGTGAAGGAACACATAAAAAACAATGCATCGATGTTATGCTTTATTCTTTACCAATATTCTAGACCAAAATATTTGAGCCAAGAGATGACCATTTTCTTTCCTTGAGGAAGAAAATCAATAGTGTGGCAATTGTTCCAAGTATAATCCCAGGCCCACCAACTTGAATATTCAACACTAGATCTGCTAAATCAGAATCAATAGGTTGGAACCCAGGAACCTACATATTACTAAACTCCTCCAGGTGATTTTGATGCTCACCAACATTTGAGAATCACCAACTAGTACAAGCATCCCCACAACTAGATCTCAATAGTGACTAGTCAATCAATCAAAAAAGCATTTTAATGCCCTGATATAGACCTGATCCTCTCAGTGAGCCTGCTTCTTTTCTCTAAAATAGAGATAATAGTACCTACTACCTCTTACAAGCTGTGGAGAAAATTTAAAGGTGTATATGTACAAAGATTCACACAATATCTATCATATAGTAAACCATTCAATAAATTTTAGTAAATATACATGCAAAAAAATGAAACTAGACCACCTTCTTACACCATATATAAGAATAAACTCAAAATGGATTAAAGACTTGAATATAATACTCAAAATCATTAAAAAATTGTAGAAGAAAACATAGGCAGTAAAATCTCAGACATTTCTCTTGGCAATGTTTTTTTTCTGATATATTTCCTTGGGTAAGGGAAACAAAAGAAAAATTAAACAAATGAGACTATATCAAACTAAGAAGTTATTGCACAGCAAAGGAAACCCATCAACAAAATGAAAAGACATGTCACTAAAAATGAGAATGTATTTGCCAATGATACATCTGATAAGGGGTTAATATCCAAAATTTATATAGAACTCAAGACCAAAGACCAAAACAAACAAACAAACAAAAAATCCAATTTAAAAATGGGCAAAGAACCTGAATAGACACTTCTTCAAAGAGCACATACAGATGACCAATAGATAAATGAAAAGATCCTCACTAACCCTAATCATCAGACAAATGCAAATTAAATCCACAATGAGATATCACCTGACACTTATCAGAATGGCTATCATCAATAAATCCACAAACAAGTGTTAGTGAAGAATCGGAGAAAAGGGAACCCTTGTGCACTGTTGGTGGGAATGCAACCACTATGAAAAACAGTATTGAGGACTCTCAAAAAATTAAAAATGGAACTTCCTTATGACTAACAATTCCACTTCTGGGTATTTATCTGGAGAAACTCAAAACGCTATTTCAAATGGATATATGCACGCCTACACTCATTACAGTGTTATTTACAATAGCCAAGATATGGAAGTAATCCAAGTTCCAATCAATATATGAGTGGATAAAAAAGTGGTGATACATATATACAATGGAATATTACTGGGCCATAAAAAAGAATGAAATCTTACCATTTGCAACAGCATGAATGGACCTAGAGGGTATTATGGTAAATGAAACAAGTCAAACCGAGAAAGACAAATATCATATGATTTCACTTAAATGTGAAATCTAAAGAACAAAATAAATGAACAAACAAAATGAAACAGACTCATAGACACAAAGAATAGACTGAGGTTGCCAAAGGGGAGGTGGATTGGGGTTGGATGAAAAAAAGTGAAGGGATTAAGAACTACACGTTGGCAGTTACTAAGTAGTTATTGGGATGTAAAGTACAGCATATGAAATATAGTCAATAATATTGTAATAACTATGTCTAGTGCTAGATGGGTACTGGAAATATTGGGGGGGCATACTTTATAAAGTATATTATTGTCTAACCACTATGCTGTATACCTAAAACTATTATAAAATACTTTTGAATGCAAACTGTAACTGAAAAAGAAAAATTTTAAAAATTTAGTAACTATAATGAGAAAAAATCCAACTCCTTATTGAAACGATTTCAATCCTTGTGTACCTATATTACTTCATCTCCTGCTACTCCCCCCTCCCACACTCCACCTGACAATTTGTACTAAAGACAAATAAAACTGAAAAGGAAAAAAAGACAACAAAATCAATTGGAATGCCCTCATACAACCATGCTACTTTTTATCTCCTCTTCATTGCTTACGTTCTTTCCTTAGCCTGGAACTTCACAGGGTGTAGCCCCTTGACCTAGAAAGCTCATACTACTTGATCTTCACGGTCTAAATCATTAGCATTTTCACTGGGAAGTTTTTACTGAACCCCTAAGTTAGGAGCCTCTCCTCTTTGCTCCTTCTGAACCTTAAATTCTTTACCTATTTACATGTTTGTTTATCTGTCTTATCTTCTCTCATTTGAAAGCAAGCTGTTTGAAGTCATAAACCATGCAATTTTGTGGTTGTTTCTGTTGGTAATTTTAAAATATATAGAAATATACAAAGAATAATACATTCACCCATGTTTCTAATATCTATAAGTAACCATTATCGACATTTTGGCACTTTTGCTTTCAGTCTTTTTCTATTTGTTTCCAGTCTTTTTCTATTTATTTCCTTTAAAAATAATTTATGAAAATCCTCTTCATTGTTTCAGGACAGAATATTATACATTAATCCAAAAGTCCCCTTGACCTCCACTCTATGCTCTACTCCCTCCATGCCTTTCCAAAGGTAACCAAACACTAATATAAGTTTGATATGTATGCTTCCAATCCTTTTTATACATTTATAAATATATCCATATAAAATATACAGCATTGGCTTGTACATAATTTTTCAAATGTCATGTGTGCATCATTCTGCCACTTACTTTTTTCACTCAAAAATATTTTTGAAATATATCCATGTTGATATATTTATCTGGTTAATTCCTTTCAATTTCTGTATAATAATCCATTATATAGATGTAGCCCATTTTATTTAACCTTTCCCCTATTGATGGGCATTTAGGTGTTCCCAAGATTTTGCTATTACAAAAAAAAAGTTACAATAACCATGCTTTACTGCATATCTTGGTATATAAATGTTACTTCAATAAAAAGACCTAGAAATAGAACTGTCAGATTGTAGGTTATGTGGATTTTCTTTTAAAGGACAGACAAATTGCTTTCCAATGTAGCTGTACTAATTTTATATGCATCCACATTGTTCAAGAATTGTCATTTCCCTACATCCTTACCAACACTTGCTGTTGTCAGCCTTTAAATTGTTGCCAATATTCTCAGAGAAAAAAGATCTCATTCCAATTTTTTACTGTCTTATTCATCTCTATATCCCCAGCTCCTAGCAAGTACTTGGCACATGTTGGTTGCTTGATAAATATTTGCTCAGCTCTAATTCTGAAGTCACATGTAGGTCTTAGTCCTGGACTGCTATGTCTGAACACAACAAGGTGTCTCCTTTCAGCAAGAACCAGGGGGAGATCCCAGTTTCCTCGTCTCTAGGCAAACCTGTGAGGAAGAGGTAAAGAAAAAGCTGCATCCAGACCGGTTTGGCTCAGTGGATAGAGCATCGGCCTGCCGACTGAAAGGTCCCAGGTTCGATTCCGGTCAAGGGCATGTACCTTGGTTGCGGGCACATCCCCAGTAGGAGGTGTGCAGGAGGCAGCTGGTCGATGTTTCTCTCTCATTGATGTTTCTAGCTCTCTATCCCTCTCCCTTCCTCTCTGTAAAAAACAATAAAATATATATTTTTAAAAAGAAAAAGCTGCAGGTGATGTAATTTTCTGAAGATTTAGCATTCCCTAAGATAGCATTCAGTGAGTGAATTTTGACCTCTGCATCAATAATCCTTTACAATCAATCAGGTTAGCATCTAGCCCCTTCTATCCAAAAGCTAGGGGCATAGTTCAAAAGACAACAGGAGTGAGAAACAATACATCTGCTACGCAGTGGCTCTTTTGCATCAGTGGAAGGCAGACAAGTGTGAAAGGAATAGTTTAGCTTTCTAGTGGTGTCCATGGAGGTACAAGTTACAGACATTATGTGTTCATGAAAACAGGTTTCCCTTTCCCCCTTGGCATATATCTAGACCACATTTACCATTTCTCCTTTAGTTAATTCTATCAATGTGATTTTTGTCCAGTGGAATATGGACCAAAGTGATATAAAACATCTCCAGTTCTGACCCATTAAGGAACCTCCTATATAATATCTTCCATGTTCTTTTCTCCTTAAAGCTGGCTGGACTAAAGATAAACCCTAGTGCAACCCTAAGAATGCCACGTTAAAGATATCAGCTGTAAGGGGTCTGGATCCCTGGATCACCACTTGAAGAAGCAATATAAGTAAGGAAGAAACTTTACCGGTTTAAACCACTGAGAGTTCAGGGTTTATCTATTAGAGTAGCTAGCATTTACTCCAATGAATACAAGATTACACCTAGAATATTTGGCAAACCTTTTCAGAAACACAAATAATCCAGCATTTACATCTCTAAGTGAGGAGAGTTCATATTCTTTAGAGACATGACAGAACTGGCAATGTTACCTGTTAGAATAATTGTTAGTTAGTCTCACAAGACAGATAACACAAAGCATAACTGATATATCTACCAATGCAAATGCTATGCAACAATCACTAAAAAAATTTTCCCCAAAGATTGCAGAGCTGAAATAAACAACATTCTTGTCAGAAAAAAAAAAACTTACCTAATCAGTTCTGTTGCCTAATCAAGTTATACTAGTAAAATGAAAGAGGAAGACATTACTAGCAAGTCTCCACTACAACTGTTAGGCATGAATTTAGTTTGATAGTGTCATAAATAAACAGTCCTCAATGAGAGCTGATGCTGCAGTTCTCAGCAGAAAGGCTCCAGGCTGCTTAAGTAGCTAGAGGCTGCAATATTGCCACTTCCTATCTGAAGGCTGAAAAAGCACAGAAGGCAGATATATAAAAACAAGCAGGAATGGGATACGGGGAAGAAAGAATGGAGAAGAGGAAATCTCATGTGTGTAGTTCTGGGCTATTTGATTTAGGATTAAAGTCCCAATATTTGCATTAAGATTTTGCCCTCAGTTTATAGTAACATTGGTTTAATTCTGGAGGTTCCTCACCTATAAAAATTTCTTGACAAAGCAGGATATGTCTGATTCATCTCTGTATAGGGACTGCTTTGATAACCATGATTAAACAAATGACAAGGACAAAGTATTTAGCAAAATGCTTTTCTAGGAGTCACAAATGCTGCAGGGTAGATGACCACATAACATTTGGTTCTTTGCAAAAATAAAGGGATCTACACATTCATCAAACAAATATTCATTAAGTAACTCCTCTTTGCTAGTCAGTTTGGAAGAAAAGAAATACACAATCCTAACCTGAAGGTAGTGGAGCAGAGATACAAGTCAACAGCACCTAGAATACAGTGTAATCAGTACTCTGACAGATGAAAGAAAGTACATGGGAGCTGTATGATTCCAACGTGAGGAATCAGAGATTTTTCAGAAGATACTCAATGAACACTCACTGTGTGCCAGGTCCTGTTCTAGATGCTGGAGTTACAGAAGTGCCCGAGACACTTGCTCCTGTTCTAGGAACGCTAGGAGCTCATGAGGGACACAAGGGAGACATAGCCACCCAATAACCCCAAGGCAGTAGAAAAGTGCTGAACAGAATATGTGTTGTGGGAGGTGCTACTAATTCAATATATCCAAGTCTGTTTTTCCTAATTTGACTCCACTTACTCCATAACTATTACAGAACAAGTGGTATCACGTGGTAATGCCCCGACATGTCCAGAATGAGGACTCCCTCTTCCCAGGACTTCCTAGAGGTAAAGCTACCAGTCTCAGAAGGAAAGCACAATGATTTCTGAGCTCCTATTCATCTCAGTGGTGCTGAACTTAGACATTTCCCTTGGGATGCCATTCCCCAAGGAATCTGATTCACGCTTTTAGACTCCAAATGCTTTCCCTTTTCCTCCAAAACTAGGTTATTTGTTCTTCATTTAGGAAACTAAGTTTATAGTTAGGGACCTGAAATCATTTTTTCTTATTATTATATCTTACAACCCAGAAATAGAAAAAGCAAGCTCAAAAGGCCTCACAGCTTACAGAATACCTATTGGACCAGCCTCTGGAGGCTCAATGATGCCTTCCACCAGACATGATCAGAAAGACTCATAAATTTGAAACCAGAAAGCCAGAGAGCCCAAAAGCTTGATCTTAAAGATCTGTAATCTATGTCAATCCCTTAATTTTACAAATGAGCATACTGACGAAATGGCCCAACAGATAGTTAATGAGAAGATTGGAACTGCAATCAAGGTTTCTCAACCACTTTTGAGAACATAAGATTCAAGCCAATGTAAGAGTAAGAGAGATCCTAAGAGAGTAAGAGATCTCCTAATAGAAAGAAAATTGAGGACTCTAAGATCCAGCTGGCCCACCCAACATGGAAAACCTCCCTCCAATACTAACCATGGAAAATCAATAGGTTTGATTTCATTAAATGAACTTCCCCTCATCCCCCACCCCTAATATAAACAACTATCAACACCTCCAGCTTGGAGGAAAAATGAGACAAGAGTGTTGGAATGCTCTCTTTGGGAGCAACCCTATTTATTTACATTGAAGCATGATATGTAACAAATGAGAGAGGCCCTGAAGTTAATAGAAGCATCCCTTCCTTTAAGTGTAGTCCTTCACCACCCACCACCAATAGATCATAACAAGCCAATATACACTAATGCACTGAGGTCTTTCCAGAATATAAATTAACAAATACAACTCCCAAGTATTCTCTCACTTCAGAGGGACTGTGGTACACAATGGGACAGAAGGGGACATGTCAATTCATTCTGGACAACAGGGGACATGGGGGAGAAGGTAGAAAGTAGCCAGTGGGCAACAAACAGCACATAATGTGGGCAAACAAAAAAGTACAGGTATGAGACATGGCCTGGTTCTCCTCCACCATTTGGAGATTGCCAGAAAACGGAGAGAAGGAACTAGAAGAGAATCTCAGAGCTGAAAAATAAAAGCACAGGACTATCCATCACATCCTCAATATTTCTTCCCTTTTCTTTTCTAGTTCCTGAAATAAGAAGTGTCTTGGCCTGGGGACCTAAAAGTATCTTGCAAAGAGAGGAAAAAATTGCCACAATAAAATGATGGAGTCCTTCAAGAAAGGTGAATAGATAGATGCTGGAAAATAAGGCTTTGAAACCATGAGTCGTTTCTACTCAAATTCTTTTAAAAAATGTGCAACCATTCCAGTTGAGTATTGCTCTTATCTCAAGACTTGCACACTCAAACAAAAGGGAATTACATGTCTCTTATTGATATCCTTGTCCTACTTCCAAATTCAGCCAGTATCAAACAAGAGAAAAGATGAGAGGGTTGGGAGCAATGAAAGAATAATTTATTTCCACAAAATAAAGATCTTACAGGACCCTCCACGACCCAGTTTACACAGATGTTTTTTCCCTTCAAACTCACATCACACTTGGGATTCTTTTTCATCTAGATGAGACAAAATGTTATTCAAAGTGCTTAGCTTAATTGATTCACAGCCACACTAACACAGACACCAGAGATGCCAATTACATTTCCCATCATACCCAGGGCCTACAGGAAGCAGATTTTCCCCCTGAGATTTGTAGATGGTTTCAAGTATTATGTTTAATCCAAAGTTCTTCCTTCCAGAAGAATGTAGGAACATGACAGTTTTTTTTTTAATCCTTTATGTAGGCTTTAGAAAGTTGACTCTATCCAAAATGTGATACAGCAGCCTATGATAGCCAGAGTGAATGGCATTTTGAAAAAGTCAAATGAGTTGACAGAATGCTTTGTTTTTTCTACTTTATTTATGCCACTAAGCTAAGAAAGCAAAAGAGGGGAAGTCACATTTTCTATTCTACAGGCAAGAAGTTAATAGCTCTAAAGCACCCAGAAATAAGCCTCAGATAGATCAAGCATTTATACAAGGTTGTGTATAAAATTTTAGGAGCTTGGAAAGCTTCAAGCACTTTCAAGTGTTTTCAAGCATATTAGTCTTGCTTCACACAAAGCATAATAAGTCTGGTTGATAGAAGAGAAATAATAATGCTGTTAATCGAAGCAGCTTGGAAGTGAATCATCCACTCCAACAATTTACATTGATTTAATGCCCTTTGGACACTATGATTCAGTCCCTTCATGGAGGGTAATCGCTATCTCACTTAGGCACCATTCACACTCATCTTTGCTTCTGCATAAACAAACAAACCAATGGCTTCCCATGATGCAGCCAGAAATATTGGCCTTTAAGTGATTGTGCCTCTGGAGAAAGAGCTCAGCTGTTACACAAAACTCAGGGCTGCAAACAACTTATTTCTTAAATGTATCAGTCCCCTTTGGTAGTTGATATTAACTAGGGAAGATGGTAAGGATAAGGTCGGTGTGAACCAGGGAAAAAAACAAATCATAGGATAATTGAAAAGAAACACAGTTTTATTACCCTCAAAGGAAAACAACTCAAGCTGGACTCAAAATGCTTTAAGGAAGTGTTGTCCCAGAATGGCCCGGAGAGAACTATTTAAAGAAAAATTAGGAATTATTTGTAATGGATACATCAGTTACTGCTATGTAAAGGGGAATTTCTAAACTAAAGTATTTACAGTTTTTTAAAGATAGTTTATAGTATTTTTAATTGAATTTATTTGGGTGACATTGGTTTGCAAAACCATGCATGTTTCAAGTGTATAACTCAATAAAACATCATCTGCACACTGCATTGTGTGCCCACCACCCTGAGCAAAGTCTCTTTCCATCCCCATTTCCCCCCTTTGCTTAACTCCACCTAGCCTCCACCTCCCTTTCCCTCTGGCTATCACCACACTGTTGGCTATGTCTATCTGTTATGTATATGTTTTTTATTAATCCCTTCACCTTGTTTCATCTAGCCCCCCAAGCCCCCTCCCCTCTGACAGTTGTCAGTCTGTTCCATGTATCCATGCCTTTATTTCTATTTTGTTTATTCATTTTATTCATTTGATTCTACATATAAGTGAGAACATATGGTATTTGTCTTTCTGTAACTGGCTTATTTCACTTAGTATAATAATCTCCATGCTGTCACAAAAGGTAAAAGCCTCTTCTTTTTATGGCGGCATAGTATTCCCTTGTGTAAATGTACCACAGTTTTTGTATCTACTCATCTACTGATGGGTACTTGGGCTGTTTCTAAATGTCAAGTGCGGTAAACAGTCCTATATAAAACCAAGATGAAATTTGCCATGAAGAAAAGCTTTGCTAATATTAGTAAAATGGTAATAAATGTTGAAGTTGAATGATGGGTATATGGAGGTTCATTATACTTTCTCACCCTTTTTTTGTATATGTTTAACATTTTCCACAGTAAAGATCTTTTTTAGTATGTTTCTGAACAAAGGTAATTTCAGGTCAGCCCTCTGAGTTATTACAAATTTGAAATTACTGGGATTAATAGTGGAGTTTTGACTCCATTATAAATTTTTATCACAGCTCTCAGACTCTTGAACTTTACTCTCCCAAACACAGCCTGCCTATATTCAAACTCATGGCAAGGGCAATTGGGATCCAACAGAGCCATAACTTGTTCTGCTTCTAGTAAAAATATCAAGGGAAGTCTGAGAGGGAAAGAGAAGATAGTGGGCCAGGAGATGAAGGGCTAGCCTTGAAAACCAAAGCCTCTTTTGATAGCATCACCTGCTGTTAGCTTCCCACTTTTTCAGATAGACTTGTTATGGAGAGAAATTGTCCTACATTCTCTTGCTTTGGTTCTGTCAACCACCATCATAAATAGGCCACTTTCTCTGGCCAGAATAAGCTCAACTAGATGGAGATCCCAGGGGTTCAGTCCATTGCTTTACTCTAATGAGGGAAAAACTTTTCATGCTCTGGAGTGTCTTGCGTACTGGGGCAATTCTTAATCAAGCACATTTATCATTTGTTTTGTTCCACTGAACATCTTGGAGGAGCTAGGAGGGACTGGGCAGTGAGGCTTGGAATTTCTCCTATATGTGACGGTTGCATTTTACCAAGAAAGTATTTCTAGGCAAGAAGCAATAATTCCTATAAACAAATTCAACTCTCCCCAAAGCAAAGTAAACTGAATTCAGGAAGGAAGATATTTTACAAAGTGAATTCCACTTACAAAGTCATGTAGGCTTTTTTAAGACTTCTGAACTACAAAAGAAAAAGAAAAAGTTGGATAAACTTTCTGCTGCAGTTAGAATAATTAGCACACCCACAAATTTACCCTTGTCTCCATGGAGACAACTGGGCCTAGCAACTATCTAAACATTATATTATAAAGAATTACAGATAAGCACTAGTGGTTACAGGGGAAAACTGTAAAAACTGCAAACAGAAACACTGTTCAACCATCTCGGGCTATAATCCTACCATGACACCATGGGAATCTATGTTGTATTTTTATTCATATTCCCATTGGACAAATTTTCTTCCCTTTAAACAAAGAGGATTCTAAAGCTGAAAAATTCAGGGTGATTAAATTGACTTTAATGTTCATGAGGGAAAATGTCTTAAAGGCAGCCTTAGGGGAGCATTAGGTCAAATTACCTTTCATACTGTTGGGCAAACATTTTTAAGACTTATGGTGTTCTACCCATTCAAAAACTTAATATGTGGCAGATACTCTGCTAGGTACTAAAAAATGACAATTTGAATTTTTCAAAGATGCTTTCACAACTGTATCTACTTTGACCCTCTAGATAACATAGGAGCTGTCATTAACTGCATTTTATCGCTAAAGAAATTAAGACTCTAATATGTGAAAAGATTTGCCAAAGATCACACAACAACATTTCAGTGGATCCAGGAACCCTGGTCTTCTGACACCAAATCCCATTTTAGTTTCAGCTATACAACACCCCAACACTCAAAGGCCAGCCACAGTGCTCCACAATGGGGGATATACTAAGATGAATGAAGTCACATGACTCAGCATGGCTCCTGAACAATTAGCACTCTAACTATGAATCTAAGACAATAACATTTATTGTATTGCTGGTTTTCAGTTTGTGAATTTTTTTAAATCCTCACCAGATGATAGTTCTCTATTGATTTTTAGAGAGAGTGGAAGGGAGGGGGAGAGATGTAGAGAGAAACATTGATGTGAGAGAGACACATCGATTGGTTACCTCCCACATGTGCCCTGATGTGGGCCAGAGATTGAGCCTACAACCCAGGTATGTGCCCTTGACCAGAATCAAACCTGGGACCCTTCAGTTTGCAGGCCAATGCTTTATCCTCTGAGCCAAACTGGCTAGGGCCAGTTTGTGGAATTTTATCAAGCTATAAACTTATTATATGTGTACACCTCTGCATATATATTATACTTCAATAAAAAAGGTTTTTTATTGTTGACTCTATTGCAGCTGTCCTTCATTCCCCCATTCCCTGCTTTTGCCTCCCTCCACCCTACCCCTGCCCCTCCTAAGCCTCTACCACATTATCAATAAAAGTTTTAAAAAACATGTTCTAAGTGTCCTAAAAGTATGTATGTTTTACTGTATAGACATCCTCAGTCCTTGTAGGTGCCATGTGTTCAACTTTTACGCCCTGGGGTCAAAGAGATATGTTATTCACCTGAAATTATTTTGGAGTTCTCCTTCCTGAACCACTGGCTACAGTCTTAAGTTTGTTTCTCTCTCATGAGAACATCATGGGTCAGCACATCATTAAAGCCTTTGCCTACCTGTTTTACTCTGATTCAAAGGGGAAAGGATGCTCTGGTTCCTGGTAGACTGGACCGTGCCCAAACCTGCCCCCTACCCCTCATCCTGCTGCCCAAAACTGTAGTTCTTTATCATGACCACCTAGTTAACTGAACCAGTCATTTTAAGTGACATTTTCCCACTGTCATGCCAAAATCACCAATCTAACAGCATTGTTTTAGAGTCTTTCCAATTGACCAGAGGAAGCCACACAGTCAAAACTACCTTAAAAAAACTGTAAATACTTTAGTTTAGAAGTTCCCCTTTACATAGCAGTAATTGATCTATCACTGGTTAATTGTATAAATTATGTAATCACATGGCTCAGTTTCTCCATCAGCACATTGATAACTATATACCATAGTTACATAGCTTTCAAGTATCTCTGAAATTAAGGTAAACATAATAAAATCTTGACTTAGAATTCTAACTCCTCACATTTACTTAGTCACTATTCCTTTTAATCTCATTTCTGAATTATCCCTTAAATTCAAAACCTCCCTTCCTTCTTTAATATTTTTGTTTAATTCAGACCCTCCTTATCGTTTGTTTAGACTAGCATCAATCTCCTGACCACTCTCCTTGCCCCCAATCTCTCCCCACTCCAGCCCATCTCCACACTGCCACCAATGTAATCTCTATAAAACCAACCTGGTTATATTATGCCTCGATTAACTACATTCCCTGCATACCTTTTAGTATGACATGTAAGACTCTTCTCTGTCTACCTCCCATCTACTTCTTAATATACCCTCATCTCCCATCACTTCTCCTGATATTCTATCCCCTGTACAGACAATGTTCCAGTCTTACAATTTCTATCAACACAGCACATTGTTTAATGTCTCTTTACCTTTGTACATCCTAGTCCCTCTGCCTGACATATGTGTCCTCCCTTCCTCTTTTAAAAATTCCTATTTATTCTTTAAATCTCAATTCAAATGTCACCTTTTCTGAGAAACCTTCCCTAAGCTTTCCATGAAGAATACCTTTTATGCTAACATACCATCCTGGATATAAAATTATCACATCACTTATGTTCCTTATGATAACCATTACTTTGTCTCCTGAGTTTTTTAAGGAATGGCTGCATTTTTCATCTGTGTCCCAAATATATAACACAGTGTCTGGCCCCAAATGTTGCTCAATAAATGTTGTTAAGTAAATGAATGGATGAGCTATGATAAGAAATGTTATTTATGGTCAACATACAACATATATGGTCAACAAAAAAAGCATGATTATACTTCCTTGATGCCCCATTCTTTATTTGAAGCTTTTATGTAAGGATTTAGGAAATTTAGAACTGCAAGCTGGAAGAAGAAAAGTTTGTCCTACTGTATCTTTTTTGAGAACTGTTGTTCATTTTATGGATATAAGGGGAAGAAATTGACCATTGAAGTCTTTATTTCAGTCTTTCAACAGCAATGAGTTAATTTTTATTTAAATTTCCTGCCACTATAGCAAGACTGCTAAAATAATTTGTTTTCCCATTTCCTCCTTAATGCCCTCCAACTTTATCTCCCGTGCCCCTTCACACACACACTGAGGACTGATTTTCATTGTATTTAAGTAAAGTGCCAACTATTACACAATTTACATCAGAAGGCTGGTAATAAAGCAGGACCTTCTCCAAGGTCATTCATATATTCTCTGATATCTGGGAAAGTGCTGAGAGAAAAATAGGTAGATAACTCAATCTGTCATGTGGACCTAAGGAGACTATACAAATACCTCATTTCCATAACAACATTGTACTTAGTGTCCCAATATAATAAATGAATATGCTATGACTGAAGACTAAACAGAGGCTAATGGTAAATGCATTAATTAGGGACCTGTTTACACTTCTCCTGGGAAGGATGGTCATTTGTTACTGCTGCTGTCATGCAAGAATACTGACTGAGTTTGGGTCTTCACTCTGGTATTTTATATAAGTTTGTGATATTCTCCTACATAACCATTTGCTGACAGGAATTAATAACACTAGTGAGAGCAGGAGACCTTGATTCAAACCCACAAATGATGAAAGTTGATAATTGAGCCCTCATAATAAATTTATTAATGATAAAGAGATAGAAGTAAAAAAGGAGGTATCTAGGCATGTATTTTGTAGCACTTTCACATACTTTGATCAAAAGTAATTATTCTATCTTTTGATTTATCCGTTTCTTAGTTATATACACAAGAAAGAAGAATAATGTTTTCTAGTAAGAGAAATCCTGAGAAAAGAGAATAGATCCAGCTTTATTCAATTAATGACAATTATGAGTGACTATATTTCATAAAATCAAAAGATCACCAGCTTTTGCTTTAAAAATATGTGGTAATAGACACAAATTAGAGGGTTTATTCAGAGCATAAGGAGCATTTCCTAGTCATTCCCAAGCCTACTTGAAGTCTTCTAGTTTAGAAAAAAATGAGTGCATTATTACCAATTTGCCTCCCATATAATTGACTTCTTAGATAACCACACCCTTGACAAATAATCACATTTTAGTGATCAAAATGGTATGTGTTGACAATATTTCTGTTAACAATTTACACTTTCATTATCTTTTTTATCATGATTGAATGGCCAAATCCATCTATTTCTGATCAAGAGAGGACAACAGAATGCCAATGTCGAGGTTCATACCTTGTGATCATTCATTGTTTGCACTGGTTTTACCAACTTATAGACAGGTTTCATTGCAGACAACTGAACACAGAATGCCTAAACAACTGGTTGGGGTAAAAAAATCAAAAAGAACAACTGCTTTGTCTAATGTAAAAAAAAATAATAGAATCAGTTGCATTATTACATTAGTCTTTTATCAATTACTGAAAAGACTCATCACTTCAAGCTAGGTGCTCAGACCAGTAGCCCTGAGTAGGTATAATCATATTAAACAGTGATTAATACATTCGTTTTATCAAGTTGTATTATCAACCTGAGAAGCCCAATTATTAAATTGTGAATGTAGCTGTATATTCTGAGGCATAAAACAGACAAGGAGGTCTCTGCCATCTTTTAAGTGGAATGTTATTGTGTTAAAACTTTAAAAACTGTATAGTGCCACATAAGGGTCCCAGAGTGAAGGCAGAGAGATGGCATTTTTAGGAGAGTGATTACCCACTAGGCTGTTAGGCTTTTTTAGGAGTCTATTTCAATAGGATTCTGGTTTGAATTAAGCACAAAATGGAGCTGTAATACACAAGAGGCCTAATACTAGCCATGAGTTTGGTCTCAGAGCTAAGAGACAGATGGCTTCCCATTGCCTCTCAGATGTTTTTAAGTTATAAGCATGTTGGTTATTTCATTCTGCTAAGAATCTGCATGCTCTGTGGTCACATGATCTAGCAGCCCCCCAGAGAACACTCAGGATGTGGATAGCTTCCAGCTGTCTCTTGTTGTGTTACAGACCCACATTTTAAAATCATAATTGGGACTCTCTCTACCCACGGTCCTGTTGCCTCTGAGCCCAGTCACAAGACAGCAAGTGGCATCTAGGTTTCTGTTACAATTTAAAGGTGGGAATCAGAATCAGAGGATCCACTTAAGCAGTTCACTAAGTCTGCAGGACAAAGATGATGTTGCAAACAAAGGGTTTTAAGGTACAACTATAATTGCCAAGACGCTTGACATCACATGAAACAAGCTGATTCTATTTGCAAGAAATTTCACTATTACTAAGTAGCTAGCTGATAGTGAAACAGTTCAGTCCATACAGCCACACTGGATATGCATTACAAACCAAGTTTACTCATTTATGACTTCATTAAAGTAATGAATATTTATTGAGTATCTATTATGTGCCAGGCATTGCACTGGATCTTATGAATACAGCAGTGAACAAGACAGACGTAGTTCCTGACTTCACAGGATTTATTTTGTTTGAGCTCGGGGCAGTATAGTGTAAATGTTAAGGACTGCAACCAGACTACCTAGGGTATAAATCCCGTTCTTGCACTTACCAGTTTTGTGACCTTGGAAAATCACTGTGCACCTTAATTTCCTCATCTGAAAACTGATAAGATTGGTACCTAACTCACTGTGTTGGAATGAGAATTAAATGGATTGCTATGTTAAAAACTTAGAACAATGTCTGTAACATGGTAAGTACTACATAAGTGTAGGATGTTCTTATTAACTATGTTCTATAGTGTCTGCTGATCACCCTGGAAACAACAGTCTGAAATCCATAATTTATTGTTTTCAAGGTATAGCATGATTCCTCTTACCACTCACAACAAGCATTCTCCTACTACTGAAGTAAAGGGGCCAGTATAACATCAAGACCTACTACTATTAAGATCCTAAAGCATATCTCTGCCACCTCTTGGCCTCAATTACTCATCTGTAAATGAGAGCCTGTAAATATATGATCTGGTATTCATAATAAAATATGTTGTGTTTGAATACTGGTTTCACCATTTACTAGCTCCATGATCTGGAACAAGTTAATCTTAAGAGATTTTCTTTTGTCTTTGTTGTTCCTCAATTTTACTATGGTGTGTCTAGAAATATGATTTATTTTTATTCATTCTACTCAGAATTCACACCTTCTGAATCTTATGACTCACGTCATTCATCAACTCTGGAAAATTCTCAATCATCACTTTAAAAATTGCCTCTCACCCATTCTCTCTAGTTCTTCCTTTTGGAACTCATTTTAGACATTATGTTGGACCTTTTCAATCTATCCTCCATGTCTCTTAGCTTCTATTTAATTATTTGTATAATCCTCACCTGAGAATATGTTTTCATTGGTTTTTTTAGAAAGAGAAAAAGGGAGAGAGAGAAAGAAAGAGAGAGAGAGAGAGAGAGAGAGAGAGAGAGAGAGAGATCAACGTGAGATAGAAACATCGATCGCTTGCCTCCTGTACATGCCCTGACTAGGGATCAAACCTGCAACCTGGGCATGTGTCCTGACCCAGAATCAAACCCATGACCCTTCGATGCATCGGATGATACTCCAACCAACTTAGCCACACTGGCCAGGGTTCTTAGCCTCTCTTTAAACCTCTCAAATAGTAGTTTAAACATAAGATGTTAAAATGTCAAGATGTATGCCCTTAGTAACTTTGATTTTAAAACTCTGTCAATTAACCTACTCAAAGAGACAATTCAGTCAAACAAATATTTTGGCCAATTTTTTTTAATTCAACTAGTCATCTGAGTAAACCAACTGTTTTGATACCTTAAAGATGGCCATAAAGAAAATGGACGAGCCAAGGATTTCTAAAGTGTTCTCAAATCAAAAACTAATTATTTTTAGAGAGAACATGAAAATTGTAAGTTAAATGGAGGTGCTATCAATAATAATTACTCAATAAGACAAAATGGCGGCAGAATAGATGGACGTGTCCGAAACCTTGTCCCAGAGCAAATAGAACAAGCAACTAAATTGAATAACATCCACTCCAATTGGTGAAGTAGACACAGCTGGTGAGACAAACCACAGCTGGGAGGGGCAGAGGATACCTGGAGAATGGTAAAATCAGGGATCTGGTCTGGGGAGAACTGCGAGACCTCTGAGCCAAGAGGGTCAGAGGGAAACTGCATGGCACTGAGCCACGTCCCTTGGGACAGGCACAACATCTGACTGTGGAAAGGAGGTCTTCAGGACTGCTGGTGGCAGGGGATTCTAGATCTGGGTCCACAGTCACGAGATACAGAGTCCAGAGGGGGCATTCTGGATGGCTGCCCAGACCCTGCAGTGCCGGGAGAAGTGGAGTTCGCAGAGGCGCAGCTCTTTCCCCTATTTGTGGTCTTTGCTTTTGTTCACTGAATCTAGTTCATAGGACCTTTTGGATATAGACACTCACCCATGGCTGAGGGGCAGGAGGAGGTGTGGACTTTTGGAGTCTGGGAGAGGCTGGTGTGAGGAGAGGGCCCAGAAGAGGTGGCCATGAGTCTGGCACTGAGTCACACTTGCCTCATGGGATGTAAGTAGCCATTTTCTCCTGAAGAGATAGCCCCTCCCTGCAGTCTCCAGGCAACCAATACAGCCACACCCAGACTATACCGTGAGTGTTACAAAGGATAAAAAAAAATCTGAATATTCCCTGAGAGTCCACAGGGACTGGCCTAAAGAGAAGCCTTCAGGCCCAGCAACATGAAACTGAGAAGCCAACTGTCAAGAAGTAGCAGTGAAGAAGGATTCAATTCCTCCTCTATCAGACTACCCTAAACCCTTCCTGAAGTGGTGAGAACCCAGAACCCTACCACTCCTCTTTGCCTAGGAAGCCCACCTTCCTCTCCACTAGGTCTCTTGAAAACTAAAAAAGGCCTTAATGCTTGCTTGGATTTATATCTGCACTCTGTGAGGCTGTGCCTATATAAAAGTATATTCATCCAGAGACAGTACCTGCTTTCCTCTCTCCAGCAACTAGAAAATTAATCTTTCAGCTGATTTGCAAATTTTCTTAGGAACACTTTCCTCTAAATAAATCTTATCCCCAAATTTACTATGTTAAACAGAAAAAGGCAAAGCATCTGTTATTTAAAATAGAGGATCCTCCCTGATCTCTCTTGGCACCCCATTCATTCTGACCCCTCAGGGAGCTCCTCAGAATCCCTAGGGTCTGTCAGAGCACAATTTAAAGAGTATGATGGAATGAACCCAGACAGACATAAATACATGTCAGGGAAGCAGTATTGCATTGAGGTAAAAGCATAACTCTAGAAATTTTAATTCCTAGATGTTATTTCACCACTTTAAGCACCTAAAAATGGAATGATAGTATAGTAGTCCCCCCTTATCTACAGGGCATAGGTTCTAAGACCCCAATAGATGCCTGAAACCACAGATAGTACCAAAACCTATATACTATGTTTTCCCCTCATATATATCATATATACATACCTATGATAAAGTTTAATTTATAAATTAGGTACAGTAAGAGATTAATAACAATAACTAATAATAAAAGAGAACAATATAAATATACTATAATAAAAATTATGTGAATGTGAGAACTCTCTCTCTCTTTTTCTCTCTCTCATAACCAATCTGATAACTGAGACAGCTACTAAGTGACTAATGGGCGGGTGTACATACAGCATGGGTATATGGATACACTGGACAAAGGAATAATTCACATCCTGATGGAAATTTCATCATGCTACCAAGAACAACACACAATTTAAAACTTATTAGTTGTTTATTTCTGGAATTTTCAATTTAATATTTTCACAGCCTGGTTGATCACAGGTAACTGAAACTGCAGAAAGCAAAACTGTAGATAAGAGGGGATTATGTTACCTTCCTCAAATAAATGTTGATAAAATTATATGTAAATAATGAATTTTTTCTTTAAGTTCTACAAAAGTTAGGTATTATTTACTACCTATCTGAAGGAATGCCATTCTCTTTCTTATTTGTTTCTGGACTGCTCTGGGATCATTTCAGAGTATTTGGCCCTGTCACTTGAGCCTGGAAACTGTCATTCATTATTTCATTCAGCAAATATTTATTGAGCATCACCAATATATCTAACACATAGCCAGGAATTAGAGAGAGAGTAGTGACTGAGAAAGAGAAATCGTCACCCACATGGAGCTCACATTCTAGTGAGAGAGACATAAAGTAACAATAATTATAAAATCTAGGAAGAAGTACAGGGTGCAACGAGATCACATAAAAGGAGTACCTGGCCTAGGTGGGGTAGATAATTGGAGCATTTCCCCCCCCCCAAAAAAAATGAGACCCAAAATGAATCCTGAAAGATAAATTAAAGCTGAAGGGGGAAAAGAAAGAACACAGTGCTTTTGAGAAACTGAAAACAATTCTGTCTGATTGTAGCATAGTATGGGGAAGGGGGTAGGGCAGACAATGGAAAAGGGAAGGCAAATGAAAATAATGAAAAGACATACATTGCTTCCTTATACCTTTTGGTTTCTTTGTGAGCCTTCTCACCTTATAATTGTTTCATCATCATTAGGTTACTAAACTGCAATGGAAAAACACAAATTAGAGTAACTACCTAGTTCACATAGATACCCCAGTGGCCCTGTCTGTGCTGCCTCTACCTTCCCTTCTTTTGGTGAATCACTCCCCCTCCCCTCCAGCTATAGGTATGTGGTCCAAATTGTAGCTGCATTCTTTTTACATGATTCCATATCCCTGGCCATACTAATTGTCTGAGAAGTGAACACTTGCTCCAAAACTTGGCATGGCCAGGGTCCTATACTCCTGTCCACCGGGATTAGCCTGGTGCTAGGCACAGAACTCAGGAGAAATCAATCAGAGCTTTTCCTCGAGTTTTCTTGGACTGAAGCTGGCAAGAATGGACCCTTTCCTCTCTGGTCAGAGAGCTTTATGAGAGCTCAGATCTAGAACAGCCATATTTACCACAATATGGGGACTCCTATCTTCAGTATAAGAGAATGAAGTCAGAACAGAGAGAAGCAGAGACAAGAAGCACAGTCCTGACCCAAGGAGACCCAAGAGCCAGTGTACCAGCTTAAAATTCTACACATCCATAATGTGGGTCTCTAGTTTTTAGTCCCCAAGCTCAATACTGAGGTTGCTCTAGTTCCTGTCCTGGTAGCATTTTCTTCAAACCTGTGAGCTACAAAGTACCCTTCTTATAAAGTCTTTTAACTTAAGCTAGATGCTTGTGTGGTCGCTACTTGGCATGTTCTTCTGAACTACTTTTCTCAAAGTGGGTATGGCATAGCCATGAACATGTAGCTTATTTCTAAGTTGCTCAAGAATTTTTTTCCATTTCTTCATTCATTTATTTACATCTTTACCCATTTTATCTCTTCTGAAGATGTAAAAACCAGCAACAAAAACAACATCAGGGAACAGAGAAGATGGAGGTATAGGCAAACGCCTATACTTGCCGCCTCCCACAACCACATCAAAATTACAACTAAAATACAGAACAACCATCATTCAGAAACACTGGAAAGCTGGCTGAAAGGAAGTCCTACAACTAGAGAAGTAAAGAAGAAAGCACACTGAGACTGGTAGGAGGCATGGAGGCATGGAACGAGCTGATCCGACACCCACGTGTGCCACTTTTTTAATCAGGAGGGAGATCGTCTCTGCAGAGGTGACCTGGAGGAGCAAGGGGTCCCAGCCCCACACCAGACCCCCAGCCCAGTATCTCAGAGCTGGGAAAAGAAGTCCCTATGGGAAGTAAGAACTACGGGCTATAAAAAACAGTGAGGATTGGGGCTCAGTG
The DNA here is from genome assembly GCF_000412655.1 of Myotis brandtii. Taxonomy (NCBI): domain Eukaryota; kingdom Metazoa; phylum Chordata; class Mammalia; order Chiroptera; family Vespertilionidae; genus Myotis; species Myotis brandtii. Next base: position 42,014 of record NW_005356154.1, read on the forward strand.
ACACAGATGCTGCTGGAGACCCAGCTGTTCTTCTTAAAAGGCAGGCACCACAGACTGAACTTACAAGGTCCCGCTTCCTCTGAGCTCCAGCACCAGGGTGAGGTTTTGGGGGACAGAGACACATACAAGGAGGAACTGGATTGTCTGGCATCAGGGTAGGAACTCAAAGGCGGCTTCTTCCCAGAAGGAGGTGCTTGCAGGGATCATTGTTCCTGTGCTAGGAAAGGGCTGACTGGCAGCCATTTCTGTTTGCTCCACCCTGGTGATTCCCTAAGACCCCACCTCATCCAATTTGCAACCCCACCCAAGCTGTGTGCAGTGGCTTTTGCATATGAATGGCCTGTCCTTGCTCAGGCTAGGGTCTCTCAATTAAGCTGCAACTAGGTCAGGGAGCCCCAAACCTGTCAGTAGAGGGCCCAAGATCTGGAACCAGCACCAGCCAGCCTTACTTTGTGGCTAGGCCTCATCTGAGCACTTACAAACCTGTTACAAAGAGAAGGAATCTGTAGCTCCTGCTGGGTGGCCCCAGACAGTGGCTGACTTTGCACCTCCCTGGAGACCCAAGAGCCAGTCTACCCAGTGGTCAGTGTCAGACCATACCAGCTTATAATTCTACACATCCATAAGTGACACACTCAAGGGGCAGACTTAGTGAGCACCAAAGCCCCACTGAAGCAAGTCCTGCTCCATAGGGGTGTCTCCTGCCCAGCAGCTCTCCCACTGTAGTCACAGCTGTCCTCACAGCCAATTGGCCTGGAGGTCAATTCCTCCCAATGACACTAAGAACAATCAAGTCTCAACTACAACAAGACTGTGCTCACAGCCCACAAAGGGGTGCACCTAGACCTCCCAGCTCAGGTGACTGGGGAGGCTGAGCCACTGGGCCCTATAGAACACCTTCTACACAAGGCCACTCTATCAACTCAAGGAGACATAGCAGCTCTACCCAATACATAGAAACAAACACAGGGAAGGAGCCAAAATATGGAGACAAAGAAACATGTCACAAATGAAAGAAATGGAAGAAAGCAAACTACTGAATATAGAGTTCAAAACCAC
>NW_005356154.1:43554-71746 GCF_000412655.1 Myotis brandtii
GCCCCCCAGCCATTCCCACCCTGGGCAAGCCCCCACCACCCCAGTGTCTGTGTCCATTGGTTATGATAATATGTATGCATACAAGTCCCTTGGTTGCTCTCTAACCCGCCCACCTCTACCATTTGTCTCTGGATATATTCTTATTCATCCAATTATGTTGATCATTATATCCCACATATGAGTGAGATCATGTGATATTTATCTTTCTCTGACTGGCTTATTTTGATTAACATAATGCAGTTCAGCTCCATCCATGCTGTTGCAATGGTAAGAATTCCTTTTTTTAACAGCAGCGTAGTATTCCATTGTGTAGATGCACCACAGTTTTCTAATCCATTCATCTGATGATGGGCACTTAGGCTGTTTCCAAATCTTAGCTATTGTAAAGTGTGCTGCTATGAACATAGGGGTGCATATATCCTTTCTGATTGGTGTTTCTGGTTTCTTGGGATATAGTCCTAGAAGTGGGATCACTGGGTCAAATGGGAGTTCCATTTTTAACTTTTTGAGGAAACTCCATACTGTGTTCCACAGTTGCTGCCCCAGTCTTCATTCCCACCAGCAGTGCAGGAGGGTTCTTTTTTCTCCACATCCTGGCCAGCACTTATCATTTGTTGATTAGTTGATGATAGCCATTCTGACAAGTGTGAGATGGTATCTCATTGTTCTTTTGATTTGCATCTCTCAGATGATTAGTGACCTTGAGCATGTTTTCATATGTCTCTGGGCCTTCTGTATGTCCTCTTTCGAAAAGTGTTTATTTTGATCCTTTGCCCATTTTTGATTGGATCATTTATCTTCCTTTTGTGAAGTTGTATGAGTTCTCTTTAAATTTTGGAGATTAAATGCTTATCATAAATATCATTGACAAATATGTTCTCCCATGCTGTGGGCTTTCTTGTTGTTTTGTTGAAAACCTTTTTGAAGAAATAATGACAGAAAACTTCCCCTACCTGGTGAAAGAACTAGACTTACAAGTCCAGGAAGCACAGAGAGTCCCAAATAAGAGGAACCCAAAGAGGACCACACAAGACACATCATAATTAAAATGCCAAGGGCAAAAGACAAAGAGAGAATCTTAAAAGCAGCAAGAGAAAAGCAGTTAGTTACCTACAAAGGAATGCCCATCAATGATTCTCTCTCATCATTGGTGTTTCTTTCTCTGTCTTCCTCTCCCTTCCTTTCTGGAATCTATAAAAATATATTTTTTTAAAAAATAATAAAAATAAATAAAATTGAAGGTCAAATAAAGAGCTTCACAGACAAGAAAAAGCTAAAGGAGTTCAACACCACCAAACCAGTATTATATGAAATGTTGAAAAGTATTCTTTAAGAAGAGGAGGTGGGAAGAGATTAAACAAAGATCTTATACGCCAGACTTATGGTTCTCAGAGGGAAGAGGGCTGGGGGGGGGGAAGAGATTAAACAAAGATCTTATATGCATATATCCATTACCTATGGACATAGACAATAGGGTGGAGAAGGTCTGGGATGGGGCAGGAACCCGGGTAGAGGAGGACAATGGAGGGGAAAAAGAGGAACATATGCAATAATCTCAACAATAAAGATTTTTTAAAAATCAGGTGACTGGCTGGTATGGCTCAATTGGTTGGAGCATCGTCCCATACACTGAAAGGCGTGGATTTGATTACTGGTCAGGGCACATACCCTGGTTTTGGGTTCAATCCCCAGTCAGGTTGCATATGGCAACCGATCGATGTTTCTCTCTCCCCCTTCTTCTCTTTCTAAAATCAATAAAACATATCCTTGGGTGAGGATTAAGAAAAAAAAATTGAAAATAAAAATAAATAAAAGCAACAGGTTTCACAAAAGCCTGAAAAGGCCTCCTCATATCTGCCTTCCTTACTACCCTCCTAATAGAAACCATTGCTCCAATGGTCAAAGATGATGGAGAAGATGAGTAAAATAAGTATTTTTTAAGAAAATGAAGAAGAAAAAGATCAAAAATGTGAACAACAAAATGGCAACAGTTACATATCTATCAATAATTGAATCAAAAAATCAAAATAAATTAATAAGAAATATAATGAACAGAATAAACTGGTGAATAAAATAGAATCAGTGGCATGGAAATGGAACAGACTTATGGTTCTCAGAGGGAAGAGGGCTGGGGGGGGGGAAGGGATTAAACAAAGATCTTATATGCATATATCCATTACCTATGGACATAGACAATAGGGTGGAGAAGGTCTGGGATGGGGCAGGAACCCGGGTAGAGGAGGACAATGGAGGGGAAAAAGAGGAACATATGCAATAATCTCAACAATAAAGATTTTTTAAAAATCAGGTGACTGGCTGGTATGGCTCAATTGGTTGGAGCATCGTCCCATACACTGAAAGGCGTGGATTTGATTACTGGTCAGGGCACATACCCTGGTTTTGGGTTCAATCCCCAGTCAGGTTGCATATGGCAACCGATCGATGTTTCTCTCTCCCCCTTCTTCTCTTTCTAAAAAAATCAATACATATCCTTGGGTGAGGATTAAGAAAAAAAAATTGAAAATAAAAATAAATAAAAGCAACAGGTTTCACAAAAGCCTGAAAAGGCCTCCTCATATCTGCCTTCCTTACTACCCTCCTAATAGAAACCATTGCTCCAATGGTCAAAGATGAAAAAAAAATTGAAAATAAAAATAAATAAAAGCAACAGGTTTCACAAAAGCCTGAAAAGGCCTCCTCATATCTGCCTTCCTTACTACCCTCCTAATAGAAACCATTGCTCCAATGGTCAAAGATGATGGAGAAGATGAGTAAAATAAACCTTTTCACAGAAGCTCTCTACACACCTTCTAGTCTCTGGCTAAAATCACCTGAGCCACTCAGTACTCTGCCATAACTGGTGTCCAAGTTATGGAAAAAAGATGTCACTGAACAAAGGATACAACAGAGATTTCCAATAGAGTCCACTGTTGACTCATGCTCAGCATGGCAAACATAGAACTTAGTATCTTTTCTCCTAAACTGACTCCTTGACTCAGCTCCTTTATTCCTTACCTTTTCATTCTGCTAGTCACCCAGACCTGAAATTGTATAATTTATCCTTAATTTCCCTTTCTCTACCAGATCGTATAGCCAATGAAATACTGATTCCTACCAATATGGAATATTAGAATATTCTTTGAAAAATATTTTATATCCATCTTTTCCTCCCCATTCTCACTGCCAGAACCCAAATCCAGGATCCATCACTTCCTCCAATACCAATCTCTTATGTGGTTTCTTTGACATCACTTCCTTCCCCCAGCCCCAGCTGAAAGAACCAAGGATAAATACCTGGCCCAAGGGCTGCCAATCTACACTCTGGCCAGTGGCCTAAGACAGAGCCTGGTACAAAAATATGAACTATGACAATCAGATACTCTATAAGGAATTGACCTTCAAGTATTAGCAATAGAGGGAGTGAGAGAAGACTTGGGAGAAGGAAGGAGAGGGGGAGAAAAGGGGGAAGCGACAAAAGCAGGAGCTGAAGATGAAAGGACTCCTAGAGAGGAGTCATGAGGAATGGGGGGAATAAAAAGCTGGTGCTTTAATGGGCCATCCAAACCAAAATTATGAGGAAGCATAAACAATAAGTAAAATAGAAACTTGGAACTATAGAAACAATAACCTGACTTGAGGGGAAAGTTAAGGTAGTCAGTAGTACAGAGGCGTAGAGCTGAGAACACTAAAGTGGAAAGTCTCAAAATTCTGCTTCTGAGGTCCCTGAATCTGCCATGCATTAAGTACATTTCACATGAGGTCCCAACTGCACTCTGGTTCCTGATCTTTTTGTCCCCTAAAATCTCTTTCTCCCTTATAGCTCTTTTACAGTATCTTCCAGCCCTTTACTTGGGATAATTTGAAAGAGTCTCTATCCCTTGCAAACAAAAGAGCCTAATGAAAAGTTTAATTCAAATCTTGTCTGTCTTCTAAGATTCTCATTATCTGGCCCCACATGCCTGTCCAGCCCTCCAGTCCCACAACTCTTGAACAAGAACACTCCATTTCAGAAATATCCACCTTGATGGACCATCAAGAGTGTAGCAGTTGAGACAAAATCCCAAGAGAAGGGCTCAGCTCAAGTTGAGGCTACCCCCAGACCCATGGGCCTAGTTATAAAACTACACTTCTTTCCTCCAGCAGGGCACAGAGAATAGCAAAGGCCTGAGCCCTGGCAATATTGCCTACTTGCTTGATAGCATAAGAGATTGCTCAGTCTACTCTATGGAAAGCATATAACCCTGTCCTTGCTTGGGTAACAAGCACCTCAAGACACAGGCCAGGGAAATGCCAATCTTTTTTTTCCTTTCATCCTGGCAGCTTAGGTCATGGACTGCCCTACCCTGGAGAAATACTCTGATCCCCCTCCTCTGAGGACAACTACCTTTCCAAGCTAAATCCAAGTCACCTTTGAAAAAGGCCACCATTCAATGTCGGACTTTTAAATACCAAGAGATACTGAATGCTCTTATTAGAACTTGCCCTCAATCACAGCATTTCATTACCTGGTACCAAGGACAGTGTGACTCTACTCTGTGTCATTTCCAAAATTGATAAAGGATCTATATCAGCAATGGCTATTTTGACACTCCATTATGAGTCATAAATCTCTACTCAAGACCCACTCTCCGAGCCCAGAGTATTATTTATTCCAAGGATTCGGTAAGAGGTCTCAACTAAGTGTAGGATAATGTGCTCCTGAGAACCATAGTTAAGAAAAGGGCAAGGTTTTTGTCATGCTTAGAAAACAATATGCAAAAAATAAATCTGACTAAGAACATGTGGGTGGGAAGGTACATGGTAAAGAGAATTTAAGAAAAACTCCCATGTTACCCACTCATACACTATTGCTGAGCTGTGCCTTTATTTCTTGATTTCCTATTTTTGCTTATGGCAGATAAGAACTTGATGGCAATGATCTTAATCTTCTCTGTCAGCTTTCCAAACTTAAGTGTGTATTTGCAGGGGGCGGAGTAGAAACTATTCCTGTCTTCAGGCAGGAAACCAATGTTTGAGAAAATGGGCTTCAGCAGCAGATGGAAAACGTGGATGGTCCCCAGAGGCTGCTGTGCACACATCTAGAAATGCCTCCAGATCGGGGACAGGGAAGAAATATTAATGAGTCTAGAAGGAGGTGCAGACATGTGACATCATGAATCCAGAAAGTGTGGATGAGACATGTTAATAGCCTTAAATGGGGTTTTTCCTTTACTTTGCTAGCCCAGGGTTTGAAATTCCAATATCAAAGGCTTAGTTAATTCACTCATTCAGTCCTATATTTGTTGCCTTTTCCCTAGAGTCTTATTTACAAAAGCAAATACCCATAGGAGGGGTTAAATATAATCGCTAACATCTTAGTGTAATTTAATCTGTCAAATTTTTTCACTAGGTATATACAGAGAGATGAGAGAGTGAGTGAGATAAGAAGGGAGGAAAACAAAATCATTTTTTCCTGCCTCCTAAAAACAGATTTGCAATCATCTCTGCCAACTCCTGAACATCAGAATGGGTGTCAGAGACAGAAAGCCTCACTTTCAGTTTTCTCTGGGTCTGGTCAAGGGTCCTCCCAGCTAGCTCAACTCTCGTATGTTTGGAGGGATATTGATAAAAGGAAGTCCAATTGAGAAGTCCTCACAGTGCCACCTCCTTCCCCTTCAAAATCCATTATCATAGACTTTCATGGAGACTATCTGAGCCACCATGGATTTATTTATATTCCCTCAGCCTAGAATGCTGAGTCCAAGTTCATTGCTTCAATACTAACTTCCCTCTGTCTAGGATGCTATCCCTCCTGAAATTTACGTAAATCACATACCCTCTTCTCAGACAAGCCTCTCTGATCTAGCTCATGTCTACACTAGCACATCACCAATTTATTTTCTTTATAACACTCTTTAGTACCTGATTTCATCTGATTATTTTTGTTTACTTGTTTAATATTTTCTCCCCTCCACACCACCAACTAGTATTACACAAGAATTTCAAGAGTAGTATCTGTCTTGTTCACATATGGGCCTAGAATAGTGCCTGGTCCATAAAAAAAACACTCAGTAAATATTTGTTGAATAAATGAATGGATGGATAGATGAATGAACAAGTCCCTACTCTCAACATGCAACCATAACTGGATGCCCCCATATATGAAAAGATGCTCCACATCATATGTCATCAGGGAAATGCAAATTAAAACAATAATAAGATAACACCACATACCTATTAGAATGGCCAAAAGCTGGAACACTAACAGCACCAAATGCTGGTGAGGATGTGGAGCAGTAGAAACTTTCATTCATTGCTAGTAGGAATGCTAAATAGTAAAGCCATTTTAGAAGATAGTTTGGCAGTTTCTTACAGAACTAAACATATTCTGACCATATGATCCAGAAATTGTGTTCCTTGCTATTTGCCCAGAGGAGTTGAAAACTTATGTCCACAGAAATACCTGCACATGGATGTTTATAGCAGCTCTCTTCATAGTTGCCAAAACTTGGAAGCAACCAACATGTCCTTCAGTAAGTGAATGGATAAATAAACTATAGTACATCCAGACAATGGGATATTATTCAGCCCTAAATATAAATGAACTATGAAGCCATGAGAAAACATGGAGGAACCTTAAATGTATATTACTAAGTGAAAGAAACCAATCTGATAAACTACATACTATATGATTCCAACTATATGACATTCTGGAAAATTATGGAAACAATAAAAATATCAGTGGTTGCCAAGTGGGCAGGAAGGGACAAATAGGTGAATCAAAGAAGATTTTTAGGTTAGTGAAAATACAATTTATGATACTATAATGGTAGATACATGTCATTATACATTTTTTTTTAATTTACAAAGCCAAGAGCTAATCCTAATGTAAACTATGGACTTTGGGTGATTATGATGTGTCAATGTAGGTACATCATTTGTAACAAATGTACCATTCTGGTGGGGGATGGTGATAAAGGGGGAGGCTATGCATGAGGAGGAGCAGGAGGTATTTGGAAAGTCTCTGTACTCTCCTCTCAATTTTGCTGTGAACCTAAAACTGCTCTAAAAATTAAGTATTTTAGCAATGTGTTGCTCAATATGGTCATTCCCAAAAAGACTCACCACTACCTCATTCACTCATAGTAGAGGGAATAAGCACCCTGGTGACTCTTCACACCAACTACCCTGTCATAACTAAGTACTATATGCCTGGGTATGACATCCAAGGTAACATAGCTAGAGTATATTCTACTTACTTGAAACAGCCCTAACTACAGTATCTAACAGAAAGAGTAAGCATTATATCATAGTACTGATATTGTGTCAAAAATATAAATACAGTGGTGTCCTATCACATCACTGGTTTTGGCCAGGGCTCACATCCAATTCATAGCCACACTTTGCTACATTAGACTCTCTCAATATTAGTTTTATGTTTTCTGGAAATGCTAAGAACACAAGTAGGAAGACTCAGGGCAGAGAGCCAGGATCCAGAGAGCCAGCAATAAGTCAAAATGAAGGCTCTAGACTACGCAATAGGTTAGTACGTGAGCAGGGAGGTTGTCAGGGGACAAGAAGCCCATGTGAAACCAAGGTCAAGGAGAACAATGGAACAGAAACTAGACAGGAGAGTGAAAAGCTGCAGGATCTTGGGTTTGACAGCCTAATCAAACTGGTACTCCAAGGCTGGACAAAGCAGTCAGGAACCAAAAGGACATGTGTGACAAAAATATGGAAAACCCTCTAGGAAAAAGCCATGTATGTGTTCAAAATCCTGAAGACCTGCAGAAACCAAATGGTCAGGATAAAGAGAGAAAACTGGAGGTGCCAGGCTCAAGGAGACCCAGATTCAGAGGCCAATCCCTGTCCTTATTAGGATGTTTCTTATGATAAAAAAAAAATGCATAAGAAAGCAAGAAAGTGAATCAGCCTAACTTGAGTAGGGAGCATAACAGTCGGGGAGAAAAAGTGTATAAGGGCAAATTGTGTAAATAGGTTTGTTAGAAACCAGCTAAACTCTGAATCTAGAGAAGGAGGTGGAGTAGGGATTCTTCAGAAGTTTTTTGTCTACAGAAACCAATGCTACTACAAGTCAACATTTGACTGGGCTCCAAAGAAGGACTGAAGCCTGTAGGGGAATGGCTCTTCCCTGCCATGGCACCCTAATGACCTTGCACACATCCACATAAGTTATGCAGGCAAAGGCTTGAACCACAGTTTTGTGGAATGTTTTGTGATCCTCCTGGAACACGAGAGGATGGGAGGCCTGTAGGGGCTGATATGAAGCTTTCTCCCACTCACCTCCCTACCTCCCCTGGGAGGCTCTCAGGAGACAGTTTTTCACCATTTCCTGGGTTCTGATGAGGTATGGGATTTTCTGCCCTGCCCTCTCAGATTATAAAACTGCTTTACTATATAATATGTAGAATATAAAACTACTTAGTGGCAGCCTAGATTGGGCTTCTCAGCAATAGTGTGTCCCACAGTTCACATGGCAGCAATGGGGCCCCTTTTGTTTCTATGTCATCCTTTTTAGTGTGTAGGACAAGGATCACAGGGAGCTTTCAGCTTATTCTTTTCACTGCCTATGTAAGTATTAAACTGTCTAAATCTAAAAGCAGCTCATTGTATCCTTACCAGTTGAATCAGTCAGGCCTTGGCCTTGGCTTTGGCCTTGCCTTGTGTTATATGTGTGAGATTGACAGGCCTCGGCAGAAAGAAAGGCAACCTTGTCATTTGTACTACAGTGTTTGTTGAGAAGAATTTTCCTGCTGGGCAGTTTGGATTAAAACATTCAGATATGTGTTAATCCCCTCTGAAGAAACTCACATGCAGTCCAAACCCACTGCTGAGAACTGACTGAGCCAGGTCCCTGCTGACACACATGTACTTTGAAGCTATTGGTCATTTGCTACAGGGGAACAGGGCCTCCCAGCAATGCAGTTCTCACAGGACCCACAACCATTGTCCTCACAAAATGAACAACAGTTCATTTTGACCATGCTCTGATTCCAGGAAAGTCTCCACTTCACTCATCCCAGTCCAGTGAGGACACAGCCATTTGCAAAGATTTATAGCAAAAAAAAAAAAAGCTACTACCTCCTCCACCAAATACTGCAATCCTTGATCTACCAGTACATACTTTCCTAAATTTATATGATTCTCATACCACAGTAGTGGCCATAAAAGTTCCTCCCTGTCCCCATAAAGGCAGAGACCCTAGTACTAAACACCCACAGGGAGGTTAGCATTGTTCTTGACCCCTAGAAATGTATATCCCTCCGCAAAAAAAGTCAAATTGAGTCACAAAAACCAGCACTTAGTTATACAATATACAGTACTATATATAAACTAAGGGTTACAGAAGTGAAGGAGGGAAGAAATATTTGCTTTTAATTTGGGGGCTTAAGGATGACATTATGGAGGACGTGGAATTTGAGTTGGGCTTAAAATTTCAATAATCAGAGATGGGAGGATGATTGAGCAAACAGGAAAATCAAACTGACTCTGGAATATAGGTAATTCTGGGAACTAAAGGGAATTTTTTAAATTCTAATTATTTTCTTCAGAGTGATTTGAGATGATCTTTGCACCTATTAAATACGGGCAGGATACTACAAGCAAGAAGCAGAGAATTTTAAAAAAAAAAAGCCTTGTAATTTAAAATATACTTGCCAATAGTAAGTGGAAATAAAAGGCATTCTGTAATGCAGATATATATTATAGTTGCCAAAACAAGAGGGAATGGATAGTGAGTAAATGTAAATGAGTAAACGTAAGGATAACCCAGTCACTAGAAATATTCAACAGTTGAAGAGAGAAGAGAGAAAGGAGATCAGGCAGACAATTAGAATAGTCATAACAAAATTAACAGCAACAGCGAAGGATTCCCTAACTCCTACAAAGTGCTAGTTGCTTTACATGCATTGCTTCATTTAATCCTTACAAAGCACAGCAAGGTAAGTACTGTTATTAAGAAACTGAGGCTCAGAGAAATAAAAGAACTTGCCTCATGTCAGACAAATAACAAGTTGCTGAGTGTTTCACTCCAAAACTATTGCCCTTAACTCCCTCATTTGTAGGAAGGCAGTGAGGAGAAGAAGAAGTTGAAGATGCCAGATTGGAAGCTGATGTGTATGGAACAAAGGTCCTTTGGGAATTGGGAAGGCATAAATTCTGAGGAACAAGTTGGGAAATGGCAAGATGATGGGAAATTAGTCTGCAAAAGGGTGAGGGGCCTTTCTTCCCCTAAGTCTACAAAAACTGCTGAGGACCCATGGAGGTTGAGCCACCGTGAAGTGGGAACAGATATGCACCAAAAGGACCTTGAAACCAGTGGCAAGCCTGCCTCCAAGAGCAAGCTGCTTATATCTGATGACTCATTCCCTAGGACAAGACCAGCTCCTGGCCAGCAGCCACAAAAGATGCTGCGGCAGGGCACTGTTCTGCACTGGTAGGTGCTGTCACATCCAAACCCCCCCCCCCACACACACACACACATTAGTGTGGCTAAAGTCTAAAGCCACCTTCAACTTTGTGTCACTAAACCATTTTATTCCTTTTGGTCAACTGCAAGGCAAAAAGGATCTGAGTAAACCAAGGAGTGGATGTTGCAATTCCAAATTACTCTGCAAAATGCATTCTAGATGCATCTGAGCTGGCTGCCTATAAAGGGCAAGAGAGGCACAAAAAACTGACTACCCAGTCACTGGAAAATTGCTCAAGAGTAGTAGCCCCTCACATCAGAATTACAAAACCCCACAGCAGATGGCCTTTTCAAAGAGCTGATTTTATCACTAGCTTTAGTCTGAATCCACTGCACATTTCCTCCCTAATCCAGGATGTGATAAGAAACCAACATAACAGGAGTTCATCTCTGGATTTATAACAGGTGGGCTTCTTTGAGTTTAACAGAGGCAACTGGAACCTAATTACATCGCCTCTTTTCAAGCCTTCCGGTAAAAGTGTAAAATGAAAGAGGACTGAAAGAGGCTGTTTAGCACAGCTACAATGTGGCCACATTTTCTTTTTAAAAATGACATACCAAGTAGCTGCCATTTTTAGAAAATGATCTGAAATCAGAGCAAGTGTCACTGTAGCAAAAACTAAAGACCTTCTTTTGGGAGCTTTGGAATGTGGGCCCCAAAGAGCAGCGTTTCCTTGTTACGTTTGATTAATATTACACAAAGGATAGGACAGGAAGGCTGGTCTGGAAAAAAGAAAAGCACCTTTGAGAAGAAAAGCAAGTATGTGGCCTTCAGGGAGCTAAGCACATGTTTAATTTTGTGTTTTAAACTTCTCAGCAGACTGCAGATCTATAAAGGGAATCACTGAAAGTGAAGATAACGGCAACTTACCGAGAGCATCAGGCTGTTTTCTGCAAGATGGGGCGAGAAGTGAGAAAGCAAAATCTTTGCTTCAGTTACACAAACTCCCTCTCCTTTGCAGAGAAACTCAAGAGCTGAAAAGAAGCCAAACGCTAATGCAGGAGCCTCTGCAAATAACTCTGTTCTTGTCAAACAGTGACATCTACTGGTCAGTTCTGAAATGTTTTTTTTCATTTCTGAAAGTGATCCATTTGCAGCACCCAATTCCCCTGTGCATTTTTCACCCTTTGGAAAATATTGAACTACAATTTAATTTTTATTTTTGTGAAATATACAAAGTTTCATTTAATTTTTAAAGTTATAAGGAGTGTTGTTAATTTCATTAAATGGGGCTGGGCTGGTGTGAGAACATAAGCAGATCTCTAATCCAAATTTGTTGTATATAATAATTCTCTTATATCCATAAAGCACTAATCAGTTTCCAAAGCATGACGAGTTACATGATCTTATTAGATCTTCAACAACACTGTGAGATGGGAAGATAAGATCATCCTATTTTGCAGGAAAAAAAACACAAAGACCCAGAAAATCTAGTTAATACATCCACGCTCATAGAACAAGTTAGAGATGATGCTAGTTCCAGAATAAAGATTTTCCCATTTATAGCATATTGCCCTTTGTAGAAAGAAACAAATTACTCTCAGCTGGTGAGTGTAAAGGGAAAAGGCAAATGGGGACACACAAACATCCCCCTAGTTTCTGCTCTGTTCTATTAAAGCCCTGACATTAATTAATGAGCAAAGGGAGAAAGCCGCTGTGGATGATAGCTGCACTCCATTTTAGTAAATCAAGAAAGACTTGGCTAAAGCTAATGGACCACTGGGCATGAATAGCCTTCCCCTCCAGCATACCCGAATCAGCTACCACAAAGTGAAGGAGTTGATCTTTAAAAACATAGAGACAATAGTGTGGTGATTGCAGGAGGGAAATGGTGGGGGGAGGTGGAAGAGGGTATAGGGGAGATAAATTGTGATAGAAAAAAAAATAAAATAAAGAGAAAAATAATTTTAAAAAAACAATAACACTGGACTGTCATCCAAAGAAACTGAGAGTGGGTTACCTTATGCCCAGATGTATCCACCTTCCCCGAATCAGGACACAGAGCTGCATCCTGATAATGCTAACAAGCTTTCTAATTATCATCAGAACTAGAGGTACATAGGAAACCTCAGGACAAGGGAGGCACACCTAAGAGCAGAGTGAATGGCTTATAATGTAAAAAATTTCTCTCTTCTGTCGGCAGCTTACCAAAGGCATCAGAACTAGAAACTGTGACTTTTTATAGGATAATTAGCTGGGACTCTAAAAGAGACATCAAACCATGGAGGCTGGAACATAAGTGAGTACTTCATAAATGCTCTCTGCAATGAAAATATTGCCATGAGATTCCCAAAGAGGCCTGTGGCCAAATTTGTACCATACCAGTACCATACCATTACTGCTTTGCTAAAAAGGGAACTCAAGCACATTGTGCAGTAGAAATGGTAGGGAGAAAGATAGACCAGTCAACCAGACAATAGGGGAGTACAAATCAACCCTCAAAGCATCTCCATCTCTAGAAAACCAAGGTTTCAAATTCTATGCCCATAAAAAAACCATGTCCCCAAAGTCTCCCATTGGCATAACCCCACAACATCTCTTACTCGGATGAGGGAAGCCTGATGCCGAGGCGGCTTGGTTCCTTGGTTCCCCGATGAGGGTCCCTCAGGCTGGACAAGGGGCTGTCCAGCTTCATAAGGAGCTGAAACCGGAGCGAAAGTCATCATGGTACACAAAGATTCCACCCAAGAATTATGACTTCACACTCTAACCGATACAGTGTCTGCTTTTAAGGGCAGAATAATCAAAGGAATAAAAAAAATGTCCCTTCTAAATGGCAAATTAAAAGAGATTGAATGATATGGCTTGGCCATATCACTATGTGTGTTTTCCCACTCCTAGGAATCCTGTCCCAACTCAGGGGCCTAACCTCTTAATAACAATAACAACAATAGCTAACAACTAGCACATTACAGTAGGTACTATTATAAGGCCTTAAGTATATTAAGTCATTAATCCTCACAACAACCCCATGAGGTAGGTTAGTAAACTGAGGAACTGGGAGTAAGTGATTTAACCAAGATTCCACATCTTTTAAGTGGTAGGACTAGAATTTAAACCCAGATCTGTCCAATTCCAGTGCCCATTCCCTTAACCTCTTTATCAGCAGTTCTCAAAATGTGGTCATTGAATCAGCAGCAGTAGCATTACCTGGGAACAAAATTCTCAGCCTTCTCTCCCCATACCTGCTGCCAACAGACCTACTGAAACAAAACTCTGGGGTTGGGGCCCAGCCCTCTATACTTTAACAAGCCACACAGATTATTCTGATACATGTGACAATTTGAGAACTGCTCTATATGATAATAAAACTAAAACTTAAAGGTAGTTGGAAGTATGGAACATTCAGCCCACACACACCAAAAAAAACTACTCAATCAGGGTACTGCTTAATTTCTTGCCATTTGCCATTTTCTGATGAAACTAGAGTGTAAGAATGTTATTCAATTTGATTGTGAGCTTGCATTAATCTTAAATATTTTGGTATCATTCCTTTGTCCTAGCGAAATTCCAAGGTGCAATTCAGTAAAAGTAGATCCATTTTTCAGATGTAGAAATCAAAGCCACTTAAGTCGTTGGATAAATGATAAATTACAAAACACCTCTGTCTTTTAGTCCATTCTCCTTCCTCCAAAAAGGTAATCATTACCACTTTGAAAAGCTGGCAAATGATTATCTCCTTAGAAAGAAAAACTATCTGGAGGTGGGGAAAAAAATAAGAATTAAGATTTGGACGACAGTGTTGTAGTCCCTCAGCTCAGGCTTAATTTGACCTCCTTCACTTGCTTTCTTGCCCCTATGCCATCCCCCTAGCTTTATACCAAAAGGACCTAGTTCAGCATTTCTGAAACTGCATGTGTGCCTCAGGACCCTAATGCTATGAGATGCTTTGCAGAAAAAGGGTTACAGAGTCTAATCATATTAGTCTGTATTTGTTGAGCATTTCCTAAGAATCAAGAAATCTTTTCAGTACTGTATGGTTAGTATATATTACAACCACCCTATGAGATAAGTATTACCATTATCATTCCCTTTTGATGGATAAAGACAACTGGTGTACAAAAAGGTGAAATAAATTTTTCCAAAGTCTCATAAGTAACAAGGGACAGATCCTAGCTGGGCTCTCAACACAGAAAGTCTCTTGGCAGAGACTCCCAGTCATAACACCATGTTTGACTGCCTCTCTTTGGGAAATTCTTCATATTTCATCTATTATTTCCCCTTCTCAAAGTCTCCATACACAGTAGCCCACTGGGAAGTCCTTCAGTAGAGATATATATACTTACATTATATCACCCAACACCTCTCAAACTTACTTGATCAGGGAACCCTTTCTTGTATACTACCTATTAAACTTCCCCGAGAGAAAATGAAACCCTTGTGCACTGTTGGTGGGATTGTAAACTGGTGCAGTCACTATGGAAAACAGCATGGAGATTCCTCAAAAAGTTAAAATTAGAACTACAATACGACCCAGAAATTCCACTTCTGGATATTTATCCAAAGAAATCAAATTCACAAAAATATATGTGCCCCTATGTTCATTGCAGCATTATTTATAATAGCCAAAATATGGAAGCAACCTAGGTGTCCATCAATAAATGAATAAAGATGTGATATAGACACATACATACACAATGGAAAATTACTCAGCAATAAAAAAGAACTAAATCTTACCATTTGCCAAAACATGGATGGGTATTATGCTAAGTGAAATAAGTCAGGCAGAGAAAGACAAATACCATGTGATTTCACTTTCTTGTGGAATCTAAAAAAGAAAAACAAACAAACAAAACAAAATAAAAACAGAACAAACTGATGATTGTCAGAAGGAAGGGGAAGGAAGGTAGGGTATTGGTGAAAAAGATGAAGAGGAATAAAAAAAAATGCTTAGCTTTTTAGCAACTGGTTAATGTGAGACAAAAGTTACTGTAAAAAATATTTCATAACCTCTCATTATTTTGTTAATTTGTTAATCTTCACCCAAGGATATTTTTCCATTGATTTTTAGAGAGTGGAAGGGAGGGAGGGAAGGGGAGAGGGGCCAAAGCGGGGAGAGAAAGAAACAGAGAGAAAAACATCAATGTGCGAGAGACACATCAATTGGTTGCCTCTTGTACATGCCCTGACCAAGGCCAAGGTTCAAACTTGCAGCCCAGTTACTTGCTCTTTGACCAGGAATCAAACCTGAGACCCTTCGGTGTGTGGGCCAACGATCTAACCATTGAGAAAACTGGCAGGCATACACTCTCATTATTGAGGTTACTATGCTTTTCAATGGTTTACTTCCTCCCTTTAAACAAACCAACAAATAAACATCCTTAGAACAAAAAGAGAAAGTTAGAACAGTATCTGAAACAGAATCCTATATAATAAAAGCCTAATATGCAAATTGTCCCCTTGACCGGGAGTTCAACTGGGAGTTTGACCTGGAGTTTGACCAGGGAGCGGGGCCAGCTGGCCAACCGCCCATGGGCCCTCTCCCCAGCCAGCCCGCCCCAGCTGGCAGTGGCAGGCAGCCAGGGGAAGGGAGGCCCCAGCCAGCAGCCAACAGCCGCTAGCCACTAGGTACCCTACCCATGCATAAATTTTGTGCACTGGGCCTCTAGTAAGCACTATATAAGTATTTACTCTTGTTGCTACTGCTGATGGTGTCATTCTTGACATGTACGTCATGCCTCCCTTTGGCTAACCTTGAAGGACAAAAAAGGCAATTAGATCATCATGAGGGAAAGAAGCTTGTTTGATTTCTCTCAGAGTAGGAAGATTAATTTGTATCACTGAGAGCAAAGGCATCATGTCACTCTCCCAGCCCTAGCATGGGCAACACTTTATAAGAGGGAAGCGCAGCCGAAACCGGTTTGGCTCAGTGGATAGAGCGTCGGCCTGCGGACTGAAGGGTCCCGGGTTCGAGTCTGGTCAAGGGCATGTACCTGGGTTGCTGGCACATCCCCAGTGGGAGATGTGCAGGAGGCAGCTGGTCGATGTTTCTCTCTCATCGATGTTTCTAACTCTCTATCTCTCTCCCTTCCTCTCTGTAAAAAATCAATAAAATATATTTTAAAAAAAAGAGGGAAGCGCAGCCATGCCACCCACTGCAAGACAAATGACTAATAGTCTGCATACAGTTAATGGCAGTTTCTCTACCCTACCCCTGTCTCCCTTACCCCCACACATCAGAAACTCCAAAGTGCTTACCAACCTCATCGAAATCATCCTGGAAGTTTTAGCTTATTGCCTGGAGTTACTCCAAATGGTCAGATGGAGATTTGGAGTGACATTCAGAAACCTCTTTCTAATCTCTGTTCTTTCAGGAATACTACTTGATGGCATAAAGAATTGAGCTTGTAGGGTGTTGGAGAAAGGAGATAGGAGTCTACCTTTGACAATTAGTACTTCTCACACCATGGAAGGAGAGCAAGAAGGGCTCCAGACTACAGGATAAATCAAATTCAATCACTGTTCTAAATAGTCCAGCATCTGTATATGGGTAACCTATGTGAACAGATCAAGAGCCACAAACCTTTAGTGTCAGGTTACCAATTTATAATTACCCAAACTATACCAAGCTATAGGTAAAAAACAACACAATATTAATGGTATTAACAGCCTTTCTCTGGTTTTCACCCAAACCTAGGTCCTCCATTTATTTTTCATACTGGTTGTCTTAAGTATACTTCTCAACCTTATGGACTTCCTAGGCCTCCACTCACTGTAGAAGCCACATCACAGGGGAGCATCAGTGCTACCTGTGCTCACTATGAAAGATGAGGGCATTCATATTTGAACCAAGGATACTGCTGCGCTCTGTTCCCAAAGCCTCCAGAATCACATCAAGCCACAGTACTGCCTTGTGCTGCTCTTGAAACAAAATGGCACCTGGCATCACTGAGGTGCTACAGCATTCCAAGAGCCATAAATGAGTTCTGTACCCTGGAAACCCCATGTGCCTTTGGCTACAGCCAATATCTTTGACTATGTTGTGAGCTAGCTCTCAATTGGGTAGGCATAAAAGCCATGCCGCCTTGACTCCCTTCTAATGTCTCACAGAAATCTTTAGAGAAATTACTGTTTTTCCTGCATTTTGTCTTTACTGCATGCATTTTGTTTTTACTTTCAGCATCTGTCAAACATTGTGTCTATTTAGACACAAATCCCTCAGGAGCTATGCTAAGTCTGGATGGCAGGCAATAGACTGTACTCAGATTTGCCCCAACCCTCTAACAATTTAGGCTGTTATTGGACCTATCATGTGTACATGGAACTTTTTCTCAGGAATCTCCTTGGTAGCCCATGGGCAAGTGAATGGGGAGCCTCTTTACAGCATGCCCAAAGATATCTGAATCCTAGTGGAGAATTTACACTAGGCTTTCACTAGGCTCTGTTCTACAAGAGATTTTATTCACAGCACGTCAAGCTTGCAAACCAGTACAAAAGACCATAGGAAGATGCATTGAACTAGGCAGAAAATGACCAGAATTCAAATTCCAGTTCTATCATTTGTCAGCCATGTGAGCCCTGGGCAGGCCATTTAACCTCCATCTACTAGGATAATAATAACTTCCCTGACTACCCCCAGGCTTGTCCATTCAAGAAGTACATATTGAGCTTCTTTATAAAAGATAGAAGACACAATGCCAGGCCTGTTGGTGATCGAAAGAACAGTCACAGATTTTGCTAGCTAACAGCATACAAAATAACAATATTTTTGAGAAAATATTAGTTAAGTTCTTATCAATTATCCTGTACTTTACATGTTATCTTATCCCTCACAATAACCCTATAAGATTAGCATAATTAAAACCATTTTACAAATGAGGAAAAATTCAGTAAGGATCATAGCTTTATTCAAGTCACACATCTAGTAAGTGGTGGATCTGGAATTCAAATCCAGGTCTATCTAATGCCAGAAGCTGTGATTTTTTTTCTCCACCAGATGACTCATGTATATAAATAGCTGTAATACAAGATAGAAAGTCTTTCATCTCATAAGGCATAGATGAAGTGTCATGGAATCAAATAAGATGCATATGAAAATATTTTATAAACAGTCAAGCTGACACAATTGTTAGGTGTTTATGTTATTATCATTAGGGTAAGAGCTCTATAAAATATGCTGGCTGTAAAATTCCATCTGTAAATAGGAGCTAACCAAGCCTTGTAGAGATATAAAAGAAAGAAGTATTTAAGTTCAGTTGCCAACAGATCATTGGAAGGCAATTGATGCCTCAAATTCAATCACTGTTCTAAATAGTCCAGCATCTGTATATGGGTAACCTATGTGAACAGATCAAGAGCCACAAAGCTCAATGGTAGCAACCAAGCAGAATGAAGATGAGCTCAGCATATCATGGCATGCTAGACAGGCCTCCTGAGAAAACATACTTGGATGGGTTATTAAAATCACTTGGTGAAGAGGGACCTTATTCAGGATATGTGGACCATTGTGGCCACTATAAACAGGACTGTGTACCCCCACAGGGTGTGAGGAACTGGTTGTTGTTGTTTTTCAATTCAGACTGACACAGAGCTCTTTGTTGTGAGTTCAAGGTCTAATAATCATAGTTTACAAATATTGAGCACTTATTATGTGCCAAGCACTGAGCTAATCACAGAGTACATATTAAGTCATTGCATTGTGATGAAGCCAATTGTATTTATCTGATTAAGAGTATAAGTTTTGAAGTAATAGAGGTCACTATTTGTTTTACCTTGGACAAGTTAACCTCTCTGAGAGTCAGTTTCCTAATCTATAAAATAAAGATCATAATGCCTACCTCATAGAGTTGTCATAGAGATTAAATAAGCTAATAAATTTAATATAGTAAAACAGTACAATATTTAGCACAAGTAAAATGTTCAATAAATGACAATGTTATTTATGTTCTTCTTAGATTTTTCTGTTGAAAGTCCAACAGGGTTTATTCTTTTGAAATCCAGGAAATGGATAGTACTAGAGTGTAAATTCTAGACATACTGGTTATCTATAGCATAAAAAATTATCCCAAAATGTAGCAGCTTACAGCAATACATTATCTCAGAGTTTTTGTGGGTCAAGAATCTGGGCATAGCTAAAGTGGATTCTCTTGATCAACCAAAGGACTTGTATGCATGCATATAAGCATAACCAATGGACACAGACAGTGGGGAGGCAGGGCATGTGCTGGGGGGTGGGAGCAGCCAGGGAGAGGTCAATGGGGGGGAAACGGAGACATATGTAATACTTTCAACAATAAAGAATTTAAATTTTAAAAAAATAAAGTGGATTCTCTGTTTTAGGGTCTCTCACAGCATATAAAATTAAGGTGTTAGCCAGGGCTGTGGTGTCATTTCAAGGCTCAATCAAGGGAGGATATACTTCCAAGCTCATTCATGTGATTGTTGGCAGGATTCCAGTCCTCACAGGCTGTCAACCCAAAGTTCAGCTCTAGCTATTGGCTGGTCACTACCTCGGTGCTATGCCAAGTGGACTGCTCCAACACGGCATCTTGCTTCCTCAAAGCCAGCAGGAGCGACACTCAGCTAGGAAAATGAAAGTCCCAGTGTTATAATCTAATCACAGGATTGACAGTCTATCATTTTTGCTATATTCTATACTTTTTTCCCCATTACAGTTCACATACAATATTATTTTATATTAGTTTCAGGTGTGAAGCATAGTGGTTAGGCAATCATATACAAAGTGTTCCCCCTGATATTTCCAGTACACAAAGGGCACCATATATAGTTATTACAATATTTTTTACTATATTCCCTATGCTGTACTTTACATCTTCATGACTATTCTGTAACTACCAATCTGTACTTCTTAATTCCATCACCTTTTTCATCCAGCACCCAAGCCACCCTCCCACCTGGCAACCATCAGTCTGTTCTCTATATCTATCAGCCAGTCTCCATTTTGTTTGTTCATTTATTTTGTTCTTTAAATTCCACATATGACTGAAATCATATGGTATTTGTCTTTCTCTTCCTGGCTCATTACTCTTAGCATAATACCCTCTGGATCCATCCATACTGTTCTAAATGGGAAGATTTCATTCTTTTTTCTGGCTGAGTAATATTCCATTATATATATTAGAGGCCCGGTGCACAAAATTTGTGCATGGGTGCCATCTCTAGGCCTGGCCGGCGATTGAAGCACAAGAGTCTGGTGTCGAAGGGCAGGTCCCAGATGACCTCTGGGCCCTGATGGAGGTGACAATTTGCATATTAGGCTTTTATTATATAGGATATATCATATCTTCTATATCCAATTGTCTATTGATGGGTACATGGATTGCTTCCATATCTTGGCTATTATAAATGACACTACAATTAACAAAGAAGTGCATTTATCTTTTCAAATTAGTAATTTGGATTTCTTCAAATATATACCTGGAAATGCAATTGCTAGATCATAAGGTAGTTCCATTTTTAATTTTTTGAGGACCCTCCATACTGTTTTCCATAGTGGATGCACCAATTTACAATCCCACCAGCAGTGCACAGGGTTCCCTTTTCTCCATATCCAAGCCAACATTTGTTATGTATTATCTTTTTGGTGATGGCCATTCTAAGAAGTGTAAGATGATATCTCATTGTGGTTTTAATTTTCATTTCTCTCATGATTAGTGATGTTGGGCATCTTTTCATATGTCTACTAGGGGCCCAGTGCATGAATTTGTGCACCTTGAAAGGAACTGTGGGTCGCGAGGCTGTGGTGGGCACAGGGACGTGTCTCGGCCCATCCTCTGCACCCCCGCCCGGCCCCTCCCACCACGGGCCCAGTCTCCTGTCTGCTGGCAGCCCTGCTCCAGCCACTGCCGCTCCCACACGCTGACTGCCACACACTGACCACACTGGGCCCTGCTCGCATCCGCTGACAGCGGGGGAACAATTGGGGCTGGCACCAGCAGCAGGTGTGAGCAGCGGCTGTCGCCCCGGTCACCCCTCAGAAGCAGGGGGAGGTGGAGAAGCCCTCAGGGGTGATTGGGGCCAGCAGCCACTGCTCGCACCCGCTGATGGTGCTGAGTGATCGGGACCAGTGCCAGGTGCCAGCAGCGGGTGTGAGCGGCAGCTCTGGTGCCGGCTGCAGGTGCGAACGGGGCTGGCACCAGAAGTGAGTGCAAGCAGCGGCTCCAGTGCTAGCAGTGGGTGTGAGCAGGGCTGGTGTTGGCAGTGGGTGCAAGCGGCAGCTCCGGCACCAGCAGCAGGTGCAAGCACTGGGCCAGACAGCAGTGTGCGGGAGCAAAGAATTTTCAGTAACCACCAGAGGCTCGACCCGATGACAGCAACTAGTGCCTGCCTTGGTCTGGCGCCCCCGCTCACCTGCTCCACCATCCCGCCGCAGCCGACACCCACCATGTTCCATGCGCGCCCCCTGGTGGTCAGCACATGTCATAGGGACCAGATGTTGGGTTGTTGGGTTGTTCCGCCATTTGGTCTATTTGCATATTAGCCTTTTATTATATAGGATTGGCCATTTATGTCTTCTCTGAAGAAATGGCTACTCAGGTCCTCTGCCCATTTTTTAATTCAAGTACTTGGTTTTTTGGTACTAAGTTATATCACTTCTTTATAAATTTTGGATATTAACCCCTTATCATATGTGTCATTGGTGAATATCTTCCCACATTCAATAGGTTGTCTTTTCATTTTGTTGATGATTTCCTTTAGCTGTGCAAAAACTGATATTTTGAGTGTTCAGTCTGCATAAACTGTTTAGTTTGCATAAATTCATTTTATAAACTTTTTAATTTGATGTAGTCCCATTTGTTTATTTTTTCTTTTGTTTCCCTTGCCCAAGGAGATATGTCAGAAAAAAAATATTGCTAAGAGAAATTTTTGAGATTTTATTGACTATGTTTTCTGCTGGGAGTTTTAAGCTTTCAAGTCTTACATTTAATCTTTAATCCATTTTGAGTTTATTCTTACATGTGGTGTAAGAAGAAGGTATAGTTTCCTTTTTTGTATGTATCTATTTAATATTCCCAATGCTATTTATTGACTAGACTGTCTTTACATCATTGTATATGCTTGCATTCTTTGTCATATATTAATTGATCACATAGTCATGGTTTATTTCTGGATTCTCTTATTCTGTTCTATTGATCTATGTGTCTATTTTTATGCCAGTACCATGCTGTTTTGAATACTATAGACTTGTAGTATAGTTTGATATCAGATAGCATGATACCTCCAACTTTGTTCTTCTTTCCCAAGATTGCTATGCCTAATCCATAAAAATTTTGGATTATTTGTTCTAGTTCTATGAAAAATGCCATTGGTATTTTGATAGGTAGAGATTGCATTGAATCTATACCAGTAGATTGCTTTGAGTAGTATGGTCATTTTAACGATGTTAATTCTTCCTATCAGTGAGCATGGTATATACTTCCATTTATTTGTGTCTTCTTCCATTTCTTTCTTCAAGATCTTATAATTTTCTGAGTACCAGTATTTTACCTCCTTGGTTATATTTATTCCTATGTATTTTAATGCAATTGTAAATGGGATTGTTTTCTTAATTTGCCTTGCTATATTCTATTCTTTAGAAGCAAGTCACCAGATCCAGCTTATGCTCAAAGAGTATTACACAACAACATGAACACCAGGAGGAGGGGATCATTGGAGTATAAAATTAAGATTCAAAGTGAATTGTGAAAATAAGTATAGGCCAGTGGTCGGCAAACTGCGGCTCGCGAGCCACATGTGGCTCTTTGGCCCCTTGAGTGTGGCTCTTCCACAAAATACCGACTTCTGCTCATGGGCCACGAAGTTTCAATCGCACTGTACATGCGCGCCCGCACATGGTGTTTTGTGGAAGAGCCACACTCAAGGGGCCAAAGAGCCGCATGTGGCTCGTGAGCCGCAGTTTGCCGACCACTGGACTATAGGCTATTAGAGGAACAATTACTAAGGAAAGATATTCCTATGTATTTTGGAGGCTTGGTTTCCATCAATGGTAAAATAATTATTTCTTTGATGAGTATTTAGTTTGCATAAATTCATTTTACAATAAGATTTTAATTATGATAATACTCATTTTAGAGATGAGGAAATTATGGCTTGGAATCCAAGTCTGTTCAACTACAAAATCTGCTAGGTTGCCCCCCATATTTATCAAATTAGTATGATTTGTTCCAGGGTAGTGTTCATGTTTTATTTTTGATCAATGCCTTACTTTTTACCATGCACACATATATTGTATCTTTATCTCCATACCAATAATCCTTGTCATAAACTTTAGCTCTTCCAAAATTCATATTAGTTGTTGTTCAGAAATTTAATACCAATTCTTTATAATTTACAGTAAAACATCTTTTTTAATAAATAGGTGATTTCTGTATGTGGGTTCCTGTGGTCCTCAGGTGTTAAGTGGTATTTTGTTAATGCTTTTCTGAAAGTAAAAACACTAGTCACGATTTATTTTTTTGTACCATGCTTGTCCATACCAGCAATCTTTGCCAGTGTACATGGAGCTAGACTTTTCTAGGATAATTTCTGTTCATTGCATGATTCAAAATTTGTACACATTCAGAGTTCAGAGCACCTAGAAAGCAAAAGTGGAAAACAAAAGCAGTTATCATGGGAGTGGCACAGGAGTAACTCAGAATCTATTTCAAGGATTTTTTAAACAAACAAACAAAACAAATTTTGCAGGTATACACACATTCATCATTAACTGAGCACCCAGAGTGTACACACAAAGAACTAAGCTCATTAGTTCCTGGGTGGAATAGCACACTTTATAAAACAAAGGCAATCTCTGTATTCAGGGAGCAATGACATCTAGCATACACACAGCATAAGCCCCTCAAAGCAGACACTTCAAGATGGAGTCATTTCCTATCCAGATTAGCTGCTTAACACTACAGAATGAATTCTTTCCTGCACCAGTTTTTCATGGATATATAAAGTATCAGATTTATCCTGCCCTCACCTCTGTTTGGCAAGTAGGCTTGGAAATGGTGTTATTTGCCAAGGCAAGATTTCAGTCAGTCTAAAAACGTCAGTATGTATGATATGCTCCCATTTATCTGGCATGCAGATTATTTCAAGCTGAAAACAAAGTCCAACAAACTCAAGTAAAGTTGATGGGTTGTTGTTTTTTATCTCTCCCTTTACCTACCTAAAGTAATTAAGATTTTTCAAACCTGCTTCCGAAAGGGAATCTTAGCATATTCACTAGCACATATGAACTAACTATGGCAGATAGGGAGGATCCAAGCAAATCTGTTAGATTCTCCTCTGTGTCGCATTGTTTCTTGGTAGCCCTACAAGGATTTGTTAACCACATACTTGCTCTTTCTCATCTACCTGTAAATTTCCTACCTCCCTCTCCTTAGCACAGAATGACATATACCCCACCTTGCCTCACTATCTTTGGAATTTTTATGCTTATATAAATTCAATTGTGCACATGTATTAAAACTTGTTTTTCTCATATTGATCTGCTGTATGTCATTTGAATTATTTGACCAGCCATAAGGTCTGAGGGGACAAAGGAAAGTTTCCCTAGCCCTGGTACCACTCGGTCTTTAATGTCAAGACCAAAAAAAAATGTGATTGTACTTGTCCTATCTTTATTTGTGTTTGTTTCTGTTTGCTTGTTTGTTAAAAAAAAAAAAAAAAAAAAAGGAAGGAAGGAAGGAAGAAAAAGAAGGATCTGCTCTGAGATCTTCCAGTCCTCTGCCTTCCTTATCTTGAAAATGTTCCCAAATACATTTTAGTCCCCCAAACTGCAAAGCCTTCTTCCCTAGCACCCATCATCAAGTTGCTTTCATGAGAAAAGGTCAGTATATGTCATTGCTTTTGGAGAAGAAGACAGGAGCCTACAATCTGACCCCTTTCCCCCAATGACTCTTTCATAGGGGGAACCACAGACAGGACAGAGGCAAAGGGAGTTCTCAGCAGTACAGAAACACCTCCCTCTCAAGCTGCTACCAATTATCTTTCAGGTGGCTGAGCTATCAGAGCATGGAAGGGGAAGTGGAAGGTGGATTAGGTATTAAAGAACTTTCCTATTAGAGTCAGGCAAAGGATAATTTCTGCTCATTGCAACCAAATACTTAGGTGCTCTCTTAATTTTAGTCGCTCACTCTGCAACTTTCCTTCTCACTGTTTTTAGTGATTTCCTGTGTGTCCCTACCACACACAAGTGCACACACACACTTCCTGGTCCATTGCTTCTGCCCCTGGTTATACTCCTCTGTCAATATGACTTCTAATAAACCAGTGCAACTACAAAAAAAGAGCACAGGGCACCAGCCAGGTGGCTCAGTTGGTTGGAGCATCGTACCCTACATCAAAAAGGTTTCGGATTTGATTCCCGGTCAGAGTACACACCTAGGTTGTGGGTCTGATCCCCAGTCAGGGCGCTTACGGGGGCAACTGATCAATGTTTTTCTCTCACATCAACGTTTCTTTCTTCTTCTTCTTCTTCTTCTTCTTCTTCTCTGTTAGGGTTCAAACAGGAGGCAGCTGATCAATGTTTCTCTCTCACAATAGTGTTTCTCTCTCCTTCTCTCTCTCTCTCCCCTGTTCTCTGTCTCTAAAATCAATAAACATATTGTTGGGTGAGGATTTAAAAAAAGGAAATACCAAAATGAAAAAAAACACATTATAAAAGTGGTTATTAGGCCACTGCTATATCGTAAACACACACACACACACACACACACACACACACACACACACACCTACACCTCCTACAGGCATACCTCACTTTTCACAAAAGGCTGCTCCTAAATATTTAGCAAATATCAAAATTTTATAGATATATGTCAATTTAAACTCTAAATTACTTTCCTAAATTATTTTAAAATGTACAAGCATTTATTACAATAAACATAATTTTCATTGATAGTGAGTACAAAAGCAAATAAAACATGGATGAAAGTGTTTTGCAAATGTAAAATATTAACAAATATTAGTTATCATTATTCACTCAGCAGGTAGAGGTGATAATGAATACAATTTAAAGGGTTCTACTATAAACCATTTTTATAACATATTAATCATCCCTTAATGTATTAGAATACATTGGATACAATGTAAGTCTTCTTGGAGAAAATCTATTTATATTAGACTGTGATTGCTCTTAATTTCTATTATATCCAAATTGGATTATAAATTTCTTTAAAACAATGATAGGTATGACATTAAAACACAGAACACTGAGTAAGAAAGGGTTTTAATTCCTTCTCTGTCATCAACTGGCTGCTTTTCATTGTTCCAACTTCCTTATAAGTATTTTTTAAGTGGCCATAATATCATCCTGACTATTTAATATTGTTGTTGAAAAAGATAAAATAAAATAATATATTTGAATACAAAACTTCACATATAAAGCATAAAGCAGCGGTGTGGTGGGCATAATTCTAAAATAACCTCCAAGATTCAGTCCCCTAGTGTACATACATCTTCTCATAGTTATTCAATCAAGTACAAACCTAGGTGTTAGTGTAGATTTTGCAGATATAATTAAGGTTTCAAATCAGTTTATCTTAAATAGGGAAATTATCTGAATGAGCCTGACCTATCACATTAGCCCTTTTGCTATTGTTGTTCCCAAGCCTTTGTCTCTGTATTTTTTATTAAATTATAGCTAACATACACTATTTTTTAGTTTATTATATTAGTTTCAGGTATACAATGTAGCTATTAAACATTTATATACCTAACAGAGTGATCACCACAATAAGTCTAGTAACCATACAAAGTTATTATAATATTATTGGCTATTCCTTATGCTGCATATTACATCCCCATGACTTACTTATTTTATAACTGGAAGTTTCACATGAGCCTTTAAATCTGGGATTCAAAATACAAGGATGTGGTGCACTGTTGCTGGCTTAAAGATGGTGGGAGCCATATGACAAGGAACATGAGTGTTCTCTATTTACAGAGAGCAACCCCCAGATAACAGCCAGCAAGGAAATGGGTACCTCAGTCCTACCATAGCAAGACACTGAGTCCTTCCAACAACCAGAATGGTCTGGGAAGCAAATTCTTCACCAAAGCCTTCACATAAGAACTCAGCTTAGATGACACCTTGATTTCAGCCTTATGAGATTCTAACCAGAGGAACTGGCTGAGCCACACTGCATCAAGACTTCTGACCTAAAAAACTATCCTATCTAATAAAAGAGAAACATGGTAATTAGCCGTACGGCCACTACCCTTCCCATTGGCTAATCAGGGCGATATGCAAATTAACTGCCAGCCAAGATGGTGGTTAACCACCAACAAAGATGGCGGCTAATTTGCATACATAGGAGCAATGATGGGAGGCAAAAGGGGAAAGGCGGAAGAATGGTGGCAGGCAAGAGCTGTGGCCCCCAGCCAGTGATCGCCATCAGAAAGCCCAGCAGGCCACCCGACACCCCCTGCAGGGGTGCCGGTGATCGCCATGGCGATCGGAGGAAGAGAGAGCCGGGGTGCAGTACCCCCGGGGGCCAGGGGTGCCAGCTGGCCTGTGGCCCCCTGATCTGCGATGGCGAAAGGAGGGGCAGGGCCCCAGGCACAGGGCACTCCGGCACTGGGTGCCACTGTGCCTGCAGTCCCCTGATCTGCGATCTTGAAGGGAGAGGCGGGGCCGCAGGCATGGCTGCACCCGGGGGACCAGGTGCAGCCGTGCCTGAGGCCCAGATATGCGATCACGAAGGGAGGGGCGGGGCCACAGGCACAGCGGCACCCAGGGCATCTGGTGCAGCCGTGCCTGCAGCCCCCGGGTC